>NC_081357.1:97737334-98037334 GCF_030684315.1 Stegostoma tigrinum
GATCTTTAAACTGAACCTGTGTGCGGACCACATGAGGTCTGGTTCATTCACTTAAACATAAAGGATTTGGGAATATATCAGGCTATCATAATAAGTAATGAAAGTACGATTGCAAGATGAGAAGGCAGAGCACATAAACATACATTTCACCAGCAGATCAAGTCAGGGTGTTTAGGAATGGTGAAGAGCCAGAATTAAAGGCTTTGAAGCTGAAGACATGCTCCATACACAATAAAACCGATAAATTTATAGCACAAATGGAAATAAAGAAGCATGATGCAATCGCCATTACAAAGATGTGTTTGCAGGTGACCGAGGCACAGACCTGACTATCAAGAGATATTCGGCATGTTGGAAGGTTTTCGGGAAGGTAGGAGATGGTAGTGCAGCTCCATCATCAAAGGAAAAGTTTAGTATAGATGTGAGAGATGGCATTGATTCAGGGAAGCAAGAGGCAAAATCAGTTTGGGTGGAAATGGGAAATAACAAGGAAAATAAATTACTAGACCCCTAATAGTTAACACAATGAAATTACGGGCGAGTGAGAAAGATATTGTGATTATTCAAGACAGTTTTAACCCTCATATAATTTGGTGAAATCAAATTGGCAAAGGTAGCCTAGAAGGTGAGTTTATGGAGAGAATTCACAACAATTTCTTGGAGCAGAGAGAGATAATGGGAACTGCAGATGCTGGAGAATCCAAGATAACAAAGTGTGGAGCTGGATGAACACAGCTGGCCAAGCAGCATCTCAGGAGCACAAAAGCTGATGTTTCGGGCCTAGGCCATTCATCAGAAAAGGTGGATGGGGAGAGGTTTCTGAAATAAATAGGGAGAGAGGGGGAGGCGGATCGAAGATGGATAGAGGGGAAGATAGGTGGAGAGGAGACAGACAAGTTAAAGAGGCGGGGATGGAGCCAGTGAGGGTGAGTGTCAGTGGGAAGTTAAGGAGGGGATAGATCAGTCCGGGGAGGACGGACAGGTCGAGGGGGCAGGATGAGGTTAGTAGGTAGGACATGGAGGTGCAGCTTGAGGTGGGAGGAGGGGAGGGGTGAGAGGAAGAACAGGTTAGGGATGTGGTGACGAGCTGGGCTGGTTTTGGGATGCAGAAGGGGAGATTTTGAGGCTGGTGAAATCCACATTGACACCATTGGGCTGCAGCGTTCCCAAGCGGAATATGAGTTGCTGTTCCTGCAACCTTCGGGTGGCATTGTTGTGGCACTGCAGAAGGCCCAGGATGGATATGTCATCTATGGAATGGGAGGGGGAATTAAACTGGTTCGCGACTGGGAGGTGTAGTTGTTTATTGCGAACTGAGGGTAGGTGTTCTGCAAAGCGGTCCCCAAGTCTCCACTTGGTTTCCCCAATGTAGAGGAAGCCACACCGGGTACAGTAGATACAGTATACCACATTGGCACATGTGCAGATGAACATCTGCTTGATGTGGAAAGTCATCTTGGGGCCTGGGATGGGGGTGAGGGAGGAGGTGTGGGGGCAAGTGTAGCACTTCCTGCGGTTGCAAGGGAAGGTGCCGGTTGTGGTGGGGTTGGAGGGGAGTGTGGAGCGGTCACGGCAGTCGCAGAGAGAGTGGTCTCTCCGGAAAGCAGGCAAGGGTGGGGAGGGAAAAAATGTCTTTGGTGGTGGGGTCAGATTGTAGATGGCGGAAGTGTCGGAGGATGATGCGTTGTATCCAGAGGTTGGCGGGGTGGTTTGTGAGGACGAGAGGGATTCTCTTTTGGCGGTTATTGCGGGGACTGGATGTGAGGGATGAGGTGCGGGAAATGCAGGAAACATGGTCGAGGGCGTTCTCGATCACTGCAGGGGGGAAGTTGTGGTCCTTGAAGAACGAGGATATGTGGGATGTATGGGAGTGGAATGTCTCATCCTGGGAGCTGATGGAGTCGAGGCGAAGGAATTGGGAATAGGGGATGGAATTTCTTGGAGTAGGTTGATTTAGATCTTCGATCGTGTAATAAAATTAGATTAACGATCTCATAGTAAAGAATTTCTGGAAACAGTAATTGTAAAATGGTAGAAATCCACATACAATTTGAGGAATTAAAACACGAGTCTAAGCCTGGCATCATACTCTTTAATACAGGAAATCACAAGGTACAAAAATGGATACAATCCTTTAAAGATTAGTCCTAGGTCAGAATACTGGATGAATTTTAGAAACCAATTAGGAATGACCAAAAATATGAAAGAGGAAGAAAATATAGTATGAGGGAAGATGAGCTATAAAATGAAAACAGACTGTAAGACTTTAAATCTAACAAGAAAAATTAGGCTAAAATAGCAAATAATTGTGAGAAACAAAGAAATGGTGAAAGCATTAACCTTCACTGTGGAAGACATCAAAAACATTCCCAGAGTAGTTAAAAATCGAAAGGGAAAAAGGGAGGCAAGAGCATAAAACAATCACTACCATTAGCAAAAAGACACTAGGAAAACCAATGGGACAGAAGGCTGACAAGTCTCCCGGACCTGAGGCCCCCATCCGAAGGCCTTTGTAAGTGGCTGGCAGTGGATGCATTGGTTGTAGACTTCCAAAATTCCTTGGATTCTGGGAAAGTCCCAGCAGATTAGAAACAACAAATCTAATATCTCTATTCAAGGAAAATGGGAGACAAAAACCAGAAAACTACAGGGCAGTTATCCTATTATCTGTCATCTGGAAAATGCTAGAGTCCATTTTCAAGGAAGTAGTAATAGTACTTTTACAAAGTCAGACTATAACTAGACAGTTAACATGGGTTTGTGAAGGGCAAGTTACGTATTACGAGTTTGATGGAGTTATTTGAGGAATTGACAAGCAGGGTGGATGACAGAGAATCAATAGATGTACAAGTGTAGGAGATGCATGGGAGCACCACCACTTGAAAATTCTCCTCCAAGCTACACAGCATGTCAACTTGGAACTATATTATTGTCATTGGTTTAAAATCCTAGAACTCCCCACTGAGAGCGTACCTATGCTAGATGGACTGCAGTGGTTCAGGGATGTGGCTAACCAGTACTTTCTCAAGGACAGCTGGAATCAGAATTGAATGTGGCACAGTCAGTGACAACTACATCCAACGAGAGAACAAATTTAAATAACTGGTGTGTATTTGGATTTCCAAAAGGTATTCGATGAAGGTACCCGCACAAAAGATAACTGTGCAATGTCAGAAGTCATGGCAATGGGGAAAAATTTCAGCAAGGCTAGAGAGTGGTAAGCTAAACTGCAAACAGAGAATCATGGTAAATGGGGCATTTTCAATTCGGTAAACTGTAACTTGCGGGGTGACACAGTGTAATGTTTGGGCCTGAACTAGTTAGAATCTATACTAATAATGTAAATAAACACACCGAATGTGGCAAAATTTGCTGATGACACAGAGGCAGTTAGGAAAGAAAACGGAGAAGAGGGTACGGAAAGCGTATCTTGATGTAGTTAGCTTAAGACAGTGGGCAAAATTTTGGCAGAGACCATGGGAAAATGTGAGTACATCCACTTTTTCAGGAAGAATTTTATTTTAATGGACAGCGATTGCAGAACTACAGTTCTGAAGAAGTCATACTGGACTCAAAATATTAACTCTGTTTCTCTCTTCACAGACACTGCCAGACCTGTTGACTTTCTCCAGCATTCTCTGGATCGGTTTGTGATACAGAGGGACCTGGGTCTCCCGTTACAGGAATCAGAAGAAGTCAACAAGCTAACAACTGGGAAGACAAAGAGAATTTGGCCCTTATTGCAAGGGAGAGTACAATATAAAACTAGTTAAGCATTGCCATGTTTCTGCAGAAAGCATATCTGGTGCACTGCAGGCAATTCCGGCCTCTTTTAATTAAAAGGAGGATATAACTGCATATGAATTTATTATAAGGCAGCACATCACACTGATTCCTGGACTGAAGACTTTATTGTAGAAGGAAAGGTTAAGCAGATTTGACCTTTATTCATTGGAGTTTAGAAGAATGATAGGAGATCTTGTTGAAACATACAAAATTCTCAGAGGATGTGACAGGGTGAATGACGGAAGGGTGTTTCCCTTGTGCACCATTGTTTAAAAATGACATTGCTCCCATTTATTTTTTCTTCTAAGGTTTATTAGGTGTTGGTTTTTTTCTTCACTCCTGTCAGTGAATATACTCAAAACTAGGTCAAGCACAATTTTTGATTGACAAGGCAATCAAGGGTTATGGGAGGTAGAGAAGCACGTGGAGTTATGGCCACAGTAGATCAGCCACGATCTTACTGAATGATGGAGAAGGCCCGAACAGCGTACTGCTACACCTATTTCTTAGAATCTTACGATCTTAAGATTCTTCTGAGAGGGCTATAATTCTTGACTCTCACCCATTTTATTGGAGCAGTTATATTTTTTGCCTTGCTATTTCCTTTGATTTCAAATACAATGCAAATATCTCATGCAGTGCAAAGCGAAGGCCAAGAAGAACAATCCTCTGTTTAGTGACACCCATCTGCCTTTCAAAACTTCTTAGCTCTTTGTATTGCCCCAACCCATTAATAAATGTTCTTTCGCTTCTTGACTGAACAGAAGAAATTTTGTTGTCAGTAAGTGACTCTACTCAATGGCAAATATTCATATGATGTTTTGATGTCTTCTTTCTTGTTGGTTATAAATTCATCGTTCACTCTCTTCTTTTTATCCTCACCACACTGATATTAAGACTCAAAAGCTCAGTCATTCTTTTCCACAGAAACTAAAACTCTAGCATCTCTCATTATTTCCCCTCTCTTACAACTAATTGGTACTTTACTCCAAGTTTGTCATCAATTCAACCATTATTCGGATTCATTTTGTTTTCAACCTTACCTGTTCCAATCTCAACAGCATCTGGAAAAATAAGGAACCACTGAAACAGACACACTCAAGACTTCCCTCTCCAGTAGGACTCTAAACCAACTGATTGTACCATAAAATTAGACAGAGCAATTTGTTAGAAAACATGCTTTCTTCCTGGGTTGTGGGCATTTCAGCCACTCTACGTTTACTTTCCAATCCTAGTTGTCTTGAAATTTTGAAAGGGAACCATGTAGTGTTGACTTCATTTGCTTCATAAATTAAATAACTTGCTACCATAGGTAGCAATCATTCCGTTCATTGTACAAGAGAAAACAGCAGCATTTGTCAAGTTATGGTGACAAGGACAACAGACTCAAAAAAAAATCTCTGGCTTTTGTTGGTGCCTCAATTTTACAATAGGTCATTTTATTGATGAGGCCAATTTGATTTTTTAAAAATGCTGAAAGAATGTTTTTGAAATCTAAGTTTACCTCCTTGGGAACAAAAACAGAAATTTGTGGAAAAAAAAAACAGGTTTGGCAGCATTTGTAGAAAGAAAGCAGAATTAACAATCCCTAAACATTAATTCTACTTTCTCTCTACAGACGTTGCCAGACCTGCTGGGTTTTTCCACAAATTTCTGTTTTTGTTTCTCATTTCCAGCATCTACAGTTCTCTATTATTTTTGTTTATTGCCTTGGCCTGTGTTCACCATTCAGGAATGGACAACTATGAACTTCCCAGCAAATTAACGATGAGTAGGTCATTTTCCCACCGACTACAGCTGGGCCCAAGAGTTTATGCAGCAGTTGAAAGATAGTCTGATTTTAATGAGAAAGCACTGAGCTGGTGGTAGCCACAAATGTGGACTCATCAACAGCTGATGCCAGAGCAGTGGCACTTGAAACACCAAACTGCTCAGCCATGCAATGTCAAGGAACTGAATCAAAGCAAATTTGAACATACATTCTAAAGAAAGTCAAATGCTGAAGAGCGGTCCTCAATTAGTACAGCTTTCTAATTTCAACATTAATCTGACTGATTTCAAACAATATTTATACTTTACAGTAACCAATGAATTGTAATGAACTCTATTATAGCATCCCGATCCCACAATTATTTAAATGTACTGGACTGTACTAACCCTGCTCTAAGTATTTTGCAATGTATTACATGGCTAAGTAAAATAAATTAAAATTAACAACATTTTTCCATTGTTTTAAAAAAACAAAATCTTTTAAAAACTCCACAAATTAAGTTGAATGCAAACATCTCTCTTAAATACCAACAAAATTTTCCGTGTGCTAAAATGAATCAATGTTACAATTTTCCTGACCAATTTCCTATTTACTAGGTAAATGTGATGAACTGCTGTTTGGCAAACTATTCATGTCAGCTATACATCTGGTTGAATTGTAACAGTATGAATACAGCAATTCAACAAATGAACAGGATAAGGATTATGCAAGGCTGATAAATCTCTATACTTATAATGCGTAGACAGCTGTGAATTATTTATTAGACTTTGAACAGTTCAGCTTTTCATTATGCTCTGTTGAACAATGGACTGCCTTTTGAGTGTCTATCAGGCATGAAATGCTATAGTAGTTGTTTACTCCAATGCTAAAGTTTAATGATAAAATTGAGTCTGTTCTGGCTATCTAATTGTCATCAGAATGTATCACACCCTTAACTTCCTTGTGAAATTCCCCAATACCCTAATCATATGAGAAGACAGGTTAATCAGTCATTGTTGGCATATAATGCTGTTGTTATGGTAACACTAATTCGATCCACAGGGAAATAGCTCTTCATTTTATCATTTCAGGTTAACCTTTTCCGAAACAATGTGTAATTTTTGAACAACTTACATAATCTGCTTTTTTACCTCTTCTCAAGTTTAAAAAAAAGACGAGCTCAGATTAGCTCGTCGGCTATACAGCAGATTTGCATTGTGGCATGATTCCAATAGCACGGGTTCAATTCTTGTACCAGCTGAGATTACCATGAAAGACTATCCTTCTCAACCTCTCCCTTTGCTTGATGCATGGTGACCCTCAGGTTAAACCACCACCAGTCATCTCTATATAATTAGAAAGCAGCTCTATAGTCTGTTATAACTATGGCAATTTTACCTTCACCTTTTAATATTTTTCACTCATTCATTGGAGTGGCTTTTGAGGTTGCACCAGTGGTCCCTAGAAAGAGAGTCTATTCCCCGGAGATCACTTTACAAGGAACGTCAACAATTTCCTCAGGGAAACTCAAGATAAAAAAGTAGACATATTCACAACTGCTTTGGCATTAGCCAGTTTTAAACATATTAACAGAAAGTTGAAGCAGACTTTTTTGTTCCTATTTCAATAGACTATACTCTACTTTTAATAATTTACTGAACTCAAATATGCAGCTTTTCCACATTACGGATTGATCACACTCTTGTTTACTTCCTCTTAAACTACTGGACACCACAGGCACCCAAACAGACATACAGGGGTCACTAAATGTTTATGCATTAAACTGTTGTACCCAGTTTAGGAGAAAATTGACTTTAGTCTTACCAAACAGACTTTGTGATGGACCATGAAAGAAGTGGAAAGGGCAATCCAGAAAACGTAATACATCGGAACCTGTGTATATTCCTTCATGCATGCAAGTATCACTAGAAAGGCCAGCATTTATGAGCTGTCCTACTGGGTAGGTCCTATTAGGAGCTCACATACTCCCACCAGTGATTTCCTTTTGATTTCTCATCTTCATCCAGTCTCAATCTTCTGAGTCAAGATCTTTTCTCATTATAGAGTTGGCCTCATCCTTTACCAATAGAGATACACACTATCTATTTCCTTTTCCTCCTGGCCTTCAAAAACCCTTGAATATTCAGGTGCCAGTCTTGGTCACCTAGTGACCACAAATGTACAATGGCCGTCATATCACACCCATTTATTTTTATTTGTACTGTCAGTTCAATCATCTTGTTATAAATGTTGCATTCATTCAGATTAAGAGAAATTGGTGACCACTGTTTCCAATACTTGAACCTGCCTGGTATCCACAATTGTTTTATGAGAGCCATGAGACACTTTATTACATTAAAAACATTAGTACAAACAAGAGGTAATGGTTATTTAAACACTTCCCACAACAAAATCCTTCCAAATTTCATTAGTCATACAATTTGACACAACTTCTTGCTTTTCTGATAACTCCTATTTCTGCTGGATGCTTTTGCGTTCTCTTTCAAATTTACACAATTAAACCAACATATTTGCTCAAATCATGTATAATAATGTAGAAAAAAAACCAATTAAACAAAGGCAAAATTTCCATGAGCAACATTTCATTTAGTGTGATATATGGAAGAAACATCGAGAGATTTGTGTACTGAACCAAGGAAAAGCCAATTTAGATAAACTTAGGGGAAATTAAGCGTTTTTACAGGCCTATTAATTTTTCCTCAGTAAATTTTCAAGTTTCTGAGCTTGTTCTGAGCCTTAAGTTGTGAATTACTGGAAATGATTATGGTTGTAAACATTTACAAAAGCTTATTTCAGTCTTTATCAACATATGTTATTGCTAACTATTTGCTCAAGTTGGTATCCCCATCTGCTTGTCGCTTGCTCATTCATAGATGTGCAATCTGCTCATTGTTCCAGCAATAATTCAATAGGGATTGTTCCTTTTTTTTAAGTAAAAATAAGACTTGAGCCAATCAGATTCACTTTATATGGATTCAGCATGAAAACTTACCCCTTGTTCATCAAGTTTCAGCAACTGTTCCATTACTTTGGGAGAATTTGAAGCTACCCTAAGGCACTGGATATTCACCTCAGGAATCACATACTCCAGCACCTCCTTCATAGGCAAACCTCGAGCTGTGCCATGTCGAGCTGTGGATGGCACAGCATCTTCTAGCACAGCACCTCTGAGAGTGGAAAGCTAAAAACAGAAGGGAAAGAAAAAAACAATATCTCAAGTTGGGAGCTACATCCTTTTGTGGCTAAACAATCAATACACATTACACATACAAAATTCTACAAGTTAAATGCTAGGAAGATGTGTCTTCAGCCTAGACAGACAAAATAAGGGGTCAGTTATTTAAGATGGTTGAGGACAAATGTCTTCATACAAAGGGTTGAAAACCTTTAGAATTTGCTTTGCGGAGAGTTGGAGATCCTCAATTGCTCAGTATATTCATGTCTGAGATCAATAGTTTTGGCTGCTCAGCAAATCTAGTAATAGCACAGAAAGTGTAGCTGAAGTAGAAGATCACTCATGATTTTCTCAACTGTGAAGGCAGTTTTAAAGACTATTTCTTATGTTCCTAGATTTTCTTTCAACTGTGCCTCTCTATTGCTTGTGACTTTTTTCAGCTGCACACTCAGACTCCGGCCTCTCTTTGTGTTGCCTGTTATGCTCTTCGTTTCATGCTGTTCCCCCTCAGTTAAAAAAATCAATGCCTATTTATTAAAGAAAGGAGGAAGTATGTGGTCTTAGTGGTGGCACAGAAGCATAGTTAAATGCACAGCTTGAGGTTATACATGACACTTGGAATAGAGCTCAAATAGAGAGGGGATTGGTGCTGGTTTCAAGGAAACAGTTTGTAGTAGGGGCCAAAAGACAATGCATTTGGCATTTCCAATATTGGAGGAAGATTTTGCTTGGAGTATGAGATGTTGAGCAAAGTAACTTATAATCTCTTATCATTGAGTGATAAAGCAAGTTTCAATAGAAATGTTGGTGAAATACAGCTGTGTGTTGTTAGCAAATGTGTGCGAACACTGGAGCTGCATTTTGTGATCATGTCGCTAAATGACTGTAATATCATAAAATACTTAGAAACAATCGGAGAAAGACCAGGAGCAAACTAACATTAAAATATTTAATCAGAATAGGGTGATTTTCAGAGCGTTACGCATGATTTGGCAAGTCTGCAACAGTAACTGCCTTTAAAGAGGAGGTGCTCTAATTCAGAGGAGGTACATTTCCACAAGAGGTAGACACACCAACCAAAAAGGCACAGCCCCTAATTCATGAAAGAGGTAGAGGATAAAATTAGACAAAAAAGGAGGCACATGACAGATGTCAGGTTGATAACATAAGTGAAAACCAGGCTGACTACTGAAAGGTCAGCAGGACAGGGAGCAAAAAGGGAATATGAAAATACTGGCATCTAAACCAAAGGGGAAGCCAAAAGTCTTCCATAAATATTGAAACAATAAAAAGGTCAGTAAGAAGTAGTGAGGGATAATCAGGGACAAAACATATGCTAAGTAATTTAGAAAACTAATTGATAAAATCATTGCACCATTACTCTGATTATACTTGAAACCACAATTACAGATCTTACCGTGTGATCTGTATTGCCAAATAAAGGAGGGGTCATTATATGGGCAATGCAAGATTGAATAAGTTATCAGAAATAAATATTGTCTAGTTTTTATGTGAAACTACAGTTTTGAAAAGTTATCTTTTAATGTACTTAATAACAAACAAAATAGTGGAATTCAAGAATAAGCATTTTTTTCAATAGTGGCCTCATCTTACTAATTGCAGTGGGTTTTGAAGCCAGGCTGTAATGAGGAAATATGTCTCACGATACAAAGAGCAATGGAAGTAGCAGATTTTGTTAGATCAAAGATCTTTCTCATTATGCGTACGAAATAGAGGCTCTGAGCAACTGAGATCTCTTTTTAAAAATGTGATGGAATATATTGCACTTGCTGAATGAATGCAGCTGCAATAACATTCAAGAAACTGGTGGTTCAGTTGACTGGCTTCCCATTGACAACCTTAAATATTCACTACTTTCATTACTGGTGCTCAGTGGCAGCACTGTATACCATCTACAAGATGCACTGCTGAAAACTGGAAAGGCTCCTTCACAGCATTTTCTAAACCCACAATCTCCACTGCATACAAGAACAAATGCCATCCTGATAAATAAATATACTGTCATTCCTTCATTATCATTCGGTCAATGCCTTACAACTCCCTCCCAAAAGCACTATGGATGTTACTACAGCACAGGGACTGCAGCAATTCAGGAAGACAACTCACCATTAAACCTTCTCTACGATAATTAGAGATGAGCAAAACTGCTGGCCTTTCCAAATGTAAAACAAACACTTGAGAATCTATCATTTGCCATTGTTAAATATACAAATGTGCAATGTATAAGGAAGTCCATCTTTAAGAATAAAACTTTGATGTAGCATTTCTGCCTAAATGCACCCTTCATTGCAGTTCAATCATAATTTAAGTAAACAGCACTAAAGATGGTGGAATTTTGGACAAAAATTGTGTTCAGCACAGAATTTCTACATCATTTGTATTGATTTGAACAGACTGCACGATAAGTAAACGCTGTTCACAAAACTGGCAGTGCCCACATGGCAAATTAATTGCAACTGGGAATTCCCACTAATTATGCTAAAATGTTCTGGCACAGGGACACAAATGGATACAATTTAAGAGGCTTCTTTCCCAAAATTCTACTGCAAATTATTATCCCAATCCTGCCATGGGCTTTCAAAAACAACATCATTTTCAGTAATTCAGTTTCAGATTACTTACAAGTGGTTTACTGGCAGGGATTTAAAAGTTTTTTTTGTGATAAACCCATTCAGCCAGAGGGTGGTGATTCTGAGAACCCATTGCTGCAGAAAGCCACAGAGACCAAGTTATTGGGTGATTTAAGGCAGAGATAGATAGGTTCTTGATTAATAAGTGAATCAAGGGGTACAGGGAGAAGCCAGGAGATTGGGCTTGGGAAAGTTATCAGCCATAATCGAATGTTGAAGCCGACTAGCCTAATTGTGCCCCTATGGTCTCATAAATCAAATTTTATGAATTTAACGTTCAAATATGCCAAGTATTGGTTTTTGCAGGAAACTATTTTAAAAAATCTTTTAAAAATATTAAAACATTGCCAAATTGAAGTGGTTTAAAGCAGATTGTGTTCTGCAGTATGTAAATGAGCTGGAGCAGAAATTTTGGACAAAGAAAACACTTTTCAAAATGGGTACAATTTTGAGCGCACTTTGTACTGGAATTGCCAATTGTGTACGCAGCAGAATCTCAATTATCTACGCCTCCTTCTGGTAAACTGAAAGGAAACTTCCATAATATACTCATCCCTCCCACATCATCACACTATTTTGGTTTGACAATTTTCTTTTTTCTCTCTGCCTGTTCAATTGGATTTTGCACTCGTCACTGAAATTACAGGATTATCAGGACAAAGAAATGACTAGAATATCTTAGATGCCCCTCTACCTACACTTTCATAGGTTAAAATTTTGTTATGTGTTTTGATCCCAATGCCATAAGGGGAATTGCTATATTTTGAACCTAAAGGAAATCTCCATCTTGAAGCACATCAACTTGATGTCTGATCTGTCTGACTCCTTAATCACTGTATCCAGCTGTGAAGATCAAGAAAAGATGACGACCATCCTTTTGCAAAACTGGACTGAACTCAGCTCAGTTCCAAGCTCTGGAACATGACTATCACTCCCGTTCCACAGTTGATGTTGCATCACTGACTATCCATATTGGCAAAGTTTAATAAATAATTTCACGTCATGTTATTTAAGTTGATGGATTGGTTGCAATGTTTTGTTGTATCTAACTAGTGGAAGTTGCAGCCACTTCAAAAAAACTAACCAAAGCAAATGACAGCTATATTTTCACAGAATATAAACCAATCTCAAATTCTTGTTTTAACCCACGTGTCAATGTATCTCAATCAGCCACTTTAGCATGAACAAAATCCAGTGTATATTCAAATATTTCTTTAAACTGGTAATCTGAAGTATCATACATTTGATATAGAGAGTCACACAGCGTGTCATTCCTGCTTTTATACAGGTTTAGGTGGACTAACTGAGAATGCAGTCAAACACCAAAAGCAAATTATCCAATGAGTTGGGGAAAAAAAAACAAAGCCTTTCTGGTTTATTTGTAAAATGGCACCAAGCTTTCAAGGAAGTTTGTTTGGAGGCATTTGTTTGGAGAATCAGAGCATTAACCTTCGCTTTGATGACAACATTAATAGGGAGTTTGGGGTGCAGAGCATAGAGAAATTTAACAGGAAAAGCTGGCCTCTTTAGATTGTCTCCAGAGACTAATTTATGGCACTAACAGATTATTGCTGAATAGGAATTTTGTTGTCATTATTCATGCAGAAAATGGTTTCGTTAATTAAAAATCTTCTGATCACAGGAAAAAGCACTGCAGAGTCAAATTAGCTTGTTTTCTTAGGACATCTTTAGTACTGAATAATAATTGCAATACTAAAGCCATTAAAATCATGTTTACTAACACAACATGATGTTGGAGTACTAGCAAAATTCTTAAATATAGGGTTAAAATCCAAAACCCAGTCACTATTTTGATTTGCAATACTGTTTCCTATAAAAGGAAAGTCTACCAATCTTTGCTGTCTAGGGAAGAAGCACAAAATTCAATTTCTTTAAATACAATGCTTGTGTGGAATCAGAGAAAATGGAAAAAAAAATAATGCTTTCACTAAGGCAATGATTGAAATAGTCAAGTTCCTAGAAAATGTATCAGCACTACAGCAGTAAAAATATCAATGAGTCAAAACCAGGTACGTCATGCTAATTCTAATTCATAAGGAGCTGCAGCAAACTGGGGATTGGTCTCAAGATTGGAAACACAATTTGTACATTTTGTGGACACCAAGATACTTTTCTTACCATCAGATATGATGGTGGGATGGTCAAGAGCAGCCCACAGTCTCTAGAATTGAGCATATTTCAAACAGCTGATGGTAAAACGTTTTGTCACCTGGATACATGCTTCTTGGAAGAACTGAAGCTGGAGGTGTGCATTAAAACTGGAATATTCAAACTGGGACAATTGATAATTAAGATGGCCACATTGATCCTTTTGACAATGTCAGGAATGCATTTTATGCACACTGAAAGTCATACTATGTCCAAAGACAATGTAAACAGATAAAACAACCAAAATGGGAAGGGCATTCAACGTCAATCTAGAATCTTGCCAGAGATTGAAGGAAAGTTAACCATAGCCTGTTAGAAGCGCACATTCATGGGCCAAAAGCAAGCTGTCCAATCCTACAACATCAATGAATACAAAATATGATTCAATTGGACAATCAGAATTATAAAATTGGTAGCTATTTTAAAGAATTTCAACTGAAAATTCCAACATACCATCAAACTGATTTTGTAAAACTTTCCAGGGTTTCATGATAAATAAAACCCACAGTTTTTCAACAAAGATGGACTCCAAAACTGGTCACAAAATAGAGTTTTCTCTTATGTATCAAAACAATCTAAATATCTAAAACAAGGTGCAATTTCAGAACGAGGCATCATCACCAATAGAATGCAGGATGCTCAAAAACTCAACTAACTAGCACATGAGCACAAATCTTTCCAGAAAAGGTAAAGTCCCTCCGCTATGTTAGATTCATGGAAGAAGCCAATAAAGGCTGAATAAATGAGGAAGGATAATTAATACACAGTGATAATGGGAACTGCAGATGCTGGAGAATTCCAAGATAATAAAATGTGAGGCTGGATGAACACAGCAGGCCAAGCAGCATCTCAGGAGCACAAAAGCTGACGTTTCGGGCCTAGACCCTTCATCAGAGGGATTAATTAATTAATACACAGTGCTGTTTGTAATGTCAGCTCAGGTTTTAGGTCCAATTTTAAAAATTCCACACTCTATGTTATAAACATCTTTCAAAACTACATAGCAACATATTTAGAATCTCACTTCACTGGTCCGGAACGCTATACGATAGTTGTACTGTGGCCCATCTTTCTCCTTCGATTCATCTAGCTTCTCCCTTCGGATGCTGACCGCCACAGGTCCCAGACTGTCATCTGTTCCAAAGTAGTTTTGATGTTCTGTAAAACAATTGGGAGGCTCAGGCATAAATACAAAGCAAGTGTGAGTGCATGAACAACTGAATATAGGTGCTGCAAAATAACAGCAAATAACTTAGCAAAAAGAACATTGCTGGTGCAGAAATTACTGGATAAACTCAGCAAATCAAGGCACACCTGCACTGTAACATTTCACGTCTGTGATCTCTGATCAGAAGTCAGCCATGACGAAAATGTGAGAGATCTGAAATATTAACTCCATTTCTCTCGCTACACAGATACTCTCCAATTTGCTGGGTTTTTGCCTGCAAACACCTCCCGACTGTGGAATCATCTCTGGAACTTTGCAACTACTTAATATCCATGGTCTGTTCAACTCATGATCCTGTAGCATTGATCCTAGTGTGTCAACACAGACAAATGGCCTGCTTGCATTTAAATGGTCATTGAATAAACATTATGGATGATAATGGAATAGTGTAGGGTAGATGGGCTTCAGATTGGTTTCACAGGTCAGCACAACATCGAGGGTTGAAGGGCCTGTACTGCGCTGCAATGTTCTATGTTCTGTAACCAATCTATGATGTTAACGTCAACTTGAGTTTCTGTTCTTTGATCTCAAAACTATAATCTTACACATCGAAGCGAAAAACGCTACCAACTGAGCCACAGCTGACCCCGGATGGAATAAGCATTCTAGTCTGGCACTGTCTAAATCATCATCTGGAACTCTCTCATAAGACCAATATAGGGCACCAAAATAAAACCAATTTATGCTATTCTAAACTGTTCTTTGACTCAAACATGAAGTAAATGAGTTAGCTTATCTTTTTTTTACTGAATACTGTGTTTCTATCACACTGATCCTTTAAGTTTTCCAAATAACATCAATAATGCACTCAAATATTGAGAAACTTTTTTTTTCTTTTTGCTATCACACAGTTAATTTCAGAATATTTTCATACTTCAATGTGCAGTTAATAACAGGATCTCAACTCTTTGTGGCTGTTTGCTAAATCATCAGTGAAGCTAATCTGTACTCACTTCCTTGAAAGCTAGCTATTCAGAGAATTGTCCTGTATTACACTACAAAGTTTCAATCAGTTGTTTCTAATAAACTTGCAACCTGTCCTTCTTTCACATTACACCATAGTAACTTGACCAAATGATTAGAATTCAGAATTCTCAGGCTTCTGTAAAGTAACTTGATCTCCACATCTTTCGGGACCCTAAAAACATAAGGCAGGCAATGCTTTCCTAAAATACAACCTCACCATTATAATAGGCACCGTGAATTGCATTAATACTTATGAAAGCTCTCAAACTGTTTCAAAGATTCAGGAATTTCACTAACAGGTACATTTTATGAAGTATTTTGATTTTACTTAATGTATACAGAAAACATGCAAAGGGCTATTTATAGATATATTTGGGAAATGTGGAACTTTGATGATTATAGAATCATGAATCTATAAGCTAATAGGTTTCTCAGCTCAGGGTCTAGAACATGTTCTTCATTTTCCAATCTTATATTTCTGCAACAAAAAAAATCACATCCGTGGGATGTGCTATTCACTCAACTCTGTTTGAACTTGACATTCCAATTGTATCATGTCCAACATCCTTGTGCAAAGTCAGCATGTTCATAGTGGTAACATTACAAAATAAAAGCATTTGGATAGTCTCTGAGATCACCGGACATTTCAAGATGCCTTACAGCCAAAAAAATTTGAAAAGAAGTGTAGTCACTGTTGTAATATAAGAAAAACTATAGTAAATTTGCATGCAGCAATCTTTCATGAAAATCACTGTGATGACAATCAGTTTTTTTTGTGATGTTGCTGGAGGGGTAAATATTGGCCAATACCAGACATTAATGAAATAAAAGCAAAATACTGCAGATGTTGAAAATCTGAAACAAACACAGAGAATGCTGGAGTAACTCAGCAGGTCTGGCAGCATCTATGGAGAGAGAAACAGAGTTAATATTTCAAGTCCAGTATGACTCTTCAGAACTCTTTTCTAAAGAGACATTTTAGATTTGAAATGTTACCTGTTTTTCTTTCAACAGACGTTGCCAGGCCTATTGAATTTCTCCAGCAATCTCTACGTCTGTACCAGAAACACCCACTTGCTCTTCTTCAATGTAGTACCATGGAATTTTTCGTGTTCATCCAAGCAAGAAAATGTGGGTCTTAGCTCTTCCAAAACACAGCACTTCTAATAGTGCAGCTCAGGGATCTGAGTGGTACCAGTTGAGACACAGTTAGCAAAACTGGGCACTGCAACATTAACACAGACTCAAGTCCTTGGGAATTTTGGACATTTACTGCAGTTTACCCTTTTCTCTGTGAATTTCAGTCATTCTTGCTTTATTTACAGATATTGTCATGTGAAGCTCTACAGGATTGGACAAAGAACTAATAACAGGTCATAGAATATAAATATAGATAATAGGAGAGCCATTTGACCCCTCAAGCCTCCTCAGCCATTCAGTATGATCACAGCTGATCATTGAGCTCAATACCCTGCCTTCCCCACATATCCCTTGATTCCTTTAGCCACAAGAGCTATATTTACCTCCTTCCTGAAAACACAATGTTTTGACCTCAATACTTGCTACGCTGGTGAATTCCACAGGCTCACCACTCTCTAGCTGAAGAAATTTTTCATCTCAGTCTTGAAAGATTTGCTCCTTTTTCCTTCAATTATTCCTAGTTCTGGATTCCTCCACCATTGGACTATCCTTCCTACATCTGACCTGTCTAGCCCGGTTAGAATTTTGTAGATCTGAATGGGAATATCCCTAATTCTTCTAAAATCCAGTGAATATTTTCATAAACGATTCAATCTCTCCTCATAAATCAGTTCTACCATCCCATGAATCAAGGTGGTAAACTCAATCCCTCGACTACACTCCCTCGATAGCAAGCACATTCTTCCTCAAATAAGAGGACCAAAACTGCACAATATCCCAGGTGTGGCCTTACCAATGCCGTGAATAATTGCAGCAAGACATCCTTGTTCCTGACTCAAATCTCCTTACTATGAAGGCCGACATACAGTTTAATTTTTTTTATTACTTGCTATACCTGTGTGGTTCCTGGTGCAAGAGGACACCCAGGTCTTGTTCAAAATTCCCCTCTCTTAATTTACAGCCATTCAATTAATAATCTGCTTTTCTGTTTTGTTAGCCATGTGGATAATCTCACATTTATCCACATTATACTGCATCTAACGCTATCCCTGACTTCCGTCATAAGCCATTGTTTGGCCACTTTCTCTCTTTGCACTCTTACACCAGACAGGTATAAACAATTCTAGTAGTTCACCCACATTCGCTTTTTGTACGTTTGCCACTGTCTATCCACTGTCATTCTTCTCAGTAATGTTTCCCAGTCCATCACAGCCAATACATGCTTCATACCACACCCTTATTAAGATTAGCCCTAGTCTCAGAATCAATTCCTTCTCTCTCCCAAACAAAAAGAAACAAAGAATGCTGGAAATCAGAAACAAAAACAGAAGTTGCTGGTAAATCTCAGCAGATCTGGCTCCATCTGTGGTAAGAAAGCAGAATTAACACTTCAGGTCCAGAGAACCTCTGGAAGAAATATAGCAGTGAGTTAAGCACTAACCAATAAAATAAAAGAAGTTGGAAATCAGAAGAGTTGTAAAGAAGGATCACTGGACACGAAACATGAATTCTGTGCTGTTTCTCTACAGATGCTGCCAGACCTGCTGCATTTTTCAGCAATTTCTGTTTTTGTGCCTCTCTCACTCCATCTTGATGAATATTTCTATCATATTATGGTCATTCATCCCCAAGGGGTCTCTCACAACTACAGCACCAATTATTCCATTCACATTGCATAACACCCAGTGTAAGATGGCCTATTCTCTTGTCAGCTCCTCAGAATGTATTGGTCCAGAAAACCATCCACTGCACACCACAGACCCACAGTCAGGGCAGACTGCACGAATCTACAAGTTGCATTGCAATAAGTCACCAGAAATCCTTTAACAGCACATTCTAAACCCAAACCTTCCAGTGCAAAGAAAGACCAGGACAGCAAACGTATTGTGCATCATCACCTGAAAGTTCCCCTCCAAGTCACATACCAACCCTATTTGGAACTATATTCCGGTCCCTTCACTGTTTCTGGGTCAAAACTCCTTTACTAACTACAATGTAAATGTACCTCCACCCCTCCAAGACTGTGGCAGTTCAAGACAACAGCTACAACAACCTTCTATCGCAGTTAGGGAAGGGTAATAAATGCTACTTGAGCCAGCAACACCCATACCCAGGAAGGAACAAAAAAATGTCAGTGCCATTACGATATAAGAACAGTAAATGAACTAATAAACTGCTCGTGAACTGCACCAAAGTGATTTAAAAGTCTTGGTGCTCTGACAGTAAGGTATGTTGCAAATGTTAACGTACAGCTGCTAAGGAAGAAATCATTGGAGGTTGTAGTAAACAATATAGAGCACTTCTGATGACTCAGTCAATAAACAGAAGTAGAATGCTAAACAACGAGCAACTTGCAGACAGATCAGACTCACTTCAAGCAACATGCTAACATAAGAAAACAATTGCTACGAATGTCTGGAATTGTACATGTTTTTGTAAAAAAGAAATTAAGAAATTGAAAAATAATGAAACCTATTAATAAGTTGAAAATGATACAATGCCATCTCATTCAGTCAAATCACACTTTTCCTCCAATTCCTCACTTGGTAACTGGCCTTAAAAAGCATCAATATTTCTCTAAAATTCAACTTTTAAAGCAATAATGGAGAAACAGGCTGACATAATTCAGAAAAGTGTATTTATTGCAGTATTTTATTGAATAATTAAACAACAATCATCCATTTCCTGTATAACCCACAAGATTTGCAACAATTTGTGTTCCATTGTAAGAGCTACCATATGCTGCAGTTAAGATAGAACCAAACAATGACTACAAAGGTTTGTGGATATTAATGTCATGGAATCTTACACTCCCTAATTTGAGGTTTAGGGCAATTATTTGTTGTCAATGCACACCACTAAGATTCCACAAAATAATCTCTCATCTGGTAGTCCATGCTGCTTTTAAATAATTGAAATTATACGTTATAATACTTAATTCATCAATGCAGTTTGAATCTCATCTTCAAAGTCCTACGTAAATTTAAACATGTGGTAGCATCCCTTTGAGCCAGAAGATTGGGGTTCAAGTCTCACCTGCGCTGGAAATATGTCACAACACGTCCAAACAGATGAATTCAAAATATTTATAAGCTGTTCACTGTAATGGGGTGAGAATGTTAGTGGAGTAAATTCTGCCGTATATATTACAAATCTTTGGAAGTGATCTTCTTACTGAGATCTGCTGCCATCATTTACTGAAAATAGAGTCATTCCAGCAAGTTAAGGGCCTGCGTGGTGCAGCTGAAGCGTCCCTCTTCTGAGCCAGGAGGCCCAGGTTAAAGTCCCACCCATTCCAGAGGTGAGCGGATTAATTAGAAAATATGTAAAATTAGCACCAAGGGCACCTGAGGTTCAGGGGTAGTGTTCCGACCTCTGGGCCAGAAGACCTGGATTCAAGTCACACCTGGCCCAAAGACATGACACGACATCTTTGACAAAGCATCTAAAAGAAATCTCACATCAATAGCAAAATACCTTAGAAAGTGACTGTACACACCCTTGCAAATGAGTTGCTAATATTACAAATTAAAAAAAAACTGCACAAAATACAGTCCTGAATCACAGATAGCACCATGTCAGTTGCAAAAATCATTGTGCATAACCTGTCTTTTTGAGAAAAAGGTGGACCTAGTCCAACATTTCATAACAATTCGTAACAATTGAAGTAATTTTTCAGTCAACCTACGTTGGAAAGTGAAAAGTTTTTCCGGATTTAAAGCAATCAAAAAACTGTTCAGAATTGATACAGAGATAGTAGGAACTGCTGATGCTGGAGAATCTGAGATAACACAGTGTGAAGCTGGATGAACACAGCAGGCCAAGCAGCAGCAGAGAAGCAGGAACGCTTGACGTTTCTGGTTGGGATGTTTCTTCAGAATTGACTTTGGTTTGAACAGATATTTAGCTAGCATGAAAGAAATGAGTTAAACTTCAAGATTTTTATTTTAAATTTTCCTTTAAAAACTCACATCATGTTTTTAAACAGAAAGAAAGAGAAGATATTTTTTCTTCTCAAATTACACAAGTATTTATTTATGAGCTGAATATACTTTATGTGCAGACACCAGACCTTGGCAAGAAAAAGGAGCATATCCAGGCCTTTTTGAATTGAACCAAAGCATGGAAATCAATAGGTCCCTAGTACATTCTCCACAGCAAACACCTTTGGCAAGTCAAATATTGCCTATGAATAGCGACTTTTCCTCAAAGTGCATTGGTATTCCTGTACTGCCATTTATTCACCTATCTTGAGAGGTGCATGATAACAAACTTGGCTGCATAGCTGGTTGTTTTTTTCAACAATACTCGATATTTACTTGACCGAATAATATTTATTCTTCCGATATATAGTGCTTATCTACTTGCAGCCTTAAAAAATGCTTTCCATTGTGCTATTTTAACAGCATGAGCAGGACCCACACACTGTGCAAAATAAATCGATTCCCAATATCAAATAAGACAACTTATGGAGTTGCTGTAATTAAAGATGAAAAGTGATACACAGCGAGAAAGCAAGAGCAAGAGACAGAGCAAGAGTGACAGCACAAGAGCAAGAGAGCCACAGTGAGCGAGAGACAGGGTGGAGTGAGATGGAGCCACCGACAGAGTTAGAGCAAGCAAGAGACAGGGGGACGGAGCTTCAGAGCCGGAGTAAGCAACTGAGCACAGTGAGACCAAGAGCAAGAGCGAGACAGAGACAAAGACAGAGGGTGAAGGTGAGGGCGGCAGGCAAAGCGGGGGCGAGGGCAGCAGGCAGGGCGGGGGTGAGGGTGGCAGGCAGGGCAGGGGCGAAGGCGGCAGGCAGGGCGGGGGCGAAGGCGGCAGGCAGGGGGTGTGAAGGAGGCAGGTAGGGGGGGCGAGGGCGGCAGGCAGGGCGGGGGCGAAGGTGGCAAGCAGGGCAGGGGCGAGGGCGAGAGGCAGGGCGGCGGCGAAGGCGGCAGGCAGGGCGGGGGCGAGGGCGGCAGGCAGGGGTGGTGGTGAAGGCGGCAGGCAGGGCGAGAGGCAGGGTGGGGGCGAAGGTGGCAGGCAGGGCGGGGGCGAGGGCAAGAGGCAGGGCGGGGGCGAGGGTGGCAGGCAGGGCGGGGGCGAGGGCGGCAGGCGGGGGGGTGAAGGCAGCAGGCAGGGCAGGGGCGAGAGGCAGGGCGGGGGCGAAGGCGGCAGCCAGGGCAGGGGCAAGGGCAGCAGGCAGGGGGGTGAAGGCGGCAGGCAGGGCGGGGGCGAGGGCAAGAGGCAGGGCGGGGGTGAAGGCGGCAGGCAGGGCGGGGGCGAGGGCGGCAGGCAGGGCGGTGAAGGCGGCAGGCAGGGCAGGGGCGAGGGAGCCAGAGTCGGAGCGACAGTGAGAGCGAGGGAGCAAGGGTTGGAGCGAATGTGACAGCGAGAGCGAGGGAGCCAGCGTCGGAACGACAGCCAGAGCGAGGGAGCCAGGGGCGGAGCGACAGCGAGAGCGAGGGTTCCAGGGTCGAAGCGACAGCGAGGGCGAGGGAGCCAGGGTCAGAGCGACAGCGAGGGTGAGGGAGCCAGGGTCAGAGCGACAGCGAGAGCGAGGGAGCCAGGGTCGGAGCAAATGCGACAGCGAGGGCGAGGGAGCCAGGGTCGGAGCGGCAGCGAGAGTGAGGGAGCCAGGGTCAGAGCAAATGGGACAGTGAGAGCGAGGGAGCCAGGGTCGGAGCGACAGCGAGAACGAGGGAGCCAGGGTAAGAACGACAGCGAGAGCGAGGGAGCCAGGGTCGGAGCGACAGCGAGAGCGAGGGAGGCAGGGTCGGAGCGACAGCGAGAGCGAGGGAGCCAGCGTCGGAGCGACAGCAAGATTGAGGTAGCCAGGGTCGGAGCGACAGCGAGAGCGAGGGAGCCAGAGTCGGAGCATATGCGACAGCGAGAGCGAGGGAGCCAGCGTCGGAGCGATAGCGAGAGCGAGGGAGCCAGCGTTGGAGCGACAGCGACAGCGAGAGCGAGGGAGCCAGGGTCGGAGCGACTGCGAGAGCGAGGGAGCCAGGGTCGGAGCGAATGCGACAGCGAGGGCGAGGGAGCAAGGGTCGGAGCGACAGAGAGAGCGAGGGAGCAAGGGTCGGAGCAAATGCGACAGAGAGGGCGAGGGAGCCAGGGTCGGAGCGACAGCGAGAGCGAGGGAGCCAGGGTCGGAGCAAATGCGACAGCGAGAGCGAGGGAGCCAGGGTCGGAGCAAATGCGACAGCGAGGGCGAGGGAGCCAGGGTCGGAGCAAATGCGACAGCGAGGGCGAGGGAGCCAGGGTCGGAGCGACAGCGAGAGTGAGGGAGCCAGGGTCAGAGCAAATGGGACAGTGAGAGCGAGGGAGCCAGGGTCGGAGCGACAGCGAGAGCGAGGGAGCCAGGGTCGGAGGGACAGTGAGAGCGAGGGAGCAAAGGTTGGAGCGAATGCGACAGCGAGCGCGAGGGAGCAAGCGTCGGAGCGACAGCGAGAACGAGGGAGCCAGGGTAAGAACGACAGCGAGAGCGAGGGAGCCAGGGTCGGAGCGACAGCGAAAGCGAGGGAGGCAGGGTCGGAGCGACAGCGAGAGCGAGGGAGCCAGCGTCGGAGCGACAGCGAGAGCGAGGGAGCCAGGGTAAGAACGACAGCGAGAGCGAGGGAGCCAGGGTCGGAGCGACAGCGAGAGCGAGGTAGCCAGGGTCGGAGCGACAGCGAGAGCGAGGGAGCCAGAGTCGGAGCATATGCGACAGCGAGAGCGAGGGAGCCAGCGTTGGAGCGATAGCGAGAGCGAGGGAGCCAGCGTTGGAGCGACAGCGACAGCAAGAGCGAGGGAGCCAGGGTCGGATCGAATGCGATAGTGAGAGCGAGGGAGCCAGCGTCGGAGCGAATGCGATAGTGACAGCGAGGGCGCCAGGGTCGGAGCGAATGCGACAGCGAGAGCGAGGGAGCCAGCGTCGGAGCGACAGCGAGAGCGAGAGCGAGGGAGCCAGGGTCGGAGCGACAGCGAGAGCGAGGGAGCCAGCATCGGAGCGACAGCAAGATCGAGGGAGCCAGGGTCGAAGCGACAGCGAGAGCGAGGGAGCCAGAGTCGGAGCATATGCAACAGCGAGAGCGAGGGAGCCAGCGTCGGAGCGACAGCGACAGCAAGAGCGAGGGAGCCAGCGTCGGAGCGACAGCGAGAGCGAGGGAGCCAGCGTCGGAGCGACAGCGAGAGCGAGGGAGCCAGGGTCGGAGCGAATGCGACAGCAAGGGCGAGGGAGCCAGGGTCGGAGCGACAGCGAGAGCAAGGGAGCCAGGGTCGGAGCAAATGCGACAGCGAGAGCGAGCGAGCCAGGGTCAGAGTGACAGCGAGAGCGAGAGCGAGGGAGCAAGGGTCGGAGCGACAGCGAGAGCGAGAGCGAGGGAGCCAGGGTCGGAGCGACAGCGAGAGCGAGGGAGCCAGGGTTGGAGCGACAGCGAGAGCGAGGGAGCCAGGGTCGGAGCGACAGCGAGAGTGAGGGAGCCAGGGTCAGAGCAAATGGGACAGTGAGAGCGAGGGAGCCAGGGTCGGAGCGACAGCGAGAGCGAGAGCGAGGGAGCCAGGGTCGGAGCGACAGCGAGAGCGAGGGAGCCAGGGTCGGAGCGACAGCGAGAGCGAGGGAGCCAGGGTCGGAGCGACAGCGAGAGCGAGGGAGCCAAGGTCGGAGCGACAGCGAGAGCGAGGGAGCCAGGGTCGGAGCGACAGCGAGAGCGAGGGAGCCAGCGTCGGAGCGACAGCGAGAGCGAGGGAGCCAGCGTCGGAGCAACAGCAAGAGCGAGAGCGAGGGAGCCAGGGTCAGAGCAACAGCGAGAGCGAGGGAGCCAGGGTCAGAGCAACAGCGAGAGCGAGGGAGCCAGCATCGGAGCGACAGCAAGATCGAGGGAGCCAGGGTCGAAGCGACAGAGAGAGCGAGGGAGCCAGAGTCGGAGCATATGCAACAGCGAGAGCGAGGGAGCCAGCGTCGGAGCGACAGCGACAGCGAGAGCGAGGGAGCCAGCGTCGGAGCGACAGCGAGAGTGAGGGATCCAGGGTCGGAGCGACAGCGAGAGCGAGGGAGCCAGGGTCGGAGCATATGCGACAGCGAGAGCGAGGGAGCCAGGGTCGGAGCGACAGCGAGAGCGAGGGAGCCAGGGTCGGAGCGACTGCGAGAGCGAGGGAGCCAGGGTCGGAGCGAATGCGACAGCGAGGGCGAGGGAGCCAGGGTCGGAGCGAATGCGACAGCGAGGGCGAGGGAGCAAGGGTCGGAGCGACAGTGAGATCGAGGGAGCCAGGTTCAGAGCGACAGAGAGAGCGAGGGAGCAAGGGTCGGAGCAAATGCGACAGTGAGGGCGAGGGAGCCAGGGTCGGAGCGACAGAGAGAGCGAGGGAGCAAGGGTCGGAGCAAATGCGACAGTGAGGGCGAGGGAGCCAGGGTCGGAGCGACAGCGAGAACGATAGCAAGGGTGCCGGCGTCGGAGCGACAGCGAGAGCGAGAGCGAGGGAGCCAGGGTCAGAGCAATAGCGACAGCGAGAGCAAGGGAGCCAGGGTCGGAGCGACAGCGAGAGCGAGGGAGCCAGGATCGGAGCGACAGCGAGAGCGAGGGTGCCAGGGTCGGAGCGACAGCGAGAGCGAGGGAGCCAGGGTCGGAGCGACAGCGAGAGCGAGGGAGCCAGGGTCGGAGCGACAGCGAGAGCCAGGGAGCCAGGGTCGGAGCGACAGCGAGAGCGAGGGAGCCAGGGTCGGAGCGACAGCGAGAGCGAGGGAGCCAGGGTCGGAGCGACAGCGAGAGCGAGGGAGCCAGGGTCGGAGCGACAGCGAGAGCGAGGGAGCCAGGGTCGGAGCGACAGCGAGAGCGAGGGAGCCAGGGTCGGAGCGGCAGCGAGAGCGAGGGAGCCAGGGTCGGAGCGGCAGCGAGAGCGAGGGAGCCAGGGTTTAGAGCGACAGCGCCAGGGTCGGAGTGACAGCCAGATCGAGGCAGCCAGGGTCGGAGTGACAGTGAGCGCGAGGGAGCCAGGGTCGGAGCGACCGCGAGAGCGAGGGAGCCAGGGTCGGAGAAAATGAGACAGCGAGAGCGAGGGAGCCAGGGACGGAGCCGGAGCGGGCGCGAGGGCGCCAGGGACGGAGCCGGAGCGGGCACGAGGGCGCCAGGGACGGAGCCGGAGCGGGCGTAAGGGCGCCACCTACGGAGCCGGAGCGGGAGCAGGTGCGAGGATGCCAGGGACAGAGCGGGAGCGAGGGCGCCAGGGACGGAGCCGGAGCGGGCACGAGGGCGCCAGGGACGGAGCCGGAGCGCGAGCAGGTGCGAGGTTGCCATGGACAGAGCGGGAGCGAGGGCACTGGGGACGTAGGGGGAGCGGGCGCACGGGCGCCAGGGACGGAGCCGGAGCGGGCGCGAGGGCGCCAGGGACGCAGCCGGAGCGGGCGCGAGGGCGCCAGTGACGGAGCCGGAGCGGGAGCAGGTGCAAGGGTGCCAGGGACAGAGCGAGAGCGAGGGCGCCAGGGACCCAGCGACAGCGAGGGCACCTGGAACGCAGGGAGAGTGGGAGCAAGGGCACCAGGGTCGGAGCAGGAGAGGGAGGGGGAGCGAGGATGCCAGGGACAGAGTGGGAGAGGGCGCGAGGGCGCCAGGATGGAGCCAGAGCGGGAGCAAGGGCGCCAGGGACACGCGAGAGCGAGGGCGCCAGGGACCCAGTGAGACCGAGGGCGCCGGGGGCGCAACAAGAGCAAGAGCAAGAGCGAGAGCATTGCGGGGCAGGGGCAGAGGGAGTGTGAGAGCAAGGGAGCCAAGGTGCCGGGGACGCTGCGGGTGTGAGGGCGTCAGGGACAGAGCGGGAGCAGGAGCGAGGGTGCCAGGGACGGAGCGGGAGCGAGGGCGCCACGGACAGAGCAGGAGCAGCGGAGCACAGGACGGGGCGACAGCGAGAGGAAGGACGACAGGGACAGAGCGACAGCGCCAGGAACAGGGAGAGAGATAGAGACAGGGACAGAGCGGGAGCGGAGCAGCACAGGAAGGAGCAAGAGCGAAGGCGCCAGGGACGGAGCCAGAGCAGGAGCGAGGGTGCCAGGGACGCAGTCAGAGCAGGAGCGAGGCGCTAGCGATGGAACGATAGCAAGGGTGCCGGCGTTGGAGCGACAGTGAGAGCGAGAGCGAGGGAGCCAGGGTCAGAGCAAATGCGACAGCGAGAGCGAGGGAGCCAGGGTCGGAGCGACAGCGAGAGCAAGGGAGCCAGGGTCGGAGTGACAGCCGGGGAGCCAGGGTCGGAGTGACAGCGAGAGCAAGGGAGCCAGTGTCGGAGCGACAGCCGGGGAGCCAGGATCGGAGCGACAGCGAGAGCGAGGGAGCCAGGGTCGGAGCGACAGCGAGGGAGCAAGGGTCAGAGCAAATGCGACAGCAAGAGCAA
This sequence comes from Stegostoma tigrinum, assembly GCF_030684315.1. NCBI lineage: Eukaryota > Metazoa > Chordata > Chondrichthyes > Orectolobiformes > Stegostomatidae > Stegostoma > Stegostoma tigrinum. The sequence goes on from NC_081357.1 coordinate 97,764,568, forward strand.
GGGAGCCAGGGTCGGAGCGACAGCGAGAGCGAGGGAGCCAGGGTTGTAGCGAGAGCGAGAGCAAGGGAGCCAGGATCGGAGCGACAGCCAGGGAGCCATAATCGGAGCCACAGCGAGAGCGAGGGAGCCAGGGTCGGAGCGACAGGGAGAGCGAGAGCGAGGGAGCAAGGGTCGGAGCGACAGCGAGAGCGAGGGAGCCAGGGTCGGAGCGACAGCGAGAGCGAGGGGGCCAGGGTCGGAGCGACAGCGAGAGCGAGGGGGCCAGGGTCGGAGTGACAGCGAGAGCGAGGGGGCCAGGGTCGGAGTGACAGCGAGAGCGAGGGGGCCAGGGTTTGGAGCGACAGCGCCAGGGTCGGAGCGACAGCCAGATCGACGTAGCCAGGGTCGGAGCGACAGTGAGAGCGAGGGAGCCAGGGTCAGAGCGCCAGGGTCAGAGCGACAGCGAGGGTGTGGGAGCCAGGGTCGGAGCGACAGCGAGATCGAGGGAGCCAGGGTCGGAGCGACCGCGAGAGCGAGGGAGCCAGGGTCGGAGAAAATGAGACAGCGAGAGCGAGGGAGCCAGGGTCGGAGTGACAGCGAGCGCGAGGGGGCCAGGGTTTGGAGCGACAGCGCCAGGGTCGGAGCGACAGCCAGATCGAGGTAGCCAGGGTCGGAGCGACAGTGAGAGCGAGGGAGCCAGGGCCGGAGCGACAGCGAGGGCGAGGGAGCCAGGGTCGGAGCGACAGCGAGGGCGAGGGAGCCAGGGTCGGAGCGACAACGAGGGCGAGGGAGCCAGGGTCGGAGCGACCGCGAGAGCGAGGGAGCCAGGGACAGGGACGGAGCCGGAGCGGGCGCGAGGGCGCCAGGGACGGAGCCGGAGCGGGCGCGAGGGCGCCAGGGACGGAGCCGGAGCGGGCGCGAGGGCGCCAGGGACGGAGCCGGAGCGGGCGCGAGGGCGCCAGGGACGGAGCCGGAGCGGGCGCGAGGGCGCCAGGGACGGAGCCGGAGCGGGCGCGAGGGCGCCAGGGACGGAGCCGGAGCGGGCGCGAGGGCGCCAGGGACGGAGCCGGAGCGGGCGCGAGGGCGCCAGGGACGGAGCCGGAGCGGGCGCGAGGGCGCCATGGATGGAGCCGGAGCGGGCGCGAGGGCGCCAGGGACGGAGCCGGAGCCGGAGCGGGCGCGAGGGCGCCAGGGACGGAGCCGGAGCGGGCGCGAGGGCGCCACGGACGGAGCCGGAGCGGGCGCGAGGGCGCCACGGACGGAGCCTTAGCGGGCGCGAGGGCGCCACGGACGGAGCCGGAGCGGGCGCGAGGGCGCCAGGGACGGAGCCTTAGCGGGCGCGAGGGCGCCAGGGACGGAGCCGGAGCGGGCGCGAGGGCGCCACGGACGGAGCCTTAGCGGGCGCGAGGGCGCCACGCACGGAGCCGGAGCGGGCGCGAGGGCGCCAGGGACGGAGCCGGAGTGGGCGCGAGGGCGCCAGCGACGGAGCCGGAGCGGGCACGAGGGCCGGAGCCGGAGCGGGAGCAGGTGCAAGGGTGCCAGGGACAGAGCGGGAGCGAGGGCGCCAGGGACCCAGCGACAGCGAGGGCACCGGGGACGCAGGGAGAGCGGGCGCAAGGGCACCAGGGTCGGAGCAGGAGAGGGAGGGGTAGCGAGGATGCCAGGGTCAGAGTGGGAGCGGGAGCGAGGGCGCCAGGATGGAGCCAGAGCGGGAGCAAGGGCGCCAGGGACACGCGAGAGCGAGGGCGCCAGGGACCCAGTGAGACCGAGGGCGCCGGGGGCGCAACAAGAGCAAGAGCAAGAGCGAGAGCATTGCGGGGCAGGGGCAAAGGGAGTGTGAGAGCAAGGGAGCCAAGGTGCCGGGGACGCTGCGGGTGTGAGGGCGTCAGGGACGGAGCGGGAGCACGAGCGAGGGCGCCACGGACAGAGCAGGAGCAGCGGAGCACAGGACGGGGCGACAGCGAGAGGAAGGACGACAGGGACAGAGCGAGAGCGCCAGGAATAGGGAGAGAGATAGAGACAGAGACAGAGCGGGAGCGGAGCAGCACAGGACGGAGCAAGAGCGAGGGCGCCAGGGACGGAGCCAGAGCGGGAGCGAGGGCGCCAGGGACGCAGTCAGAGCAGGAGCGAGGCGCCAGGGATGGAACGATAGCAAGGGTGCCGGCGTCGGAGCGACAGCGAGAGCGAGAGCGAGGGAGCCAGGGTCAGAGCAAATGCGACAGCGAGAGCAAGGGAGCCAGGGTCGGAGCGACAGCGAGAGCGAGGGAGCCAGGGTCGGAGCGACAGCGAGAGCGAGGGAGCCAGGGTCGGAGCGACAGCGAGAGCGAGGGAGCCAGGGTCGGAGCGACAGCGAGAGCGAGGGAGCCAGGGTCGGAGCGACAGCGAGAGCGAGGGAGCCAGGGTCGGAGCGACAGCGAGAGCGAGGGAGCCAGGGTCGGAGCGACAGCGAGAGCGAGGGAGCCAGGGTCGGAGCGACAGCGAGAGCGAGGGAGCCAGGGTCGGAGCGACAGCGAGAGCGAGGGAGCCAGGGTCGGAGCGACAGCGAGAGCGAGGGAGCCAGGGTCGGAGCGACAGCGAGAGCGAGGGAGCCAGGGTCGGAGCGACAGCGAGAGCGAGGGAGCCAGGGTCGGAGCGACAGCGAGAGCGAGGGAGCCAGGGTCGGAGCGACAGCGAGAGCGAGGGAGCCAGGGTCGGAGCGACCGCGAGAGCGAGGGAGCCAGGGTCGGAGCGACAGCGAGAGCGAGGGAGCCAGGGTCGGAGCGACAGCGAGAGCGAGGGAGCCAGGGTCGGAGCGACAGCGAGAGCGAGGGAGCCAGGGTCGGAGCGACAGCGAGAGCGAGGGAGCCAGGGTCGGAGCGACAGCGAGAGCGAGGGAGCCAGGGTCGGAGCGACAGCGAGAGCGAGGGAGCCAGGGTCGGAGCGACAGCGAGAGCGAGGGAGCCAGGGTCAGAGCGAATGCGACAGCGAGAGCGAGGGAGCCAGGGTCGGAGCGACAGCGAGAGCGAGGGAGCCAGGGTCGGAGCGACAGCGAGAGCGAGGGAGCCAGGGTCGGAGCGACAGCGAGAGCGAGGGAGCCAGGGTTTGGAGCGACAGCGCCAGGGTCGGAGCGACAGCCAGATCGAGGTAGCCAGGGTCGGAGCGACAGCAAGAGCGAGGGAGCCAGGGTCAGCGCGACAGCGAGATCGAGGGAGCCAGGGTCAGAGCGACAGCGAGAGCGAGGGGGCCAGGGTTTGGAGCGACAGCGCCAGGGTCGGAGCGACAGCCAGATCGAGGTAGCCAGGGTCGGAGCGACAGTGAGAGCGAGGGAGCCAGGGTCAGAGCGACAGCGAGGGCGAGGGAGCCAGGGTCAGAGCGACAGCGAGGGCGAGGGAGCCAGGGTCGGAGCGACAGCGAGAGCAAGGGAGCCAGGGTCGGAGCGACAGCGAGAGCGAGGGAGCCAGGGTCGGAGCGACAGCGAGAGCGAGGGAGCCAGGGTCGGAGCGACAGCGAGAGCGAGGGAGCCAGGGTCGGAGCGGCAGCGAGAGCGAGGGAGCCAGGGTCGGAGCGGCAGCGAGAGCGAGGGAGCCAGGGTCGGAGCGGCAGCGAGAGCGAGGGAGCCAGGGTCGGAGCGGCAGCGAGAGCGAGGGGGCCAGGGTTTAGAGCGACAGCGCCAGGGTCGGAGTGACAGCCAGATCGAGGTAGCCAGGGTCGGAGTGACAGTGAGCGCGAGGGAGCCAGGGTCGGAGCGACCGCGAGAGCGAGGGAGCCAGGGTCGGAGAAAATGAGACAGCGAGAGCGAGGGAGCCAGGGACGGAGCCGGAGCGGGCGCGAGGGCGCCAGGGACGGAGCCGGAGCGGGCACGAGGGCGCCAGGGACGGAGCCGGAGCGGGCGTAAGGGCGCCACCTACGGAGCCGGAGCGGGAGCAGGTGCGAGGATGCCAGGGACAGAGCGGGAGCGAGGGCGCCAGGGACGGAGCCGGAGCGGGCACGAGGGCGCCAGGGACGGAGCCGGAGCGCGAGCAGGTGCGAGGTTGCCATGGACAGAGCGGGAGCGAGGGCACTGGGGACGTAGGGGGAGCGGGCGCACGGGCGCCAGGGACGGAGCCGGAGCGGGCGCGAGGGTGCCAGGGACGCAGCCGGAGCGGGCGCGAGGGCGCCAGTGACGGAGCCGGAGCGGGAGCAGGTGCAAGGGTGCCAGGGACAGAGCGAGAGCGAGGGCGCCAGGGACCCAGCGACAGCGAGGGCACCTGGAACGCAGGGAGAGTGGGAGCAAGGGCACCAGGGTCGGAGCAGGAGAGGGAGGGGGAGCGAGGATGCCAGGGACAGAGTGGGAGAGGGCGCGAGGGCGCCAGGATGGAGCCAGAGTGGGAGCAAGGGCGCCAGGGACACGCGAGAGCGAGGGCGCCAGGGACCCAGTGAGACCGAGGGCGCCGGGGGCGCAACAAGAGCAAGAGCAAGAGCGAGAGCATTGCGGGGCAGGGGCAGAGGGAGTGTGAGAGCAAGGGAGCCAAGGTGCCGGGGACGCTGCGGGTGTGAGGGCGTCAGGGACAGAGCGGGAGCAGGAGCGAGGGTGCCAGGGACGGAGCGGGAGCGAGGGCGCCACGGACAGAGCAGGAGCAGCGGAGCACAGGACGGGGCGACAGCGAGAGGAAGGACGACAGGGACAGAGCGAGAGCGCCAGGAACAGGGAGAGAGATAGAGACAGGGACAGAGCAGGAGCGGAGCAGCACAGGATGGAGCAAGAGCGAAGGCGCCAGGGACGGAGCCAGAGCAGGAGCGAGGGTGCCAGGGACGCAGTCAGAGCAGGAGCGAGGCGCTAGCGATGGAACGATAGCAAGGGTGCCGGCGTCGGAGCGACAGTGAGAGCGAGAGCGAGGGAGCCAGGGTCAGAGCAAATGCGACAGCGAGAGCGAGGGAGCCAGGGTCGGAGCGACAGCGAGAGCGAGGGAGCCAGGGTCGAAGCGACAGTGAGAGCGAGGGAGCCAGGGTCGGAGCGACAGCGAGAGCAAGGGAGCCAGGGTCGGAGTGACAGCCGGGGAGCCAGGGTCGGAGTGACAGCGAGAGCAAGGGAGCCAGTGTCGGAGCGACAGCCGGGGAGCCAGGATCGGAGCGACAGCGAGAGCGAGGGAGCCAGGGTCGGAGCGACAGCGAGGGAGCAAGGGTCAGAGCAAATGCGACAGCGAGAGCAAGGGAGCCAGGGTCGGAGCGACAGCGAGAGCGAGGGAGCCAGGGTCGTAGCGAGAGCGAGAGCAAGGAAGCCAGGGTCGGAGCGACAGCCAGGGAGCCATAATCGGAGCCACAGCGAGAGCGAGGGAGCCAGGGTCGGAGCGACAGGGAGAGCGAGAGCGAGGGAGCAAGGGTCGGAGCGAGAGCGAGAGCGAGGGAGCCAGGGTCGGAGCGACAGCAAGAGCGAGGGGGCCAGGGTCGGAGTGACAGCGAGAGCGAGGGGGCCAGGGTCGGAGTGACAGCGAGAGCGAGGGGGCCAGGGTTTGGAGCGACAGCGCCAGGGTCGGAGCGACAGCCAGATCGACGTAGCCAGGGTCGGAGCGACAGTGAGAGCGAGGGAGCCAGGGTCAGAGCGCCAGGGTCAGAGCGACAGCGAGGGTGTGGGAGCCAGGGTCGGAGCGACAGCGAGATCGAGGGAGCCAGGGTCGGAGCGACCGCGAGAGCGAGGGAGCCAGGGTCGGAGAAAATGAGACAGCGAGAGCGAGGGAGCCAGGGTCGGAGTGACAGCGAGCGCGAGGGGGCCAGGGTTTGGAGCGACAGCGCCAGGGTCGGAGCGACAGCCAGATCGAGGTAGCCAGGGTCGGAGCGACAGGGAGAGCGAGGGAGCCAGGGCCAGAGCGACAGCGAGGGCGAGGGAGCCAGGGTCAGAGCGACAGCGAGGGCGAGGGAGCCAGGGTCGGAGCGACAACGAGGGCGAGGGAGCCAGGGTCGGAGCGACAGCGAGATCGAGGGAGCCAGGGTCGGAGCGACCGCGAGAGCGAGGGAGCCAGGGACAGGGATGGAGCCGGAGCGGGCGCGAGGGCGCCAGGGACGGAGCCGGAGCGGGCGCGAGGGCACCAGGGACGGAGCCGGAGCGGGCGCGAGGGCGCCAGGGACGGAGCCGGAGCGGGCGCGAGGGCGCCAGGGACGGAGCCGGAGCGGGCGCGAGGGCGCCAGGTACGGAGCCGGAGCGGGCGCGAGGGCGCCAGGGACGGAGCCGGAGCGGGCGCGAGGGCGCCAGGGACGGAGCCGGAGCGGGCGCGAGGGCGCCAGGGACGGAGCCGGAGCGGGCGCGAGGGCGCCACGGACGGAGCCGGAGCGGGCGCGAGAGCGCCACGGACGGAGCCGGAGCGGGCGCGAGGGCGCCACGGACGGAGCCTTAGCGGGCGCGAGGGCGCCACGGACGGAGCCTTAGCGGGCGCGAGGGCGCCAGGGACGGAGCCGGAGCGGGCGCGAGGGCGCCACGGACGGAGCCGGAGCGGGCGCGAGGGCGCCACGGACGGAGCCTTAGCGGGCGCGAGGGCGCCACGGACGGAGCCGGAGCGGGCGCGAGGGCGCCACGGACGGAGCCTTAGCGGGCGCGAGGGCGCCACGCACGGAGCCGGAGCGGGCGCGAGGGCGCCAGGGACGGAGCCGGAGCGGGCACGAGGGCCGGAGCCGGAGCGGGAGCAGGTGCAAGGGTGCCAGGGACACAGCGGGAGCGAGGGCGCCAGGGACCCAGCGACAGCGAGGGCACCGGGGACGCAGGGAGAGCGGGCGCAAGGGCACCAGGGTCGGAGCAGGAGAGGGAGGGGGAGCGAGGATGCCAGGGTCAGAGTGGGAGCGGGAGCGAGGGCGCCAGGATGGAGCCAGAGCGGGAGCAAGGGCGCCAGGGACCCAGTGAGACCGAGGGCGCCGGGGGCGCAACAAGAGCAAGAGCAAGAGCGAGAGCATTGCGGGGCAGGGGCAGAGGGAGTGTGAGAGCAAGGGAGCCAAGGTGCCGGGGACGCTGCGGATGTGAGGGCGTCAGGGACGGAGCGGGAGCACGAGCGAGGGCGCCACGGACAGAGCAGGAGCAGCGGAGCACAGGACGGGGCGACAGCGAGAGGAAGGACGACAGGGACAGAGCGAGAGCGCCAGGAATAGGGAGAGAGATAGAGACAGGGACAGAGCAAGAGCGAGGGCGCCAGGGACGCAGTCAGAGCAGGAGCGAGGCGCCAGGGATGGAACGATAGCAAGGGTGCCGGCGTCGGAGCGACAGCGAGAGCGAGAGCGAGGGAGCCAGGGTCAGAGCAAATGCGACAGCGAGAGCAAGGGAGCCAGGGTCGGAGCGACAGCGAGAGCGAGGGAGCCAGGGTCGGAGCGACAGCGAGAGCGAGGGAGCCAGGGTCGGAGCGACAGCGAGAGCGAGGGAGCCAGGGTCGGAGCGACAGCGAGAGCGAGGGAGCCAGGGTCGGAGCGACAGCGAGAGCGAGGGAGCCAGGGTCGGAGCGACAGCGAGAGCGAGGGAGCCAGGGTCGGAGCGACAGCGAGAGCGAGGGAGCCAGGGTCGGAGCGACAGCGAGAGCGAGGGAGCCAGGGTCGGAGCGACAGCGAGAGCGAGGGAGCCAGGGTCGGAGCGACAGCGAGAGCGAGGGAGCCAGGGTCGGAGCGACAGCGAGAGCGAGGGAGCCAGGGTCGGAGCGACAGCGAGAGCGAGGGAGCCAGGGTCGGAGCGACAGCGAGAGCGAGGGAGCCAGGGTCGGAGCGACAGCGAGAGCGAGGGAGCCAGGGTCGGAGCGACAGCGAGAGCGAGGGAGCCAGGGTCGGAGCGACAGCGAGAGCGAGGGAGCCAGGGTCGGAGCGACAGCGAGAGCGAGGGAGCCAGGGTCGGAGCGACAGCGAGAGCGAGGGAGCCAGGGTCGGAGCGACAGCGAGAGCGAGGGAGCCAGGGTCGGAGCGACAGCGAGAGCGAGGGAGCCAGGGTCGGAGCGACAGCGAGAGCGAGGGAGCCAGGGTCGGAGCGACAGCGAGAGCGAGGGAGCCAGGGTCAGAGCGAATGCGACAGCGAGAGCGAGGGAGCCAGGGTCGGAGCGACAGCGAGAGCGAGGGAGCCAGGGTCGGAGCGACAGCGAGAGCGAGGGAGCCAGGGTCGGAGCGACAGCGAGAGCGAGGGAGCCAGGGTTTGGAGCGACAGTGCCAGGGTCGGAGCGACAGCCAGATCGAGGTAGCCAGGGTCGGAGCGACAGCAAGAGCGAGGGAGCCAGGGTCAGCGCGACAGCGAGATCGAGGGAGCCAGGGTCAGAGCGACAGCGAGAGCGAGGGGGCCAGGGTTTGGAGTGACAGCGCCAGGGTCGGAGCGACAGCCAGATCGAGGTAGCCAGGGTCGGAGCGACAGTGAGAGCGAGGGAGCCAGGGTCAGAGCGACAGCGAGGGCGAGGGAGCCAGGGTCAGAGCGACAGCGAGGGCGAGGGAGCCAGGGTCGGAGCGACAGCGAGGGCGAGGGAGCCAGGGTCGGAGCGACAGCGAGAGCGAGGGAGCCAGGGTCGGAGCGACAGCGAGAGCGAGGGAGCCAGGGTCGGAGCGACAGCGAGAGCGAGGGAGCCAGGGTCGGAGCGACAGCGAGAGCGAGGGAGCCAGGGTCGGAGCGACAGCGAGAGCGAGGGAGCCAGGGTCGGAGCGACAGCGAGAGCGAGGGAGCCAGGGTCGGAGCGACAGCGAGAGCGAGGGGGCCAGGGTTTGGAGCGACAGCGCCAGGGTCGGAGCGACAGCCAGATCGAGGTAGCCAGGGTCGGAGCGACAGCGAGAGTGAGGGAGCCAGGGTCGGAGCGACAGCGAGAGCGAGGGAGCCAGGGTCGGAGCGACAGCGAGAGCGAGGGAGCCAGGGTCGGAGCGACAGCGAGAGCGAGGGAGCCAGGGTTTGGAGCGACAGTGCCAGGGTCGGAGCGACAGCCAGATCGAGGTAGCCAGGGTCGGAGCGACAGCAAGAGCGAGGGAGCCAGGGTCAGCGCGACAGCGAGATCGAGGGAGCCAGGGTCAGAGCGACAGCGAGAGCGAGGGGGCCAGGGTTTGGAGTGACAGCGCCAGGGTCGGAGCGACAGCCAGATCGAGGTAGCCAGGGTCGGAGCGACAGCGAGAGCGAGGGAGCCAGGGTCGGAGCGACAGCGAGGGCGAGGGAGCCAGGGTCGGAGCGACAGCGAGGGCGAGGGAGCCAGGGTCGGAGCGACAGCGAGAGCGAGGGAGCCAGGGTCGGAGCGACAGCGAGAGCGAGGGAGCCAGGGTCGGAGCGACAGCGAGAGCGAGGGAGCCAGGGTCGGAGCGACAGCGAGAGCGAGGGAGCCAGGGTCGGAGCGACAGCGAGAGCGAGGGAGCCAGGGTCGGAGCGACAGCGAGAGCGAGGGAGCCAGGGTCGGAGCGACAGCGAGAGCGAGGGAGCCAGGGTCGGAGCGACAGCGAGAGCGAGGGAGCCAGGGTCGGAGCGACAGCGAGAGCGAGGGAGCCAGGGTCGGAGCGACAGCGAGAGCGAGGGAGCCAGGGTCGGAGCGACAGCGAGAGCGAGGGAGCCAGGGTCGGAGCGACAGCGAGAGCGAGGGAGCCAGGGTCGGAGCGACAGCGAGAGCGAGGGAGCCAGGGTCGGAGCGACAGCGAGAGCGAGGGAGCCAGGGTCGGAGCGACAGCGAGAGCGAGGGAGCCAGGGTCGGAGCGACAGCGAGAGCGAGGGAGCCAGGGTCGGAGCGACAGCGAGAGCGAGGGAGCCAGGGTCGGAGCGACAGCGAGAGCGAGGGAGCCAGGGTCGGAGCGACAGCGAGAGCGAGGGAGCCAGGGTCGGAGCGACAGCGAGAGCGAGGGAGCCAGGGTCGGAGCGACAGCGAGAGCGAGGGAGCCAGGGTCAGAGCGAATGCGACAGCGAGAGCGAGGGAGCCAGGGTCGGAGCGACAGCGAGAGCGAGGGAGCCAGGGTCGGAGCGACAGCGAGAGCGAGGGAGCCAGGGTCGGAGCGACAGCGAGAGCGAGGGAGCCAGGGTTTGGAGCGACAGTGCCAGGGTCGGAGCGACAGCCAGATCGAGGTAGCCAGGGTCGGAGCGACAGCAAGAGCGAGGGAGCCAGGGTCAGCGCGACAGCGAGATCGAGGGAGCCAGGGTCAGAGCGACAGCGAGAGCGAGGGGGCCAGGGTTTGGAGTGACAGCGCCAGGGTCGGAGCGACAGCCAGATCGAGGTAGCCAGGGTCGGAGCGACAGTGAGAGCGAGGGAGCCAGGGTCAGAGCGACAGCGAGGGCGAGGGAGCCAGGGTCAGAGCGACAGCGAGGGCGAGGGAGCCAGGGTTGGAGCGACAGCGAGGGCGAGGGAGCCAGGGTCGGAGCGACAGCGAGAGCGAGGGAGCCAGGGTCGGAGCGACAGCGAGAGCGAGGGAGCCAGGGTCGGAGCGACAGCGAGAGCGAGGGAGCCAGGGTCGGAGCGACAGCGAGAGCGAGGGAGCCAGGGTCGGAGCGACAGCGAGAGCGAGGGAGCCAGGGTCGGAGCGACAGCGAGAGCGAGGGAGCCAGGGTCGGAGCGACAGCGAGAGCGAGGGGGCCAGGGTTTGGAGCGACAGCGCCAGGGTCGGAGCGACAGCCAGATCGAGGTAGCCAGGGTCGGAGCGACAGCGAGAGTGAGGGAGCCAGGGTCGGAGCGACAGCGAGATCGAGGGAGCCAGGGTCGGAGCGACAGCGAGATCGAGGGAGCCAGGGTCGGAGCGACAGCGAGATCGAGGGAGCCAGGGTCGGAGCGACCGCGAGAGCGAGGGAGCCAGGGTCGGAGCGACCGCGAGAGCGAGGGAGCCAGGGTCGGAGAAAATGAGATACCGAGAGCGAGGGAGCCAGGGTCGGAGCGACAGCAAGAGCGAGGAAGCCAGAGTCGGAGTGATAGCGAGTGCAAGGGGGCAAGGGTTTGGAGCGACAGCGCCAGGGTCGGAGTGACAGCCAGATCGAGGTAGCCAGGGTCGGAGCGACAGTGAGAGCGAGGGAGCCAGGGTCGGAGAAAATGAGACAGCGAGAGCGAGGGAGCCAGGGACAGAGCCGGAGCCGGAGCGGGCGCGAGGGCGCCAGGGACGGAGCCGGAGCGGGCGCGAGGGCGCCAGGGACGGAGCCGGAGCGGGCGCGAGGGCGCCAGGGACGGAGCCGGAGCGGGCGCGAGGGCGCCAGGGACGGAGCCGGAGCGGGCGCGAGGGCGCCAGGGACGGAGCCGGAGCGGGCGCGAGGGCGCCACGGACGGAGCCGGAGCGGGCGCGAGGGCGCCACGGACGGAGCCGGAGCGGTCGCGAGGGCACCAGGGACGGAGCCGGAGCGGGCGCGAGGGCGCCACGGACGGAGCCGGAGCGGGCGCGAGGGCGCCACGGACGGAGCCGGAGCGGGCGCGAGGGCGCCACGGACGGAGCCTTAGCGGGCGCGAGGGCGCCACGCACGGAGCCGGAGCGGGTGCGAGGGCGCCAGGGACGGAGCCGGAGCGGGCGCGAGGGCGCCAGGGACGGAGCCGGAGCGGGCGCGAGGGCGCCAGGGACAGAGCCTGAGCGGGCCCGAGGGCCGGAGCCGGAGCGGGAGCAGGTGCAAGGATGCCAGGGACAGAGCGGGAGCGAGGGCGCCAGGGACCCAGCGACAGCGAGGGTACCGGGGACGCAGGGAGAGCGGGAGCAAGGGCACCAGGGTCGGAGCAGGAGAGGGAGGGGGAGCGAGGATGCCAGGGTCAGAGTGGGAGCGGGAGCGAGGGCGCCAGGATGGAGCCAGAGCGGGAGCAAGGGCGCCAGGGACACGCGAGAGCGAGGGCGCCAGGGACCCAGTGAGACCGAGGGCGCCGGGGGCGCAACAAGAGCAAGAGCAAGAGCGAGAGCATTGCGGGGCAGGGGCAGAGGGAGTGTGAGAGCAAGGGAGCCAAGGTGCCGGGGACGCTGCGGGTGTGAGGGCATCAGGGACGGAGCGGGAGCACGAGCGAGGGCGCCACGGACAGAGCAGGAGCAGCGGAGCACAGGACGGGGCGACAGCGAGAGGAAGGACGACAGGGACAGAGCGAGAGCGCCAGGAATAGGGAGAGAGATAGAGACAGGGACAGAGCGGGAGCAGAGCAGCACAGGACGGAGCAAGAGCGAGGGCGCCAGGGACGGAGCCAGAGCGGGAGCGAGGGCGCCAGGGACGCAGTCAGAGCAGGAGCGAGGCGCCAGCGATGGAACGATAGCAAGGGTGCCGGTGATGGAGCAAGGGCACCAGGGACCCAGCGGGTGCGAGGGTGCCAGGTTCAAAGTGAGTGCGAGAGCGAGGGCGCCAGGGACGCAGCGAGGTGGCAACGGACTCGGCGAGGGGGTCAGGGACGCTGCGAGGGGGCCAGAGACGCCGCAAGGCACAGACACAGCGGGAGCGAGGGCACCGGGGACGCAGCGGGAGCGAGGGCGCTGGGGACACGGCTAGAGTCAGGGCGCCAGGGACGCGGTGAGAGCCAGGGCGCCAGGGATGCTGCGGGTGCGAGGGCACCGGGGTCCCAGCCAGAGAGAGGGCACCAGGGATGCGACGGGAGCGAGGGCGCCAGGGACGCAGAGAGAATGAGTGCGCCAGGGACGGGTCTAGGTGGCCATGGACGCGGCGTGGGGTCCACGGACGCGGCGAGGGGGCCAGGCACGTGGCGAGGGTGAGGGCACCAGGGACAGAATGCAAGCGAGAGCAAAGACGCCAGGGACGCAGCAAGAGCAAGAGCGAGAGCGTTGGGGGGCAGGGACAGAGGGAGTGAGAGATCTCGGGAGCCAAGGTCGATCGAGAGCGGGAGCGAGGGCGCCGGGGTCAGAATGAGAGCGAGAGCGCTGGGACACAGCGGGAGCGAGAGCGCCAAGGACGCAGCAAGAACAAGAGCAAGAGCGCTTGATGGCAGGGACGGAGGCAGTGTGAGAGCTTGGGAGCCAAGGTCGAACGAGAGCGGGAGCGAAGGCGCCAGGGACGCAGCGAGAGCGAGGGCGCCGGGGACGCAGCGGGTGCGAGGGCGCCTGGGACGCAGCGGGTGCGAGGGCGCCTGGGACGCAGCGGGAGCGGGATCGAGGGCACCAGGGACGGAGCATGAGCAAGGGCACCAGGGACGCAGCAAGTATGAGGGCGCCCGGGACAGAATGCGAGCGAGGGCGCCGGGGACCCAGCGGGTGCAAGGGAGTGGGGGATGCAGCGAGAGCGAGGGCGCCGGGGATGTTGCGAGTGCGAGGGCACCGGGGACGTAGCGAGTGCGAGGGCACCGGGGACGCAGCGGCTGCGAGGGCGCCGGGGACAGAATGAGAGCGAGGGCGCCGGGGACCCAGCAGCTGCGAGGGCGCCAGGGACGCAGCAAGAGCAAGAGCAAGAGCGTTTGATGGCAGGGACGGAGGGAGTGTGAGAGCTAGGGAGCCAAGGTCGAACGAGAGCCGGAGCGAAGGCGCCAGGGACACAGTGAGAGCGAAGGCGTGAGCGCCAGGGACGCAGTGAGAGCGAGGGTGCCAGGGACGCAGCAGGTGCAAGGGCGCTGGGGACGCAGCGGCTGCGAGGACGCCGGGGACAGAATGAGAGCGAGGGCGCTGGGGACGCAGCAGGTGCGAGGGGGCGGGGGACGCAGCGAGAGCGAGGGCGCCAGGAACGCAGCAGGTGCGAGGGCGCCGGGGACAGAATGAGAGCGAGAACGTTGGGGGCGTAGCAAGAGCGAGGGCGCCGGGGACGCAGCGGCTGCGAGGGCGCCGGGGACAGAATGAGAGCGAGGGCGCCGCGGACGCAGCGGCTGCGAGGACGCCGGGGACAGAATGAGAGCGAGGGCGCCGGGGTCCCAGCGGGTGGGAGGGGGCGGGGGACGCAGCGAGAGCGAGGGCACCGGGGACGCAACGGCTGCGAGGGCGCCGGGGACAGAATGAGTGCGAGGGCGCCGGGGACAGAATGAGAGCGAGAACGCTGGGGACATAGCGGGTGCGAGGGCGCCGGGGACGCAGCGGCTGCGAGGGCACTGGGGACAGAATGACAGCAAGGGCGCCAGGGGCCCAGTGGGTGTGAGGGCGCAGGGGACGCAGCGAGAGCGAGGGCGCCGGGGACGCAACGGCTGCGAGGGCGCCGGGGACAGAATGAGAGCGAGGGCGCCGGGCACGCAGTGGCTGCGAGGGCGCCGGGGACAGAATGAGAGCGAGGGCGCCGGGGGCCCAGCTAGTGCGAGGGCGCCGGGGACACAGCAGCTGCGAGGTTGCTGGGGACAGAATGAGATCGAGGGTGCCGGGGACCCAGTGGGTGCGGGGTCGCGAGGGATGCAGCGAGAGTGAGGGCGCCGGGGACAGAATGAGAGCGAGGGCACCGGGGACGCAGCAGGTGCGAGGGCGCCGGGGACAGACCAGGAGCGCCAGGAACAGGGAGAGAGAGAGACATGGACAGAGCGGGAGCGGGAGTGAGGGCGCCAGGGATGGAGATAGTGCGGGAGCGAGAGCACCAGGGAGCCAGTGGGTGCGAGGGCGCCGGGGACGCAGCGGGTGCGAGGGCGCCGGGGACAGAATGAGAGCGAGGGCGCCGGGGACAGAATGAGAGCGAGGGCGCCGGGGGCCCAGCGGGTGCGAGGGCGCCGGGGACACAGCAGCTGCGAGGGTGCTGGGGACAGAATGAGATCGAGGGTGCCGGGGACCCAGTGGGTGCGGGGTCGCGGGGGATGCAGCGAGAGCAAGGGCGCCGGGGACGCAGCAGGTGCGAGGGCACGGGGAACGCAGCGAGAGCGCCGGGGACGCAGCGGGTGCGACGGCGCCGGGGACAGAATGAGAGCAAGAACGCCGTGGACGGAGCGGGTGCGAGGGTGCCGGGAACCCAGCAGCTGCAAGGGCGTCGGGGGCAGAATGAGAGCGAGGGCGCCGGGGGCCCAGCTGGTGCGAGGGCGCCGGGGACAGAATGAGAGCGAGGGCGCCGGGGACCCAGTGGGTGCGAGGGCGCCGGGGGCCCAGCTGGTGCGAGGGCGCCGGGGACACAGCAGCTGCGAGGGTGCTGGGGTCAGAATGAGATCGAGGGTGCCGGGGACCCAGTGGGTGCGGGGTTGCTGGGGATGCAGCGAGAGCGAGGGCGCCGGGGACAGAATGAGAGCGAGGGCACCGGGGACGCAGCAGGTGCGAGGGCACGGGGGACGCAGCGGGTGCGACGGCGCCGGGGATAGAATGAGAGCGAGAACGCCGGGGACGGAGCGGGTGCGAGGGTGCCGGGGACCCAGCAGCTGCAAGGGCGTCGGGGGCAGAATGAGAGCGAGGGCGCCGGGGACCCAGTGGGTGCGAGGGCGCGGGGGACGCAGCGGTTGCGAGGGCGCCGGGAAACGGCCCGGGAGCGCCAGGAACAGGGAGAGAGAGAGAGACATGGACAGAGCGGGAGCGGGAGTGAGGGCGCCAGGGAGCCAGTGGGTGCGAGGGCGCTGGGGACACAGCGGCCGCGAGGGCGCCGGGGACACAGCGGGAGTGCCAGGAACAGGGAGTGAGAGAGACATGGATGGAGCGGGAGCGGGTGCGAGGGCGCCGGGGACACAGCAGGTGCGAGGGCGCCGCAGACACAGCAGGTGTGAGGGCGCGGGGGACTGAATGAGAGCGAGGGCGCCAGGGGCGCAGCGGCTGCAAGGGCGCCGCGGACAGAGTGAGAGCGAGGGCGCCGGGGACGTAGCGGGTGCGAGGGCGCGGGGGACGCAGCGAGAGCGCCGGGGATGCAGCGGGTGCGAGGGTGCCGGGACAGAATGAGAGCGAGGGCGCCGGGGACCCAGTGGGTGCGAGGGCGCGGGGGACGCAGCGAGAGTGAGGGCGCCGGGGACAGAATGAGAGCGAGGGCGCCGGGGACCCTGCGGGTGCGAGGGCGCCGGGGACAGACCAGGAGCGCCAGGAACAGGGAGAGAGAGAGAGAGAAATGGACAGAGCGGGAGCGAGAGCGCCAGGGACGGAGCGGGTGCTAGGGCGCCGGGGACACAGCGGCTGCGAGGGCGCCGGGGACACAGCGGGAGTGCCAGGAACAGGAAGAGAGAGAGAGAGACATGGATGGAGCGGGAGCGGGAGCGAGAGTGCCAGGGACGCAGCAAGAGCAAGAGCGAGAGTGTTTGATGGCAGGGACGGAGGGAGTGTGAGAGCTAGGGAGCCAAAGTCGAACGAGAGCGGGAGCGAAGGTGCCAGGGACGTAGTGAGACTGACGGCGTGAGTGCCAGGGACGCAGAGAGAGATGGCGCCGGGGACGCAGCAGGTGCGAGGACGCCGGGGACAGAATGAGAGCGAGAACGCCGGGGACGCAGCCGCTGCGAGGGCGCCGGGGACAGAATGAGACCGAGGGCGCCGGGGACCCAGCGGGTGCGAGGGCGCCGGGGACAGACCAGGAGCGCCAGGAACAGGGAGAGAGAGAGAGAGAGAGAGAGAGAGAGAGAGAGAGAGAGAGAGAGAGAGAGAGAGAGAGACATGGACAGAGCGGGAGCGAGAGCGCCAGGGACGGAACGGGTGCTAGGGCGCCGGGGACACAGTGGCTGCGAGGGCGCCGGGGACACAGCGGCTGCGAGGGCGCCGGGGACACAGCGGGAGTGCCAGGAACAGGAAGAGAGAGAGAGAGAGACATGGACGGAGCGGGAGCGAGGGTGCCAAGGACAGAGCCAGAGCGGGAGCGAGGGCGCCAGGGACGGAGCCAGAGCGGGAGCGAGGGCGCCAGGGACGGAGCCAGAGCGGGAGCGAGGGCGCCAGGGACGGAGCCAGAGCGGGAGCGAGGGCGCCAGGGACGGAGCGGGTGCGCGAGCGAGGGTGCCAGGTACAGGGAGAGAGATAGAGACAGGGACAGAGCGGGAGCGGCGGAACACAGGGCAGAGTGAGAGCCGGAGAGAGGGCACCAGGGATGGAGCCAGAGCGGGAGCGAGGGCACCAGGGATGGAGCCAGAGCAGGAGCGAGGGCGCCAGGGACGGAGCGGGTGCGCGAGCGAGCGCACCAGGGACAGGGAGAGAGATAGAGACAGGGACAGAGCCGGAGCGGCGGAACACAGGGCAGAGTGAGAGCGGGAGTGAGGGCACCAGGGATGGAGCCAGGGCAGGAGCGAGGGCGCCAGCGACGGAGCGGGAGCAGCGGAGCACAGGACGGAGCAAGAGGAAGGATGACAGGGACAGTGCGCGAGCGCCACGAACAGGGAGAGAGATGCGTCGGCGTTGGGCGGAGTAGAGTCGGCGGTGGGGAATGCGGCGTTGGCAGCGGTGGTGGGCGGAGTAGAGTCGGCGGTGGGCGGAGTAGAGTCGGCGGTGGGGAATGTGGCGTTGGCAGCGGCGGTGGGTGGAGTAGAGTCGGCGGTGGGGAATGCGGCGTTGGCAGCGGCGGTGGGTGGAGTAGAGTCGGCGGTGGGGAATGCGGCGTTGGCAGCGGTGGTGGGCGGAGTAGAGTCGGCGGTGGGGAATGCGGCTTTGGCAGCGGCGGTGGGTGGAGTAGAGTCGGCGGTGGGGAATGCGGCGTTGGCAGCGGCGGTGGGTGGAGTAGAGTCGGCGGTGGGGAATGCGGCGTTGGCAGCGGTGGTGGGCGGAGTAGAGTCGGCGGTGGGGAATGCGGCGTTGGCAGCAGCGGTGGGCGGAGTAGAGTCGGCGGTGGGGAATGTGGCTTTGGCAGCGGCGGTGGGCGGAGTAGAGTCGGTGGCGGGCGGCAGCAGCGGCGGTGACGGTGGCATTTGTGTTCTACGTGGTAGAGGTGGAGGCGGTGGCCACAGCAGCGGTCGTGTACGCGATCCTGGCAGTGATGTGCCCGGCTGTGGTGGTTGTGACATCATCGGTGGGTTCACCGGCTGTGGCCTCATGGCCAATGGCGGCGAGTACATTGTGGGAGAGGTGCAGGGTCAGGCTGGGGATTTGGGAGGTGGAGGAAGCCTGTTTAAGGTGGCAGGAACCAGTGAGTTTGTTGTGCTTACGTTTTTCGGTGTCCAGTAAAGCTGAGTAGAACTGTGCGTTTAGTTCATCGTAGCTACCTTCTTTTTATATTATATACTTATATTTATAGAGCTCAGGACCTGCATGCCTTTTCAACCAAATTTTCAAGCTGCCCTGGCAACTTCAATGATTCGTGCACTTAACCTCACATTTTCTCTATTCTTGCGCACCTTTAGAAAGCACTTATTCAAAAATTTTATATACTGCAATGTCTGCATGTCTGTGCAACAAAACCTGGAAATGTTCAGGCCAGGCAAGTTAAGTAGACAGAAGAACAAAAGAGCCAAGTAGTGGCCCATCTTCACAAAAAGAGAAATAAACCATCGCTGAAACTATATCATTACCAAATCCTCACATTCAACACCCCTGAGGTTACAAATGAGCAGAAACCCAAGTGGCCACTCATCAAAATACTCTAGGAATTCTACAATGAATCACTCACCAAACTCTCCAATGTCTATTACCATATAACGCAGATAGACAAAGAATAGTCTCTACTTAACCAAACAGAATGCAACTTCAACAACACGCTAAATTCAACTCAGAGATAGCAAGAACTGCAGATGCTGCAGTAAGAGATAACACATTGTGGAGCTGGAGGACCACAGCAGGCCAGGCAGCACAGAAGCAGGAAAGTTGATGTTTCAAGTCGGGACCTTTCCTCAGAAAACCGCAAAAGGGTCTAGACCCGAAGCGTCAGCTTGCCTGCTCCTCTGATGCTACCTGGCCTGCTGTGTTCATCCAGCTTCACACTGTTAATGCTAAATTCAACAATATCTAGGATAGAGCAACAACTTTGAACAACAATGTATCCTCCACCATAGACATTCCAACTCTTTATACTAACACACATTGGCGTCATGTACAAGATGAACTGTAGGAAGAATACTTTTACAGCACCTCCAAGAACATCCTTCGGAGTAGTGAATCTGTTCATCAGTAAATGTTTTATTTTTTAAAACTCCACATAGAAGATGCAGGAATGGCTGACTGGGGTAGTATTTATTTCGCATCCCTAACTGCCATCATGATTATGAGTTGCCTTCTTGAATTGCTGAAATCCAAATGCTGTTAGTAGGCAGTTCCAGGAGTCTGACAAAGCAACAGCGAACAGACCCTGAAGCCTTCCAGACTCAATATTGAGTTCAGTAATATGAGAACCTGAGCACCTTCTCCCATGTCCTTGTCTCAACACCCACACACCAGGCCTGGTCAGTCACATGGACTGCTACCACAAACAACCCGCTGTCAGTCAATGATTGCCATTAGCAGCTATTGATTCTTCCAGGCTAACCTTTACCCATTCCTTTGTCTGCCCAACTGCTGTTTTCTCTCTCAGTCTCTGGACTCAATGTCCACCTGTTATTTACTCCTCCCCCACCCCATCTTCAGCATATATCAGTTTGGAAGAAGGGTCACTTGATCCGAAACATTAACTCTGCTTTTGATTCATTTCTGTTCCTGCAATTTCTGTTTTTGATTCATTTGTCCATGTTTAAACCAAGGCTGTAATGAGGTAAAGTGCCAAGTGGCCCTGACAGAACACAACCTGAGCATCAGTGAGCAGGTTATTGCTAAGTAAGTCATGTTTTATAGCACTGTTGATGGCCTCTTTCATCATTTCAATGATGACAGAGAGTAAACAGCAAGACAGTAATCTGCCAGGTTGGGTTTGTCCTGCTTTTGGGTATGGGGCTTACCTGGGTAATTTTTCCCATTGTCAAGTAGATTGCAAGGGCTGTACTGGAACAGTTTAACTAGAGGAGTGGTGAGTTCTGGAGATCAGGTTTTCAGTACTACTGCCATAATACTGTCAGGGTTCACTGCATATCCAGCACCTTCACTGATTTTTGCCATGGAGTGAATCAAACTGGCTAACAACTGGCATCTTTTGATGGTACAGTTCTCCTCCTGTCACTTCTGGGAGAAAACTGTTGCAAATGCTTCACTGGAGTTTAGAAGAGTTATGGGAATGGCATGCATCCCATAGATCTCTAACCGGAATAAATAGGGTAAACACAGCAAGGGTGTTCTGCATGACTGTACAGTGCAAAACCAGAGTTCAGTGTTTAAGGATATGGAATAGACCCCTTCAGACTGAAATGAGAGGAAATTTCTCCACTCAGAACGTGGTTATATAGACATGGAGTCATACAGCATGGAAACAGGCTCTTCAGTCCAACTCATCCATGTCAACCGGACATCCCAATCTGATCTACTCCCGTTTGCCAGCATTTGGCCCATATCCCTCCAAACCCTTCCTATTCACATACTCATCCAGATGCCTTTTGAATCTTACAATTGTACCAGTCTACCCTACTTCCTCTGGCAGCTCATTCTATACATGCACCACTTTCTGCGTGAAAACATTGCCCCCAGGTCCATTAAATATCTTTCCCCCTCACTTTAAACCTGTGCCCCTAGTTTTAGATTCCCTTATGCCAGGAAAATGACCTCGGCTATTGCCTCTATCCATGTGTCTCATGATTTTGTAAACCTCTATGAGGTCACTGCTCAGACTCCAACACTCGAGGGAAAAAAGCCTATTCAGCCTCTCTCGACAGCTCAAATCCTCCAGTTCCATAACATCCTTCTAAGTCTTTTTTGCATCCTCTCAAGTTTAACAACATCCTTCTTAAAAAAGGGTGACCAGAATTGAACATAGTAGTCTAAAAGTGGCCTCAATGTCAGGACTCTGTGTGAGAACCTCTGGCTTCGTCATGGGCATCTTGAAACCCATTGTACAAAGGAACCCCCAATTTCTCTCACGATACTACAGACTTCTTTCAGAAACTCAGCACCCATGAACCCGTCGAACTGGGAACATTCCTCATCTCAACAGACATTTTGGCACACTACAGCAGCAACCCCCATGATTACAGCATCGCCACAAAAGCCTCTGTACTCAATACCACCAACAGCCAATTTCCAGATGCCATCTTACAACTCATCTGCTTCAAACTCGACCACAACATCTTTACCTTCAACAACCAATTCTTCATCTAGACACACAGAATAGCCACGGGGACCAGATTTGCTCCACAATATGCCTACATTTTCATGCACAGGTTCGAACAAGACTTCCTGGTTGCACAGAACCTCCGACCAACGCTAAGCACCAGATACATTGATGACATTTTCTTCCTTTGGACTCATGGTGAGGAATCACTGAAACAACTACAAAGGGATATCAACAAGTTTCACCCCACCATCAGACTTACCACAGACTACTCTTTGGAATCAGTCTCATTCCTGGGCAAATGCATCTCCATCAACGACAGATACCTCTACTGCAAGGTGAGTATCTCACTCCACTGCAAGCTCACAGATAACCTCACAATGTTGCAATTCTTAGCTTCCACACTAAACATGTTAAAGAAGCTATTCCCTACAGACAAGCCCTACATGTATGCAGGGTCTACTCAGGCAAGGGGGGATGTGACAGACACCTAAAGATGCTAAAAGACACCATCATAAGAAATGGATATGATGTTCAACTCATCAATCATCAGTTCTGACATGCGTTTGCGAAAAACCACCTCAGAAAAGACACAGGACACGACCAATAGAGCACCCTTCGTCATCCAGTACTTCTCTGGAGTGGAAAGACTATACCATAATCTCCACAACCTTCAACCTGTCATGGATGACAATGAACGTCTGGCCAAGTTCATTCCTACGCCTCCACTTCTTGCTTTCAAACAACTGCTAAACCTTAAACAGACCATCATTCGCAGCAAACTACTCAGCCTTCAAGAGACTGACCCAACTCACACCTCTGCAAGACATACCAGATCATCGACATGGATACTACCATTACACTTAGGAACACGACCCACCACATACATGGCAGGTAATCAAGTGACTCAGCCAATGTTGTCTACCTCACATGCTGCAAGCAAGAATGCCCTGACACATGATATATTGGCAAGGCCACGCATACGCTACGACAACAGATGAATGGACATCGTACAACAATCGTCAGGCAGGCAGGTTCCTTCCCACTTCAGCAGTCAAAGACATTCAGTCTCCGATCTTCGGGTTAATGTCCTCCAAGACAGCCTTCAAAATACACAGGAATGCAGAACTGCCAAGCAGAAACTGAAGCCACCTTCTGTACTTAAGAAGGCAGCCTCAACCATGATCTTGGGTTCATGTCACGGTACATGAAACCCTACCATACTATTGCGTACTTGTAAAATATTCCTTATTGTCCTGTTTTGACACCATCACCTTGATAACTCATGATCTCGCTGTCTTCGTTAGTTTATACAGTTTTGGATTACCTGTTACTTTGGTTAAACCCTTGGCATGTGACTCTTACGCCTGTTATTCTGGGTTATTTATGTTATTCCAGCCATTTGGTTTGTCTCCAGCACTAACTTATTTTTAATTTTTTGTAATTATCTCTCTCCCTCAATTAATCATATTATAGGTCATCTCTTCACTTGTCATTCAGCTGTTAACACTTTACCCACACCATCTGACACTTTTCATCGCCTGCAGAGGCTTTTTATTCAGTCTGCTGACACTCCAAGCACACCATTTGCATGATCTTTTGACGTCTCTGGCTATAAATTCTGTGCCTGTGTGCATCTACCTAAGATGGCTCCAAGAATAGTCATTACAAACTTTTCACTGCACTCATTTGAGTGCACGTGACATTAAAGGCTATTTTGTTCTATTCTCTTCACTTCACCCGATTAGTCCACAATGCCATTGGGACGCAAGGCCAGGATTTTGACCTAATGACACGGAAGGGTCAGTGATATATTTCCAAGTTAGGATGGTGAGTTGCTTGGAGGTTAATGTGCAGGGAGAACAACACTCCCATGGATATGTTGCCTTTGCCCTTCACAATGGCAGCAGTCGTGGGTTTGGAAGGCACTATTTAATGGAGCTTTAGAAAATTTATGCAGTGTATCTTGTAGATACTACTACTGACTGTCAATGCTGGAGGGAGTGTATACATTTGTGGATGTAGTGCCAATCAAGTGGGCTGTTTTATCCTCGATACTGCCAAGCATCGACTATTGTTGAAGCTGCACCCATCTAGGCAAGTAGGGGGGTATTTCATCACACTTCTGACTTTTGACATGTAAAAAATGGACAATGGGGAGTCAGGTGGTAAGTTACTGATTTCAGATTGCCAGCCTTTGACTTACTCTTATAGCCACTATACCATATGCCTCAACCAGTTCAATGGTCAATGGTAACCCCAGGATGTTGATAATGGGGGATTCAGTGATCATGATGAATGTGAAGGGGAAGTGGTTGGATTATCCTTTTTTGGAGATGGCCATTGCCTGGCATTTGTGTGGCACAAATGTTTTTTGTCACATCTTGGCACAAGCCTGGATATTATCATGTTGCATTTGGACATGGGATTGCTCAAGTTTCTGAGGAGTCATGAATAGTACTAAACGTTGCGCAATCATTAGCGAACATCCCACTTCTGACCTTATCATGGAGGGACAGTCATTGATGAAGTAGCTGAAGATGGTTGGGCCTCGGACATTCCCCAGAAGAACCAGGGCTCTCTTAGTATAGTGGTAGTATCTCTACTGCTGAGCTAGAAGGCCCAGGTTCAAGTCCCACCTGCTACAGGAATGCATCATAACATCTATGGACAGGTTGGTTAAAAATACTTACCCCGGGGAGCTCCTGGAGGCATGACCTACAGCTGAGATGACTCACCTCCAAGGACCACAACCAGCATCCAGTGTGCACTATCCTCCATACCAGATACACTGGTTGATGTTTGAGGTCAAAACATTGAATGTTTTCAAGCAAGTTAAATATAGTTTTTAGGGTTAAAGGGATCAAAGGATTTGAGGAGAAAGTGGGAACAGGGCACTAATGATCAATCATAATTAAATGAACAGCATGGCAGGCATGAAGGGCCAAATGACCTACTCTGCTCCAATTTTTTATGTTTCAGCCTTATCTTATGCAATGATATGCTATGCTCCTGCATCATTGAGGAAGGAGTTAACTGTAGAGCCTCCTCCTCAAATAAGATGTTTAAATGACCACCACCATTACTCAATATAGCAGGACTTAGGTTAAATTAGATCAGATTAAATGTATCATTTACAATATTCGTAATTTTCCATTTCTCTGGCACCATTGTTATATGTGAGAAGGATTGGAAAGTTACGGCTCATGGCTTTAGAATTTCCTGTCCTACTTCCTTTAGTATCCTCTTATGCATCTCACCCAGTCCTGATATACTTTGAACTTTAAAGACAACCACTTTTCTACAGCCTCTATTAATTTTTAACCTATCCAATAATTCAATGACCTCATGACTTTGACACCTTTGTCCATGCTAGTGAGATAGCGCCTATTCAATACCTCAGACAAACCCTTTGTCTTCTCTCCTTTTTAGTCCTTAATCTGCCCCAGTTTGTGTCTTTCACTTTTATTATTTATATACCCCAGAAGACTTCCAAATTCCCTTTAATGATAGTTGCCAGTATCACTCAAAAATCCATTTATGCCTCTTATTTATTTTCCTTTCCTCGATGAATTTTCAATATTCTATGCATACACATTTCTATATGATGTATATACATGTAAAGATTTTTCAAAAATATCAGTACAATGTGGACTTTCTGTTTGGGCTCAGCCAGAGCCAATCAGCTTTGACCCCACTCCAAAGGAGAGATGAGTGACTGTCCTCAACAACGAAGTAGTATTTTAACCAAATAGACATGAAGAAACCCTAATGAAAATGGAGCAATTGCAAAATAGAGCCATTCATGACTCCTCAGATACTGGAGCAGTCCATGTCCACATCCAACAAGACCAGAACAACACACAACATAGGACCGCTGGTGGCAAGTAACATTTGCGCTCCACGATGCAGGGTACAGTAATGAACATTTCTAACAACACAGAGTCTGATCATCTTCTCTTGTCAATCAACTGTCATTCATGCTGAATATACCACTATCAGCATTTTGTAGTTTAGTATTAACCAGAAACTGAACTGTACCTCAAATGCTCTCAAAATGCAGAAAATTAACAAATTTCTCACTGATATGAGAACAGTCTGCAGATTGTAGTTCCTCACTCAAAACATCAGAAACTGTGCTTCATATTGTTCCCTAAACCATGGGTCATTAACAGAATGCCCCATGATTGTGGTACAGTCAACCACACATCAGCAGTCAGTTGCTAAGACAGTTGACTGTGGATTTGAATCCCACTCCAGAGACATGAGCACAAAATGGCAGCTGATTCTTTCAGTGCAATGTTGAAGAGGTATTCCACTGTCAGAGAGGCAACTTTTTGGATGACATACTAAACTGACACTCTTCTCCCTCTTAGGAGGGTATTTGAAAATTTCAGAGTCATTTCTGGTGTCCTGAGTCAATATTTATCTCACACTTGTATCATATTATCTGGTCATTATCTCATTGTAATATCTTGCAATGCTTAATTTGGCTATGTTTCCTACATTGTCACTTATTACATTTTAAAAATCCTTTGTGACTATAAAATATCTTGCAGTTGTCAAAGTTGTTTTATCATGCCAAAAGGAAGTACTGCTAGATCCCGACCTGCTCTTAATTGACCCCAATGATAATAAAATGTCCCTAAGAACATATCTGACACAATGCTTAATAAAACATAAAGTCATCGTTCACTTTTTCTCTGCCATCTTTGGTTCAATGGAGTAAATGGTCCATTTGTGGTACATTCTACTTAGTGAGTTGAAAATGGAAGAGAGTCTATAACAGTGGGCAATCTGCTCTGTCAGATACTTCTATCTCTTTTTTCAAGAAATGTTTTCAAGTGAGTGGACAATTCCATTTGAGACCCATTGCTTTACCTGTAAATAGCTCTGAAATACCTTTTGTTCAGCCATTTATTCCCAGAGATTTGCATCACCACCATATATTATGCATTGTTTTACCTTTTGCATAGTATTTGATGGACAATCTATTTCTGAATGTGAAACAGAAGCCTTCATCATTCACTGCATTTCTTAAAGATAGAAAAGCAGAAATCAACTTATCGTCTAGAATATTTACTGCCAGATAAATAGATCATGGCTGATCTGTACAGAACCCATTTACTGGATTTTGCTCCATATTCCTTTATCAAAGAACCCAACAAAAACCTATCAATCTCAGTTTTGAAAGATTCATTCAGTTCTCAGCGTCCACAATCTTTTGGGAGATGTTGAAGAGAGTTTCAGATTTCCAACAGTCTATAACTGCTTCTCAATTTCACTCCTGAGTAATCTGGCTGTAATTTTAAGATTGAAGACATGCACTAAAAAAATAGAAAGCTAAAGACACGTTAACAAAGAGAACATGGGCTATAAACATACAGAATGAGTATCAAAAGTAGAGTCACCGAGGTAGAAGGAAACTACAGAAGGTAGTGGAGCCAAGATAGAAGTCATAGAAAGCTGAACAAATAATTGCAGAATGTGCATTTTTAAAGTTTCTGCTGATAGATGTCTCAAAAACATCAACTAGCTTAAAGCAGAGGTCAAGACTGACTGAAAACATCCAGCTTACCTTTCCCATAAAAGTATTTACGATAATAGTATGCTCCAAGATCAATGTGCTCTATGATATATCGCTTCACTTTCTCTCGATGGATTGCTTGGTTCTCTCTGGGTACTTCTAATACTGATACACCTGCATTTGTGCAGTGAGAACTGAGTGAGGACTCAAAGGAGCAGCTTTCACTGCAAGTAAACGAACAAGAGTTAGCCCTGGAAAGTGCGATGCGTCTCTCCCCTTCCCCGCCAATCTCATTCCTGAAGTATGGGCATGCCAAAGTCAAATTATTGCTTTTCCCATCTCCCTCATCAGAATCCAAATTCTCCTTTGAGTTTAATTCCTCTTTGCTGCCCGTTGGAGACTCACAGTTTGCAGAGTAACCTCCTGGAATTGGGTGTTGTGAAGCTGCGGATGCACCAGTGGTTGTGTTTTTTCTTTGCCCTACATTAGCCCTGTTTGCCATCGCGTCATTTATATTAAACAAAATGCTCTGTACATCGTAGTGTGCAAAACACTTATGACACATCCACAGCTGGTTGCTTTTGTCCAGTCTGTTCTCTTCCTGCTCAAAAGAGAACCTTAATGCCTCGTGTTCACTTTTTGCAGTTCTCAATTTTCTAAAAAGAGATGCCTCTATTGTTTCAGGTTTCAATCTCCGTTTGAATGCCTTTTCGCTATCTTTGCCAAAAAAAAGTGAACTATCCACATAATCATATCCAGAAACTCTGACAAATTCAGCTCGAGAAATCTGAGTTGCTGCTTGTAGACTGGGTGACATTCCAGAATCACAGCGCAACAGATCACTAAGCCCAAGTGGACCAGGGCTCCTCTGGTCCTCGCTTTCACTTCTATATCCTCGAAGCATGGCAAAGAAACTGTCGCCAGTTATACCCTGTCGGTCAATTGAAGAAGTGCTTCCATATTCACGATGAAGAGCGGCACCTGTGTTTGGATTTACTGCATTTTGGTCAAGAACATCTTCAGAATCTATATCACTGATCGTAACATCACTGTTGCTCCTCTGCCTTATTGGGTGAAGGCCCCTGTGTGGGGACCTAGTAAAGAGATCCCCAAAAATATATCTCGCATCTGCAAATTCCAAGTCCTCGGTAACATCCAGGTTCTCCTCAGGCAGACCCTCAACACTTTGGTCATTCTGTCCGTTTTGACTACCTCTCATGATGGAAACATTTTCATAACCGGCTAATGACCTGCTATCCCATGTCATTAGGTTACTATTTATTCCCTCTTTTGCAAATTCTTTCTTTGGAGGCCATTCAGAGATCCTTGCCCTCACGCCCATCTTTGGCATGGCAGGTGTGCCATTAAGCTGACTGCTGTTGTCAGATTTGCAAGGTGTACCAGAAGGAATGGGAGGTCCCATGTTACCATTAATGACTTTGTATTTTCTAGGAAAGAAATCATCAGACTGCATGCTCCTAGCAGACTCTATGGAAAATCCTGAAGCACCACTGGAATGTGCTTGCTCTTCATGTACGATCTTTTTGTCACTCATATCCATTCAGAAAACATGCAAACTTTCTAAATAAAAGATCAAGTCTACTTCATTACATTATGGTCAATTCTGTGAAGCATTAATAAGGTGCCCAGGATGGAAGTAATTCAGTTTACAAATGAATTTGGCCTATAACGGTCGGAACAGTTCACTTTAAAAGAAAAATCAGAATTCAGTGTACCATCTTCAATGATGGATCAGTAAAAGTTGCAGTCAGAGCTGTGCATCTTGCGCCCCTCTCATGTCCGTGTTCAGTTCTTCACACTGCACATTATTCATTGCCATCTATACCTTCGGCGGACCAGCAGCTCAAATTAAAGATGATCTAGCCAACAGATGCTTCAGTAAGTTGTCAGAGATGGACTTTGGTTAAGGATCTATAGGGGAACAAAATCAAATACAGCTGCAATTAGTAAGACTGCAGGTGTACTAAAATTGATGCAAGAATTTAAATAATAATACAAATAAAACAAAAATAATGTCAAAGAATGCTGGAAATTGAATTACAGCCTACAATCCAATGACAGCAAAATAAAAAATAAATACTAGTTTCTATTTTGAAATTTTCTGAAAATAAGAGACAGGATGTCAAAGCATTTTGTTTTGTATTCATCAGATGCGACAAAAGAATATCAAATTTCAAAAGACAGCAACATTTTCTACTGCATAAGTAAATGGTGCTCACTGGTTGACAAGCCAACTAATTGGTCGAGGCATTACCATGAAATTATTGTACCCATTATTTTGTTTAATTCAAAGAAAGGAGCAATGCCTGAATACGTTCCTCTCTCATGTAAAGGATGTCCCTGCACCTGATTATATGCAGTTCATAGCAAGTGGACATGAGCCACATTGCAAACCATTCAATAATCTTAAATTGTTTGTTAGTGTAATTCTTCATATACCAAGAATTATTCAGCAAGTAATGGCTATTCATGCAATCACCTCTAACATGAGATGCAAGGACCTATCCTCTGCAGGAAAAAGGAGCATGTCCTGGTAATGTATCTTTTTGAATTAAGCAGAAACAGGGGACAATAGTTCTCAGATAACAAGGTTCAGAAGGAGGGTCTAGGCCTGAAACGTCAGCCTTCCTGCTCCTCTGATGCTGCTTGGCCTGCTGTGTTCATCCAGCTCTACACCTTGTTATCTCAGATTCTCTAGCATCTGCAGTTCCTACTATCTCTGGGACAATATTCTCATGCATTTTCCATGGCAATGCCTCAAATAATCACAGTAGATATTTTAACAACCCTTTTCAAGTATGCTATGACACATACTAGGTAGGTGGGCTTCGAAACTACCTCTTATAAGTTGACAAATGACTCTCAGTAAAAAGTTGTAGAACTGGAATGAATTTGCTGTACACGAGGTATCAGAAAGTGAACAGCAAATATTATACACGTTCCACAGACGGCTGCTCTCACCACATGCTGAGATCCACACTCAGTGCCATGCGGCGCCACACACACACTCTCATCCTTTCTCTCCAACAGCATCGCAACACATTGGCTCAGAATTGCATCACTCCACAGTTCCACTTCGTCCTCCACTCATTCGTCATGCTAACAATAAGCTTTTTTTCCCTTCAGGCATCAAGGCCCACAAGTTGCAACAACTCAAAAATATCCATGGCCCTCTGGAAACTTCCTCTCCTCCCCTTGCCTCTGACTCCATCCTCTCCCCCAACAAGTCTCACCTCCTGTCAGGTATTCACCATCCCTCCTAACCTTCTGTTCTCTGACGCTGAATGTTCTGTACTCAGCAAAGGACTCAGCTTCATTCCTCTGCATCCCCACCTCAACAAATTTTGAGCACAACGTGACACCGAACACTTCTTCCAACGTCTTCGCCTTTGTGCTCATTTCTTTGGACAATAGTTCTCGCTCCATCCCACAGACCCTTTCGCCCAATTCCAACACTCTCCCACTACCTGGACCCCTCCCTCTGGCCTTTTACCTGCACTCGATCTGTTCATTGAGAACTGTCGATATGATATTAGTTGCCTCAATTTCTCTGCCCCCTCACCAAATCCAACCTATCTCCCTCCGAACTGACTACACTCAGATCTAACCCTGACTTTGTCATCAAGCCTGCTGATAAGGGTGGTGCTGTTGTAGTCTGATGCACTGACCTCTACCTTGCAGAGGCAGAGCACCAACTCTCAGATACCACCTCCTACCTTCCCCTGGACCATGACCCCACCATAACACATCAGGCCATTGTATCCACTGCGGTAACTGATCTCATTTCATCCGGTGATCTCCCCACCTCCGCTTCCAAACTAATAGTTTCCCAACTCCACACAGCTCATTTCTACCTCCTGCCAAAAATCCACAAACAGGACTGTCCAGGCAGACGCATTGTTTCAGCCTGCTCCTGCCCCACAGAACTCATCTCCTCCTACCTTGATTCAGTCTTCTCCCCCGCTAGTCCAATCCCTACCCACATACATCCATGATTCCTCTGATGCCTTATGTCGGTTTCAAAACTTCCAGGTTTCGAGTTCCAGCCGCCTCCTCTTTACCATGGATGTGCAATCCTTTTACACATTCATTCCCCACTAGAAGGGCCTTAGGACTCTCTGCTTCTTCCTGCAGCAAAGACCTGAACCATCCCCACCCACCACACCCTCCTCTGCTTGGCCGAGCTTATCCTAACCCTCAACAACTTCTCTTTTAACTGCTCTCATTTTCTTCAGGTGAGAGGGTTTGCCATGGGTACTCGCATGGGCCCTAGTTATGCCTGTCTCTTCATGGGGTACGTGGAACATTCCTTGTTCCAATCCTATTCCGGCCCCCACTCACAACTCTATCTCCGATACATCGATGATGTCATTGGTGCTGCTTCCCTCTCTCGTCTGGAATTGGAAAACTTCATCAATTTCGCCTCCAATTTCCACCCTGCCCTCACATTCACCTGATCTACCTCTGACTCCTCCCTTCGCTTCTTTGAAATTTCTGTTTCCATTTCTGGGATAGGCTGGCCACTAATACTCAGCATAAACTCACTGACTCCCAGAGTTACCTGGACTACACATTTTCACAACCCACTTCTTGTAAAGACTCCATCCCATTCTCTCAGTTCCCCCATTTCTGTTGTACATGTTCGGATGAGGCCAACTTCAACAAGGGAGCCCCTGAAATGTCCACCTTCTTTCTCAATGAGGATTCCCCAGCTCCGTGGTCAACAGGGCCCTCAAATGGATCCAACCCATCTCCCGCACTTCTGCCCTCACCCCTTCTCTTCCATCCCGCAACAGCAATAGGGTTCCCCTTATCCTCACCTACCATCCCACCAGCATCCACATCCAAAAGATCATCAGACACCATTTCTGCCACATCCAGCGAGATGCCACCACCAGACATATATTCCCTTCCCCTCCCTTGTCCGCCTTCCGCAGAGACCGTTCCCTCTGGGACACCCTAGTCCACACTTCCCTCACCCCCAACACCCCCTCACAGCGCTACCGCACCTTCCCCTTTAACTGACAAAGGTGCAACACCCACCCATTTATCTCCTCCCTCAGCAGTATCCAAGGGCCCAAACATACTTTCCAGGTGAAGCAACATTTCACGTGCACTTCCCAGAATCTAGTCTATTGTATTCACTGCTCACAACGTGGTCTCCTCTACATTGGGAAAATGAAGCATAGACTAGGTGACCACTTCGCAGAACATCTACGTTCTGCTCCCAAAAAAGACCTTACGCTACCCGTTGCCTGCCACTTTAACACGCCATACTGTTCCCTGGAAAACACCTGCGTCTCAGGCTTGCTGCAGTGTTTTAGTGAAGCTCAACGCAAGCTGGAAGAACAACACCTGATCTTCCGCTTGGGGGACCCTGCAGGCCTCTGGACTCAATATCAAGTTCAATAATTTTCAGGCCTAAACTCTCCCATGTCCCAGCCCCCTACCCACACACCAGGCCTTGTTCCCACATAGCCTGCCATTACACAGCCCCTGTTGTTAGTCACTAACAGTCCCTATTAACAACAATGCATTCTCCTAGCCTGATTGTTATCGGCTTTTTGTCTGCCCAACTGTTCTTCTCCCTCCTTAGGCTCTATCCTATGATTTACTCCCTAGCCATTCCCCTCCCTTTTTTACGGCATATAAACTGACATTTTCACAGCCACCATCAGTTCTGAGGAAGGGTCACTGGACCCGAAACATTAACTGCGTTTTTTTCCTTCCCAGATGCTGCCAGGCCTGCTGAGCTTAATGCAGAAACTTTGTTTTTGCTCCAGGATTTACAGCATCCGCAGTTCTTTGGTCCTTATTTAGCCAATGTTATACAGCTGTATACAGAAAACGTGCTACCTGATGGGACATACAAGGCTAAACCCAGGTCTAGTGGTATCATGCAACTATTCAGGAAGTCTCGAGAGTAAATAAAACATGAAATAAATTAAATTCAGAAAAATGCACATTCCATTTTCCAGTCTTGGCTTATCCAAAGGTACAAAGCTAGTCTTTTTTCTCAAAATGATTCTTCATATGCCAATCTTTTAGATGGTTATTTGAATATGGTGGTAAAAAAATGTCAACCATGAGCTTTGGGAAGCTATGTAAATAAAAAATGGTAGTTCAAAGTATCTCTGCAAGTGAAATACTGGTGTCAGTAGAAACTATACATAAAAGCATGTATTTCTCCAGTATACTAAAAAAATTCCTATACCTGAGACAATTTAAGAAAAGTTGTCCATAGAATGCTGCATGGATAACTATTCTCTTTGAGACAACGTGCATTCGACAAAGAGTGACACTGCAAACAGGTGAGGATTGACCCCACTAACATATAGGAAAGAAACAAAATTTTCAAAATAAACATGTGCATTTTTCTGAATATAATTTGTTTAATATTTTATTTCCTTTCTCAACTGTGGCATGCTTTTTCTTAGCACAATTCCAATACATCAAATAAAAGTGGGTTGATGCAAATCACCAGTTGTCAGATAGTTGTCAGTTCACAGTGTCTGCTCCAAGAAATTATTGGAGATTCTTAAAGAGGGACACCTGGTGGTATGAGGAGTTTAAAGAACAAGAAATAAAAGAAGTTAATTTTTGTTTGGGTCACTTTGTGATCAAATATATTAGAGCTATCTTATTTAGGAAACACAAGGGTAATATTAACGATTATGGAATAGGAAAAGAAAATAATGTTGTGACTTACCATTTGTATTATAAGGGAAGATCACAGGGTCATAGAGTTTCACAGCACAGAAAAGGGCCCTTGTCCCATCAAGTTTGCACTCATCAAAAACAAACACCTAACTATTTGAATCCAATTTTCCAGCATCTAGCCCATAGTCTTGTTTGTCTTGACAATGCAAACATAACATTTAAGAAGTATTTAGATGTACGATCGTTTCTGCCTCTACTGCCCTTACAGGTAGTTCCAAAATTTCACTACACTCAGTGAAAAAAATTTCCTCATGTCCCCTCTCAACCTTCTGTTTTTTTTCTCTCAACCTTACATTTGTGTCCCCTGGTCATTGATCCAACCACCAAGGGTCCTTCCTGTCTATCCTGTCTTATCTATACTCCTTATAATTTTCTACATCACAATAATGTCCCCCTTCAGTATCCTCTGCTCTAAGGAAAACAACCCTCTTCTATCCAATCTTGTCATCAGTAAAACTCTCCAGGCCCCAGCAACATCCTGGCAAACCTCCTCTACATCAACTCCAACGCAATCACATCCCTCCTGTAATGTGGACTACAGAACAGTACCCAAACTTCCAGCTGTGGCCCAACAAACTGTAGAATATGAAAAGGTATTCTGTTTAATTTTTTATTAATTTTGTTCAGGAATCATTCATTTGTCTTCATCTAAAGAGGTTCATTTGTTCTTATATAGCAAGTAGTTCAGCTGGTTATAGGATAATTGATTAATTAATTGACTGGGTAGATATAAAGGAGGGGTGAGGCGGGACCTGTGCATGGAAGAAGCTGTAAAACTGCGCAGTTAATCATTCCTATACATGAAAAAAGGCTTCTTCATTTCTGTCTCACCAACTGGCTTGAACCCAGATTGACATTACCAACCAATCAACACTCTTTTCTAACAGAGTATAAATGTTAAATAAAAACAGAAGTCTGGTCTGGCAGCATCTGTGAGGAGAAATCAAAGTCAACGTTTGGGTCCC
This sequence comes from Stegostoma tigrinum, assembly GCF_030684315.1. Lineage (NCBI taxonomy): Eukaryota > Metazoa > Chordata > Chondrichthyes > Orectolobiformes > Stegostomatidae > Stegostoma > Stegostoma tigrinum. The sequence continues at coordinate 97,798,562 of NC_081357.1, forward strand.
GTGACCCTTCCTCTGAACAGTATAAGTGTAGCTTCCTTTGAAGTTTGATATTTTTGCATCTGTTCTGATGAGTTTAAAATAAAGCTGAGATAGCATGTCTCTTTTATAAAAACTGAAACTTAAGATTTGCAAGTGGCTAAAATATATAAATCACAAATGAACAAATCCCAGCAAAATTTGTAAACTAAAGTACAAACTGAGTAAGAACTCACTGAAAATGTAGAATTTTGCATTCCTTCTCCTGTGCCATCTCCACACCAACTTGCAAAATTTATTACAGGACTTTGAAAATATTTAAAATAAATCTACTATATATAGCAATTGATTCAATAAAATCTCACTGAACAACAAGATATACTACTACTTTATAATTAATTTCAGATAAACACTTCTGGAATATTTTTTCACTTGCTGTGGCAATCCGAATCTTTGAGATGGTTTTATTTTAAAGTTTCAAATCTTGTAAATTGATTGTCCTGTAATTACTATATCCTATCTGCAACCTTATGACAGATACATTTTCACACCTCTATCACTGAGATGACATGGTAGCACAGTGGTAATGTTATTGGAGTAGTAATTCAGAGGGCCAACTTATATTTTGGGTTCAAATTCTATGATGATGGTAAAATTTGAATTCAATAATAATAAACCGATAGTTAAAAGCTATCGTAATGGCAACTATTGCACCAAGGTTGATTGTTATAAATATGGTTTAAAAGGCTTACTAATGTTCTTTAGGGAAGGAAATCTTTCATTCTTATTTGGTCTGGCCTACATATGACACTACGTCCAGAGCAATATGGTTGACTCTTACTTAGGACTAGATATTAGATGACGCTCATAGTCTATCAATGTATAAATAAAACTAACAATTATCTTTTCTTATATTGCAACTTATTATCAAGCCAACACAATAAACATGCTCCACATTTTTTTCATTTCACTACAATGCATTACTTTAAGACCCTGTTTAAGAAAAGCCACAGGATTCAAATTGAGACCTCACCACCCTGGTATTTTGATTCTGCAATGTATTATCAAATAAATATGAATAAACATAAATAATGCTGATTACAGTTACTGTTCATTTTTTTCTTTTCTCCTTTATCAGTTCTCCTTTTAAGCAGTTTGTTTTATCAATGCTAACGTGTACACGTATCAAATCCTCAGTGATTAAAGTGTCAATACTGCTTAATATTCAAGGGCATGATAATCCACAATAATCTGATATTGATTACTTAATTGAATTCATTATTCAAAATATTCTTTGAAATGCAGGAAGGGGTATTGTAAACATTACAATGTTTATTCTACACATAAAATAAGAACCAAATATGAAGTGTAATTAAATGCAGTGCAGAGTGCAGATAAAATGAAAGTAAGTTAATCTTGCATATGAAACACAAAAATGAAAAGGAACAGAAGGTTTCAAAAACAGAAAATGTTACACATTGTCAAACTACAAATAAATACACATGAACATAATTCTACATTTTCATGCATCTCAGTCAACTTCTCACATCGTCAATTCCTATGCTAATATTCATAACACAACTTTTGATGCAAATTTATCAAATTATCTTCACAACCTCACGAAAGTAAAGACACTGCAGCACTATCACTGGCAGGAGAATATAATTACAGTCTGATACATTTACCTCAGCAAGGTTCCTATGCGTATTAGAATTTAACAATGGAAATATAGACACAGGGACAAAATTAACAACTTTAAAATGAGCCTTAATTTTGCCTGCAGATACTGGTCCAATGGCCTCCCCCTACCTGTTATTCACGTGCAACCTAAAGGGTGTAATTGATTTTAGCTCCAGTAGTGGTAATGTTCCTGCACTAGTAATCCAGAATCCCTAACTGATGCGCATGGGTTCCTGGCAGATGGTCAAAATATGAATTCAATAAAAATCAGGAATGAGAAAAACCTAACCTAAGGGAGACTGTGTAACGACTATCATTGTTGTAAAAACCTACTTAGTTCACTAAAATCCTTTAGGGAAGGAAATCCACCATTCTTACCTGGTGCAGCCTACATGTGACTCCAGACCCACAACACTGAGGTTGATTCTTAGCCCCTGGGCAATCAGAGATGGGCAACAAATGGTGGCCTACCCAGCAGTGCCCTTATCCAATGGATGAATAATAAAAACATGCAAAATGGAATTTATAAGCTTGCCCTTCCTGAAAGTTGTACATTTGCTGTAATCCTTTCATCTCATGTTGATGAGAGTTCTATTGTCTTAAACATGGTAACTTCTGAATCGTCATAAACAACATGGAGAAGAAAATAAAATGTTGACTTGCTTCAAACACACAAAAGATTACAAGAGAGAAAAAAAGCTGGCTTCCAACCTGGTCTGATTGAAGTGTGGAATCCTGTTAAGTAACACCAGAGCCTGACCTGTGCATAGCTTGGCCATAATTCCTATCCATGGTTTAGGAGCCACTTGAATAAGTCATAGTTGAAGTGTGAATTAACTGAAAATAACAGTACATCTTAGACCGCATCATTTGACCTAAATAGCCTCTAAACTGAATCCACCCAAAAATGCAAATCTTCAGCACCAACTGGTGGAACTTAATTTTCCACTTATTGACCAGTAAGTGCTTATTTTAAGATGTAAATAAAGATGAAGAGTTTGAAGAAATACCTGGGGAGACGATTGTAAACAAAAAGAACAATTCCACAAGATATTCTTCACCAAAGCACTGATTCATCATTCATTGTGCTACTGCGTAAATCAAATAAAACTTGGTAAAGAACTGCTTAAAGGACTTTTTTCAGAAGAAAATCAACTAGTTTACAAAGAATAAGGAATTTCCAATCTGTTTGTCTTCCTGCTTTTTAACAATTTCTTGCTGAGCACTATAATCCAAGGAGCATAGATATCTACAAATCGCATCACACAGCTCAGTGACTCTAGCTGTATCACAATACCTCTGTGGTGAAGGCTAGAGATTTGGTGTATGATACATACTCATTATTAAACCCCAAATATGCAAAATATATTTATGACTCCATTTTGAAAGACATATTTCAGCCCCTCAGCTGCAGTTAAAAACTGCCATGAAACAAATATTTATCATGCTGGACTACTATATTTCATTCCTACAATCAAAGTTAATTAAATTTCATTTGCTTGGAGATGCTTTCTTCCCTTACACATCTACTCGTCACTTCCAATCCTGAATCTAGCCAGGGCAATCACGACTGTTTAAATTAACTTCACTAGAAAATTTCTTGAATAGCAATGAGAATGCATTAAAATGGGAGTTTAAGAGCACAGGACCCAAAAAGGCCTTGTGTAACACATTATGGTTGGTATCAGATTTCAAACAGTGTCACATTATATCCTCTTACACTAAGTAATATTCATTGCATAAAAATAGCTGTTCAATTGTTTCATGAATTGTTGGCACAATCTACCTCCACTATCTCCCTAAATGATCTCATCCCATTCACCTTAATGTTGTGTATTTATTTTCCCTTTTTAGTGTTGGAGTCTACATCCCTGATTAAAGATTTTCAAACAATTTATTAGCAGTTGGTTCACTATTGCCCTGGAGAGTTTAAAAATAAAGAGGCAGTAATCAGTACCATATGACAGAAAAATATTGGCATTTCACCTCATGAACAGGGCTCAATTACACACAGACTGATTGGATTAGAGTCTTCTTTGTCGGCTCCAAGAGTCCTATATGAGATGAATTTGGACCAGTTGATTAATGTACCCCGCAGGCTTAGGCCTATTGTATAAACACTTATTCAGCATTACTTAGCAACCTCACTTAAAGCCCAAGTGTTGAGAAAAAAATGTCGCATGCCTGCACAGAAAAAAAACGCACATGGCTGCAGAATGGATCTTTATTTCCAAAGTACGTTGCTGAAGCAAAGTTCGAGGAGCTTTACTCTGTATCTGTCTCTGCTATACCTGATATTGTCACATGTTTCCTAAAGTAGAAAAGTGAAAAATCTTGGCCACATCCATAAATTAGTATAGTCGCTTTTTTATTTTAAAGAAAAGAATCTTTGTTTTTTTCTCCTGTACAGCCATCCTCATTTTTTTATTTTCCGTTCGAGAGCATTATCAGTTTATTCCTTGGAACTTGAATTCTTTTTACAATTAGAGAAAACCCCACTTTCTTTTTCAGCATATTTCCTATAAAAGAGATATCTGAATCTTATTATAAATTGAACTGGAATTGGGGAGGAAGATGTCATTAAGATTGATGTGCCACCTCCAATACCACCTCCATGGCGGTGGATCAAAGCAGAGTGGAAGAGATGAAAGGAAGAAGACTTCTTGAGGAAGTTAGCTTGCTGCCAGGTTAAATTCTACTTGTATCAGTGCCACTGGCTTGTTTTTTTTTAAAATCACAATTCAAACCATAGGACAACTTGACTTTTACACAAAAATGCCCTGACCTATTAGGCCTCGTGAATTAAGCAGCCTGTTAATTCAGCAACAAGCCATAGAAGCATTGCATATATTGCTCAAAAGCAATTTACTTCATAGCCAGGCCGTGGGATACATTAATATACCACAGAGGAGATAGCAGCTAACTGCATAATGTTTCTTAGCTTTGAACCAGTAATAGCCTTGCAGTTTGCCATTGTGACAGGAATCTTTCATGAAATTCAGACTCAGGCGTTTCATTACACATTCCTTTGTGCTGTCAAATGAGTCAAAAAAGTAGTCTTTAAGAAGCTGGTTTGCAGAATGTGCCCCATTATACACAAAGTACATGCTCCAGCTATTTCATCCAGTTTTGTCTGAACTGCTGCCAGTCTGAGAAAATTAGAAAATAGACACAGCAATTTCAACAGCATATGTTATCATTCAATAGTAACAGCACTGAAGGAGACCATTCAGTCTGTCTTGTCCCTACCACCTTTTCATAGGAACTATTTAATTAGTTTGCACTCCTACTAAATTTGCAATTTATCCAGATTTCACTTATGAAGATTGATTTGAAAAATCCATCTAATACATATATCATTTCTTAGTCCTTAGCTAAATCTTGAGAATCAAATATGTAAAAATAACTCTCTAATTTGCAAACGGCAATCAATAATACACTATTGTGTACTATCTTCTTGCCTTATTGAGTACTCATTTAATCGTCCTCACCCAGCTATTCAATGATTCTTGCTCTTAAAAACTTGGAACTTGTCAGATTCCAGACAAACTTGCATTCACAGCCAGCCAAAGAGTTCACATGCATGCATGCAGTGTGGCAGCATGAGAGATCAGGCATGTTTCATTCAAAGCTCCCTTTAAACTCAAGGACCTGGTCATTTAAAAGGCACAATAACCCTGTGCGGTAGAGCAGCATTCAATCCAAAGACCACAGGCTCCAGTATGCCAATTAAAGGGAGTCCCATGACACAGAGCTCTATAGCTCTGCAAATATTTCGTCTTCAAGTAATAATTAAAAAAATGCTTGAATCTGTCTTTATCACAGTTTCAGGAGCTTCATTGGCAATAATGTAGAAGAAACTGAACATCCATGAGATTCAATATTTAAGAAAGGGAAAGGAAGTGGTGTAGCATTATTAGTAAAGGACAAAATCAATGCAATGAGGAAAGATTAGTTCAGAAAATCATGACAAAGAAAGTGGATGGACGAAGGCAAGAAACACAAAAGGTACAGAAAACATTGGTGGGGGTTGTCCATAAACCACCACAAACAGTAGCAAAGATGTAAAGGAAGGCATTAAATAGGAGATTAGAGATGTATATCCTAAGGGTAAACTGTAGTCATAGGTGATTTCAATCTTGTATGGGTTAGAAAAACCAAACTAGCAAGAATTCTGTGGAGGAGAATTTTCTAGAATGTAGGAGTAGGGGGGTCATGTTGTAGCTGTACAGGACATTGGTTAGGCCACTACTGGAATACTGCGTGCAATTTTGGTCTCCCTGCGAAAGGAAGAATGTTGTGGAACTTGAAAGGGCACAGAAAAGATTTACAAGGATGTTGCCAGGGTTGGAGGGTTTGAGCTACAGGGAGAGGCTGAATAGGCTGGGGCTACTTTCCCTGGAGCATCAGAGGCTGAGGGTTGACTTATAGAGGTTTATAAAATCGTGTGAGACATGGAGAGGGGAAATAGACAGGGTCTTTTCCCCAGGGTGGGAAAATCCAAACTAGAGGGCATAGGCTTAGAATGAAAGGGGAAAGATTTAAAAGGAATCTAAGAGGCAACTTTTTCACACAGAGGATAGGGTATGTATGGAATGAGGTGCCAGAGGAAGTGGCGAAGGCCGATACAATTACAACATTTAAAAGACATGTGGATGGGTACATGAATAGGAAGGGTTTAGAGGGATATGGGCCAAATGCTGGCAAATAGGACTAGATTTATTTAGGATATCTGGTTGACATGGACAAGTTGGACTATAGGGTCTGTTCCCATGCTGTATGTTTGTGTGATGGCTTTTTCAGACCAATACATTGAGTAACCAACTAGCAAGTAGACTATCCTAGGCTGAGTAATTTTTATTTTAGAAAGAATGTGTACAGTGTGGAAGCAGGCCATTCAACCCATTGAGTCTGCACTGTCCATCCGAACGGCATCCCATCCTACCCTATTCCTGCATTTCCATGGCTAACGCAGGTAGCCTGCACATCGCTGGACGCAACAGGCAGTTTAGCATGATCAATCCACCTAATGAGCACATCTTTGGGCTGTGGGAGAAATCTGCAGCACCAAGAAGAAACCCTTGTATCTTTGTGGAAAATGCGCAAACTCCACACAGACAGTCAGCCAAGGCTGGAATCGAATCCAGGTCCCTGACACTGTGAGGCAGCAGTGCTAAACTCTGAGCCACTGTGCCACCAAGTGCATTTTGCAATGAAAACAGATTGATTAAGAATCATGTTGTGCAGGGTCTGTTGGGAAATAACGACCATGAAAATAATAGAATTTGACATTAAGATGGAGAGTGAAGAAACTGAATCTGAAACTAGAGTCCTGAACCTTAAATAAATCCAAATGATCATTCCTTCTGGTGCAAAAAATGGAAAGGTGGCTCAACCATGGCTTACAAAAAAAATTAGGGATAGTAGAGGATCCAAACAGAAAATACATAAAACTGCCAATTAAAGCAAAAATTAAGAAGCTGCCCAGATTCAGGCAAGTTCAAGTTGTTTAAAGTGGGAATTATTGAATAATCAGATGAGCATGATTAAATGAACACTCAGTGAGGCAACAAGTTAATAGTATGTTTATTGCAGATTGCTGGAGAGTGTTTGCATTATACCGATAATGATCGCACCTTTGAGTCAGAGGACCCTGGTTCAAATCCCATTTGCTCTAGAGGTGTGACATACCATGTCAAAACAGATTGATTAAACATATATTGTAGATTGCCGTTAGCATTAAGGGGTCAATTTCACATATGAGAAAAACGGATGAAAAATCAAATCATAAGTTAGTTTAAAGAGTTAAGAAATTATATTCGTGGATGAAGTTCAGGTTCAGTCTAAGCAGCTTGAAAATTCACAATTTAGTGATCCCACATATGTTATCAGAAAAAAAGAGGATCTCATCATCACTGCAACAATTCTAGCAAAAAAAGTGGACAGCAGCTAAGCAGTAACATCAGTAAATCTGTACTTAGCACCAATCAGAGGATTTCTCCATGCTCAATATGAAATGTGAGAGAAATACTCGAGTTGGCTCATTTAAACATTTTAAAGTTCATTAATTTGCAATTTGCGTAACTTTTCTTTCAGACTTATTAACTCCAGCATCTCATCACTGTTGCTCGACTGCTAAATGCCAAGGTTCATTTTATCTAATACCACATCTATGTAAGTATCCATTTAAATAAATTGTCTGAATATTTGAACTGACTTATTTTACTTTGTCAAAGTTTAAGCTCATGAGTGTAACAAATAGGGATTTTAACATATCACTATATCTGAATTCAATAATATTGTCTCAGATGATGAACTTAATCAGCTGTAGCCATTAATGCTTCATAAGCTACAAATGTACCAGTTATATACTATAATCTAAGTTTGCTTTTCACAATCAAACAGACAGCACATTCTAGAGGCATGCAGCAAGTTGGCGATCATCCATATTGTCTAGGTTGCAGTTTTAAATTCAAAATACTCATGTAATGTCAAAAATCTTCCCTCGACCCCCTCGTCATTCCAACATTAAGACAGCTGCTTAACTCACCTACTTAGTGTCAGAATGTTACCTTCGATAATTCACTAAATAAGAGTTTCACTGTGTATAATTTCAAAGATTTCAGGCTGCTGCAAAATGTTAACCCCTCCTCTTCAGAAAATGTTGAAGGATTGTTCAACAAGCAGCAACTCTTAATTCTGTGGTGCTTCTAAAGTAGTAGAATAGTCTAAGGCACTTCATAAGAGCATTATCAAAAATAACTTGAAATAACAAGGCACATAAAAAGGTCCTGGCCCAGACCCTCTGGTGAGTGGCAGATCAGGAAACCTGCCACTGACTGAATCAAACTACCCACTGAATCCATTTTTTTAAGCACTGGAGCAATAGGGGCTGCGCAGACAGGGTGCAGCATATTGGGTTTGGGGATTTTAAAAGTTTGTTTGGGAGTAGGTGTTGGAAAATTGTCAGAGGTAGTTCCAACTGCAATTAGAAAGGGAACCCATTGGGAAATGAGATGGAGGAGGTTGAACTGAACCGAAACCATGCAACACTGTTTTTCTGCAATTCAAACTTTGAACTTCCCACATAAGTAGTGTGTATGTGCACTTTTCAAGATGTCCTTGGAGACCCAAGGGCATCAGTGACTTCAGAGAAGTCATTTCCCATTCTCTAATTTGAAAGAAGCTAGTCAAAGGAAGCTTTTAAGATGCTCCTAAAGGCCTCAGACAAGCAATCAGCTTTGGAGAGGGAATTTGAGAGTTTTCTGCCTCGGTAGCTAAGGGTACAACACTCAGGGTGCTATGATTAAAATCAGAGATTCTTACAGAGTGGACCCAGCCTTGGTTTAAGCTAATCTATGAATACCTCAGTCACAGGCAAAGTCAGAAAAGGAGTTTTTTTATGACCTTTCAATCTTATATTCAGTTACCCAGATATTGTGCTGCTTACAGAAATAATGAAAGATGCCAAACCAAAGGAAATATCTATTACACAGATCTGAAAACTGCACCATCTGAAAAATTATTTTTGCATAACAAGCTGCTTAGAAAATTCTTTCCAATATTTATAAATAATATTGAAGAGTACATCCCTAGCATCTCAAAAAAAGCTAACCAATCAATCTCAGAAATAATGAAGCATAACACAGCATTTGCTGTTTTGAACATGCGACTTCATTTTTCAGATCATTTTTGTTTTGAATCCATTGTAATTGTGCTCGGGGAATATAACAATACATTGAGAAGTCTGACCTGGCTTTGCACTTTGGTCTTGGTTTCTCTGACTCAGTTAGGTCAGGGATTTAGGCCTAAGTCACGCTGGTTGACATTGCAGCATCTGTCTGCCTATGTGGTGTTTTTGTTAATCTGGTTTTGAAGACAACTGGCAATAGCATCAAGTGGATCTCAGAGAAAAGACAAACTGCTTGTTAGTCCTCAAGTTGAGGGCAAACAATTAGTGTTAGGAACAGAGTAATAGTGTAGGCCATTCTAACTGTTGAGAATGCCCTAGCATTCTATACAATCATACCTGATCAAACATTTCAATGCCTTCCTCATAACCTTGTAAACCATTAGTACTCAAAATATTATCAATCTCTACCTCACAATTACTGAAAAGGGTGGCCCTCCACAGTCCTCTGTGGCTCAGAATTCCAAAGGTTAATAGCCCTCCAAATAAAAAAAATTGACTTGGACCCAAGTGGCATCTCCTTATTTTTAAACTCTACCCCCGATCCTAGACTCACCAAACAAGATAACACCGTTCCTAATCTACCCCTTACCCACATCTGTTCTATTTCTTTAACTATTTTGAATGTTCCAATTTGATCATCTCTCATTCTTCAAAACTTTAGAGAATACAGGCCCAGTTAGCCCAAAGTTTCTTCATAGGACAATCCCATCATCCCAGGAACAAATCTGATGAACTATTATTGTGTTCCCTCTATGGCAATAACATCTTTCCTGAGTTAGTGAAACCAAAACTGCACATACTGTTCCAACTGCACTACTGTACTCAAATCCTCTCACAAATAAGGCTAAATCCCATTAGCCTTCCTAACAGCTTGTTACGGCTACAGGTTAGCCTTCTGTGACTTATCAACTAGGCCCCAATGTACATCTATACTTTCCAACCTCTTATCATTTAAGAAATTCTCTGCACATCTGTTTCTCCTACCAAAGTGGATGACCTCGTATTTTTCCACATTATATTCCCATCTGCCATGTTCTTGTTCATTCATTATGCCTGGCCAGATCCTTCTAAAGCCACATTATATTTTTCTCACAGCACAGTCCCATGGCTTTGTATCATTTTCAAATTTATAATATTACATTTTGTCCCCACCTCCAAATCATTAATATATATTGTGAACACTGGGACCCAACTATGATTCTGGCAGTACCCAACAGACATTGACAGGCTATATGAGAATGATCCATTTATTCCTACTCTAAAATACAGAAAATAATCATTCATTAAAGGACACAGGATAAGTGGTCACCGTTCTAGCCAGTCTCTTGTCATGGACGTTATCAAAAGCCTTCTGAAAATCTAAGTATACTACATCCATCAGCTCACCTTTATCAACCTTGTCAGTAACATCTTCAAAACACTCAAAATTTGCCAGTCATGACTTCCTATTCACAAATCTGTGCTGACTACACCCCATTATCAACCAGGTGTTTTTTCATCCCATCCTTTTGTCTCAACTTACTGGGGTAGCAGGCTGAATATCAAGCCCTGTTATGTCATCACAAAAGTTAAAGATTTTAAAGAACACAGACACGATTCCCCAATTGATCTGATTATCAGAGTCAGGTTGATAGACCACATAGACCAGGTTTCTGTACTTAACAAGAATTACTAGATATTCCAAGTAATTAGACTATAGCTACAGAAAACAGTTTAAAATCATTGCCATATAAAACACTACAAATTAAAACTCTAATCTTATTTTCAACTCTCTCTCTCTCTCTCTCTTTCGTACATACATGCCTAGGCACACACAGACACATGGAAAAATTGGAGACAGTTTGGTGATTTCTATTCATGAGTTCCTGAGTTGATCCTTAGTAGTTAAAAGTCAGAGCGTACAACAACTGAAGGAAGAGAGACAGCTTTTATGCTGATGAAGATCAAAACACTTCTCACCATCTTGTTCTCGGTCCCAAGCTATTAGTCGGAGGCACCCAGTTGTTGACAGGCAAAAGGCTTTTTGTCAACAATAACTGGTCACTAGTCAATAGACCAATCAACATCTGTACATAGAACCCATTGGCTCTAATTCATTTGCAACCACTTCAATTATTGTTCTGAGGAAGGGTAACCAGACTAAAAATGTTAGCTCTGATGTTTTCTTCACAGATGTTGCGCTTTTCCAGCAAATTCTATTTTTTTTTGGTCACTTCAATTACTGCTTATACAAACAGCTATCTAAACAATATTCATCATAAGTATCAGCTTACTCACTTGTCAAAACATGCAGCATTTCTTTAAAAGATGTTTTAAAACAGTTCTCTCTCATTTCAGTCCACAATTTTAAAAAGCATAGAAACAAAATGACATAGTCTTTACGCTTTCTAACAGATTTGAGCATTTTCCCCCATCTAATGCAAGTCCAACAGGCCTGTAGTTCATTATTTTTCTTCTGCTCCCTTCATAAGCAGTGGGGTGACATTTTCTACTTTCCAATCAAAGGAATCATTCAGAATCTATATTCTGAATTTCAGAAGATAATCACCAATGTATTGACTATTGCGACAGTCACCTCCTTCAAAACAATCAGGTCATTTTCAACCCCATTAGTTTCTCCAGTCAATTTTTACAGCACTAAATTTCCTTCAACTCCTCATTCACCCTAACACTGGGTTCTTAAATTTTGAGAGATTTCTTATATCTTCCTTAGTGAAAACAGACACAACGTAATCATTTAGCTTCTCAGTCATTTCATAAAGAAGACTGAAATTCATTATTTTAGCTCCTCATAGAATCAGAGATGTCATAGAATTCCTACAGTGTAGAAACAGGCCATTCAGTCCACACCAACTCTCCGAAAAGCATCCCACCCAGGCTCACACCCCGATCCTATCCCTGTGTTTCCCACAGCTAATCCACCTCACCCACACATCTCTGGACACTATGGGCAATTTATCACGGCCAGTCCTCCCAACCTGCACATCTTTGGACTGTGCAAGGAAACCAGAGCACCCAGAGGAATCCCACGCAGACTCAGGAAGAATATGCAAACTCCACACGGACAGTCACCCAACACTGGAATTGAACCTGGGTCCCTGGTGTTATGAGGCAGCAGTACTAACCACTGAGCCACCGTGCTGCCCTAAGCAAATAAATGTAATAAAACATTGAAATCAGCTTTAAAAGGATCAACTGCTAACTAAATACTTTCTTTCTTCAGCTTAATTTTATTTCTATTGCTTAATGTTGAGTCATTGAATCTTTTATTCCCTCAATATGATTCAAGCCTGTTTCATGAGGCAGCATGTACACGACTGGGAGTTTGTAGTTGGTCTCAAAGACGTCAAGGAGCAGCCAAAAGATGCAAGGCAATAAAGCAAAAATATTAACGTAAAAAGGGAAATAGCAGCCAGAATAAAATTCAGGTCAGAATGACACATGGAATAAGACAAAAACCAAAAGAACTGCGGATGCTATAAATCAGGAACAAAAACAAAGTTGCTGGAAAAGCTCAGCAGGTCTGGCAGCATCTGTGGAGGAGAAAACAGAATTAGCATTTCAGGTCCGGTGACCCTTCCTCAGAGCAGCTCCAGACCTGAAACATTAAATCTGTTTTCTCCTCCACAGATGCTGCCAGACCTGCTGAGCTTTCCCAGCAACTTAGTTTTTGTTCATGGAATAAGACAAGCTGGTCAATTGTTGGCAATCTAAAATCATTACAGAGTACAGCTCAAACACATGAGGGCTTGGCTACTATATCAGAATTACCAGCCTCTCCAAGCTGGTTCAAGGCATTTCCTACAGAAACTGCATATTCCACTGTTTCATAAATAAATGTCTCAATATTTACATGTGGCTCAATAGGAGAATAATGGTCACAGGACCCGAAAATCAGCCATGATTTTGGGTACAGCCAACAAATCCTAAATCAGACTTTTCTAAACTAAACATTCTTACAAAGTTTTTATTTAAAATAACAAAGTAAAACCACATATCTTATGTGTCACCTGCACCAATAGTATGTCTCCAAATGACATGAGCAGAAAGTGCATGAGAAGACACCATCTGCAAGTTCCCTTCAAGCCACACACCATCCTGACTTGGAACAATGTCAGTGGTCTGTCACTTCTCTCTCAGTTAAAATCCTGGAAATCCCTTCCTAACAGCAGTGTGAGGGTTCCCCTACCCCAAGCACAGCAACAGTTCAAGAAGCCAGCTCACCATACCACCTTCTCAAAGGTAATTAGGAATGGACGATAAATACTGGCCTAACCAGCAAAGCCTGCATTCTAGAACATAGAAAAGTACAGCACAGTACAGGGCCTTCAGCCCACGATGTTGTGCCGTGGAATAATCCTAATCCAAAAATAAAATAGCCTAACTTACATTCTCCTCAATTCACTGCTGTCCATGTGCATGTCCAGCAGTCGCTTAAATGTCTCTAATGACTCTGCTTCCCCGACTACCACTGGCAAACTATTCCATGCACTTACAACTCTCTGGGTGAAGAACCTCCCTCTACATCTCCTCTATACCTTCCTCCTAACACCTTAAAACTATGACCCCTCATGGCTGTCAATCCTGCCCTGGGGAAAAGTCTCTGGCTATCAACTCTATCCATGCCTCTCATTACCTTGTACACCTCGATCAGGTCACCTCTCCTCTTCCTTCTCTCCAGAGAGAAAAGTAGGAGCTCAGTCAACCTCTCATCGTAAGACAAGCCCTCCAGTCCAGGCAGCATCCTGGTAAACCTCCTTTGCACCCTCTCCAAAGCCTCCACATCTTTTCTATAATAGGGCGACCAGAACTGGACACAATATTCCAAGTGTGGTCTCACCAGCGTTTTGTAGAGCTGCAGCATAACCTCGCGGCTCTTAAACTCGATCCCCCTGTTAATGAAAGCCAAAACACCATATGCTTTCTTAACAACCTTATCCACCTGGGTGGCAACTTTGAGGGAGCTATGCACTTGAACACCAAGATCCCGCTGTTCCTCCACACTGCCGAGAATCCTGCCTTTAATCCGATATTCAGCATTTAAGTTCGACCTTCCAAAATGCATCAGTTCGCATTTATCCAGGTTGAACTCCATCTGCCATTTCTCAGCTCAGCTCTGCATTCTGTCAATGTCTCACTTGAAGCCTGTAATAGCCCTCGGTACTGTCAACAGCACCTCCAACCTTTGTGTCATCAGCAAACATACCAACCCACCCCCCAACCTCCTCATCCAAGTCATTTATAAAAACTACAAAGAGCACAGGCCCAAGAACAGAGCCCTGTGGGACACCACTCAGCAGTGACCTCCAGGCAGAATACTTACCATCTACAACCACTCTCTGCCTCCTGTCAGCCGACCAATTCTGAATCCAGACAGCCAAATCATCCTGTATCCCATACCTCCTGACTTTATGAATGAGCCTGCCGTGGGGAACCTTATATCAAATGCCTTGCTGAAGTCCATGTACACCACATCCACTGCTCGACGCTTGTCAACCTGTCTCGTGACTTCCTCAAAGAACTCAATAAGATTTGTAAGGCACGACCTGCCCCTCACAAAGCCATGCTGACTCCCTTTAATCACGCTATTCTACGAATGAATTTTTAAAAACGTCAGCATTGAACTCCAAGTCTGCCCCAGAGACAGGGCTTTGTGTCAGTTGCAGTGCTTGTTTCTAGGGTCAACGGGAAATTAAGCATTATTTTGTTTTGTAATTTTAGAAGCTCCGATAATAATTATTCAAAGTATTAGGGAAACGGCTATGTACTGTGGAACTTAATATGTGCTGTCTGATGCTGCCTGGCCTGTTGTGTTCTTCCAGCTCCATACTGTGTTATCTCTGACTCCAGCGTCGGCAGTTCTTGCTGTCTCTAATGGAATGTTGACCCTTATTTCCAGGAGCTGAAGTATAAGAGTGGAGATGTCTTACTCCACTGTACAAAATTTCTTTTCCCTAGGGTGAAATGTTAATTATTAAGGAACGTAGGTAAATGGAAAAAAGTTTAAAAGATGTGAGAGGAAAGTTTTATTTTTACACAAAAGGGTGTTATGTTCCTGGAATGTGCTACCAGAGGAAATGGTACAAAAGAGATAGAATGGCAATGTTTAAGAGGCACCTTGATAGATATAAAAATAGGCAGGAAAAAACTGTGTAGAGGCAAAAGCTTTTTAGTTTAGAAAGGTATCATGTGTCAGAGCAGGCTTGGTGGGCCAAAGAGCCTGTTCCTCTGCTGTGCTGTTCTTTGATGCTGTTGAGATCACATCTGGATACTGTAAGCAGTTTCTTTTGCCCTTATTTAATGAAAAATATTGTTTTCATGGAGGCAGTTCAGAGAGGACTCACTAGGGCGATGCTGGTATGGATGGGTTGTTTTATGAGCAACTGCTAAACAAGATGACAGGCCGACGAGGGGAGAGGCCATTCTAGACTTGGTGCTCGGAAACGAGCCGGGGCAGGTATCAGATCTTGTGGTGGGAGAGCATTTTGGTGATAGTGACCATAACTGCCTCACATTCTACATAGCTATGGAGAAGGAGAGGATTAGGCAGAATGGGAGGATATTTAATTGGGGAAGAGGAAACTATGATGCGATTAGACATGAGTTAGGAAGCATGGACTGGGAGCAGTTGTTCCATGGTAAGGGAACTATAGACATGTGGAGACGGTTTAAGGAACAGTTGTTGGGAGTGATGAGTAAATATGTCCCTCTGAGACAGGCAAGAAGGGGTAAGATTAAGGAACCTTGGATGACGAGAGCGGTGGAGCTTCTAGTGAAAAGGAAGAAGGTAGCTTACATAAGGTGGAGGAAGCTAGGGTCAAGTTCAGCTAGAGAGGATTACATGCAGGCAAGGAAGGAGCTCAAAAATGGTCTGAGGAGAGCCAGGAGGGGGCACGAGAAAGGCTTGGCAGAAGGAATCCGGGAAAACACAAAGGCATTTTACACTTACGTGAGGAATAAGAGAATGGTCAAAGAAAGAGTAGGGCCGATCAGGGATAGCATAGGGAACTTGTGTGTGGAGCCTGAGGAGGTAGGGGAAGCTCTAAATGAGTTTTTTGCTTCTGTCTTTACGAAAGAAACCAACTTTGTAGTGAATGAAACCTTTGAAGAGCAGGTGTGCATGCTGGAATGGATAGAGATAGACGAAGCTGATGTGCTGAAAATTTTGTCAAACATTAAGATTGACAAGTCGCCAGGCCCGGATCAGATTTGTCCTCGGCTGCTTTGGGAAGCGAGAAATGCAATTGCTTCGCCACTTGCGAAGATCTTTGCATCCTCGCTCTCCACTGGAGTCGTACCTGAGGACTGGAGAGAGGCAAATGTAATTCCTCTCTTCAAGAAAGGAAATAGGGAAATCCCCGGCAATTATAGACCGGTAAGTCTCACGTCTGTCGTCTGCAAGGTGTTAGAAAGGATTCTGAGGGATAAGATTTATGACCATCTGGAAGAGCATGGCTTGATCAAATACAGTCAACACGGCTTTGTGAGGCGTAGGTCATGCCTTACAAACCTTATCGAGTTTTTTGAGGATGTGACTAGAAAGGTTGATGAGGGTCGAGCTGTGGATGTGGTGTATATGGACTTCAGTAAGGCATTTGATAAGGTTCCCCATGGTAGGCTCATTCAGAAGGTCAGGAGGAATGGGATACAGGGGAACTTAGCTGCTTGGATACAGAATTGGCTGGCCAACAGAAGACAGCGAGTGGTAGTAGAAGGAAAATATTCTGCCTGGAAGTCAGTGGTGAGTGGAGTTCCACAGGGCTCTGTCCTTGGGCCTCTACTGTTTGTAATTTTTATTAATGACTTGGACGAGGGAATTGAAGGATGGGTCAGCAAGTTTGCAGACGACACAAAGGTCGGAGGTGTCGTTGACAGTGTAGAGGGCTGTTGTAGGCTGCAGCGGGACATTGACAGGATGCAGAGATGGGCTGAGAGGTGGCAGATGGAGTTCAACCTGGATAAATGCGAGGTGATGCATTTTGGAAGGTCGAATTTGAAAGCTGAGTACAGGATTAAGGATAGGATTCTTGGCAGCGTGGCAGAACAGAGGGATCTTGGTGTGCAGATACATAGATCCCTTAAAATGGCCACCCAAGTGGACAGGGTTGTTAAGAAAGCATATGGTGTTTTGGCTTTCATTAACAGGGGGATTGAGTTTAAGAGTCGTGAGATCTTGTTGCAGCTCTATAAAACTTTGGTTAGACCGCACTTGGAATACTGCGTCCAGTTCTGGGCGCCCTATTATAGGAAAGATGTGGATGCTTTGGAGAGGGTTCAGAGGAGGTTTACCAGGATGCTGCCTGGACTGGAGGGCTTATCTTATGAAGAGAGGTTGACTGAGCTCGGTCTCTTTTCATTGGAGAAAAGGAGGAGGAGAGGGGACCTAATTGAGGTATACAAGATAATGAGAGGCATAGATAGAGTTGATAGCCAGAGACTATTTCCCAGGGCAGAAATGGCTAGCACGAGGGGTCATAGTTTTAAGCTGGTTGGTGGAAAGTATCGAGGGGATGTCAGAGGCAGGTTCTTTACGCAGAGAGTTGTGAGAGCATGGAATGCGTTGCCAGCAGCAGTTGTGGAAGCAAGGTCATTGGGGTCATTTAAGAGACTGCTGGACATGTATATGGTCACAGAAATTTGAGGGTGCATACATGAGGATCAATGGTCGGCACAACATTGTGGGCTGAAGGGCCTGTTCTGTGCTGTACTGTTCTATGTTCTAAGATATCACTCTAGGAGTTTGGAAGAGTGAGGTGATCTCATTGAAACATAGGATTCTTAATGGGCTTGATGAGGTAAATGCTGAAGAATGTCTCCAGGAATAAATTGAACAGCAAGATGAGGAGGAATTTATTCTCTCAGAAGGTTGTTAGTCTTTGGAACGCCTTGCCACAAAGAGCAAGGAAAGTCATCATTATATGCATTTGTTTCTTTGATCAACCTCTTAATAACTTTCTACAACTTCACTTATTGAACCCAGTGGACTACTCTTTTCTTTCAGTAAGATTTACAGACTTCTTTGTAGACAGAGAGTCCTTGTGTATATTTAAGGCTGAGACAGATAAATTTTTGATCAGTTTAGGAATCAAGGGTTATGGGGAAAGGGCAGGAAACAGGATGTCAGGAACGTCAGATTAGCCACGATTCTGTCGAATGGTGGAATAGGCTCACAGGGCCAAATGGCCTACTTCTGTTCCTATGGTCTTAGGAATTAAGGTGTTTTGAAGGTGGCAGTGAATACAAGATTAGAAGCTCATCTCAGAATCAAATATAGATTGCAAATAAACTGGCTTAATCTCAGACTGCAGCAGTGAGGAGGATACAGTCAGCAGTTAGAAAATGAGTTTTTAGTGGGGACCTAATAATGGCTTAATTCTTTCCAGTATGCAATTGTCAGAACATTTTGGCCCATCCCATGCTAGATTTATGATAAGCAGTCTGATAATTTAGCAACAGTGTGGAGTGTTTGAGTGAGGTGATGCTGAGTTGGAGTACTGAACGTAAGGAAACTAAGCTATTATTTCAGATGCCACCAGGATGGACATGTGGATGCGGAACATGGCATCAGCAAGCAATCCTTGGGTACACCAGAGATAATGGTTCATGAGTAGGAAGAGAAGCAATTTCAATTGATTCACTGCTTGCAATTAGAAAAGAACTGAACAATGACAGCAGTTCCTTCCAGATGGACAGTGGAGAAGATTAGAGGAGGGTGGTGTAAACTAAACAGGTAGGGACAACGAGAATGTGGAGAAACATTGAGTGATTTTCTATCACCACTTCAAAATCAACAGGTTGGGCAGATGGGAAACTAATAGATTTGATTTGATTTTATTGTAGTCATACAATACAGTGAAAATACAGTGAAAAGCTTTGTTTTGCGAGCAGTTTGGGCAGGTCATAGCAAGCAAGGATAATCAGATCATATGGTGCTTAGACAGAGTAAGGTATGCAGGTCACACTGCACAGGAGATACGCAAAGCAAGATCACCATTATCTGAATATACAGAGGTCCACTCAGCAGTCTAATAACAACAGGAAAAAAGCTGTTCTTGAACCCGTCGTTGTGTATGTTCAAGTTTCTGCATTTTCTGCCTGACAACAGAGGTTGGAAGAGAGTGTTACCAGGAATGGAGGGGTCTTTGATGTCGGCAGCCTTTGCACAGTAACAAGAAGTGTAAGCAGAGTCCATGGATGGGAGGTTGGCTTTCATTGATGGTCTGGGCTGTGCACACAACTGTATGTAGTTTTTTAAGGTCCTGAGCATACCAGACCATTATGCACTTGGACAAAATCTGTTCTATGGTGCATCTGTAAAAGTTAGTGAGGGTCCATATGGGCAAGCCAAATTTGCTAAGCTGCCTGAGGAAGAAACAGCATTATTGTGCTTTCTTGACCATCACGTCTACATGGGAAGGTCCAGAACAGATTGTTGGTTATCGTCATTCCTAGCAACTTGACATTCCCAACCCTCTCCACCTCAGCTTCATTGATGAGGACAGGAGCATGTCTTCCTCCCTTCTTCCTGAAGTTAATGATCAGATATTTTGTTTTGCTGATATTGAGACAGAGATTACCACTGTTATCACTGCACCATGACACCAAGCACTCTATCTCCTTCCTGAATTCTGACTCTGTTTGATATCTGGCCTACCACAGTGGTGTCGTCAGCAAATTTGAAGAAATTAGGCTATGCAGTCGTGGTGTACAGCGAGTTACTGTAGTGGTCTGAGAACCCATTCTTGCAGGGCACCATGTTGAGGATTATTGTGAGAGAGGGGCTGTTGTCTATCTTCACTGATTGTGATCGGAAGTCAGGAAGCTGAGGATACAGTTGCAGAGGGCAGAGCTGAGACCATCAGCAACTCCATCAACAAACACATTGATTTGGAGCCAATCTACCATCCTCTGAGAAAAATAACAGGAAATGACATCATCAATGCAGGAAATGACATCACCAACCCAAGGAAACCTAAACAGATAAATAGAAAGCGGGACATAACACCAGCGCTTCGCCAGAGGCTCACTGATGATGTTACCTAGAATGGTGACGAAACGTCTGAAAACTAACCTTCCAGCTCAGCGAGCAAACTCACATCCAGAACTTCAACCCGAGCTACAAATCTTCTCAAAACTCGCTTGTAGGTTATCAAAGCAGTCTGGGAGGTTACAGTTGATGTGAGCCATGACTAGCCTCTTGAAGCAGCTCATGATTATTGAAATCAGAGCCAATGAGCGATAGTCATTAAGGCATGTTGCATGTGTTCTTTTGGTACTGGGATGATGGTGGTCTTCTTGAAGCACTTTGGATTGTGGCAAGAAGAGGCTGAAGGCATCTGCGAATACCTCCACCAACTGGTCCTCACAGGATCTAAGTGCACAGTCAGGGACTGCGTCCAAGACTGTCCCTTTCCTCAGGTTTACTCTGAGAAAGACGAATCTGACCCTGCAGTAGTAGCAGAGGGAGCAAGTGCATCCTGAGCTGCTGGGGCAGGTGACACACCGCCACTGGCATTCTGCTCAAAGTGAGCATAGAAGGCATTGAGCACATCAGGGAGAGATGTGTTTTTGTTCCCTAACTTGTTCTGCTTCATTTTCTATTCCATTATGTTGTGTAGGCCTTGCCACAGGTGGCAGGTGTCCATATGGTTGGTTTGGGCCTCTGTCTTGGTCTGATACTGCCTCTTGGTATCGCTGATGATTTTGCGGAAGACATATCTGCACTTTCTGTATAGGTCTAGGTCACCCGACTTAAATGCCACACACCTAGAAATTAGATGGTAGGAGAGAAGGTAGTTGGACAGGTATGGACACAGTTACCCAGGAAGATGCAGACGTGGAACTGTAGTGAGAATTCAAAGCTGTAATAAGATAAATACTGGCAGAAGGTGTTCAAGGTACAGAAATGGAGGCTTTTGTGGTAAAGTGGCCTAAAATGTGGTGGAAATTCTAGAAACATTGCTTATTATAATAGGTGAAAGTTAATAGACTACTTTCAAAGAGTTTAGAAAATGTGGTTCAGGTTTATCTATATCAACATTTCTTGAATTAAAACGAGTTGACGATTTGGAAAGTTGATTCAAAGGATTTTCAAAAATATTTTTGCAGAAGGCAAATGGCATAATGCTGAGCATGAAGGATAAATACATTCCCAGAATTAATTAACTTAAGACTAAACAAGCATTATGCCATTTGATTCAGCAAACAAATTAAAATTAGATAAAGAGGAAAAGTCTACAAATCATGCTCAGAGAAAAGTGAAGTGATCTGCTGGGGTTCAAAAGGTGAAGTTGTAGAAACTTGTTAAAAAGTTATGCAACAAGACAAATGTCTGTAAAAGACACTGATGCTGAGTATATTGGTATTAATTATTTCAGTAGCACCACAACAGTAAGAATATGAAAATGAAAACTGTTTAACTATAAGCAGAAAATAGATTTGAAAATGAGACAATGATGTAATAGCAACGATTCAAAATGAATACTGCAAGCATTCATAGGGGCGGGTATGAGGAACATTCTATTTCCAAGGCATAAGTGAGACCAATGGTTTGCTTACAAATGTTCATGAGAGATTAATCAGGGCCAAACAAATAAAAGGGACAGAAGGTGTTTATGCCAACATATACTAGGAAAACACACTAATAATCATTCTGAGAATGGTACTAAGAAAGTACCAGATGACTGGAACCAAATTAATATGGTATCCACATTCAAAATGAATGACAAAACCAGGCAGGATTCTACAGACATGGGGACAGACATAGGATTTAGGAGCTGGAGTTGGCCAATTCATTCTTAAGAGTTTGTACCACAATTAAGATCATTGCTGATCAGGTTATAGTCTTATCTCCACTCTTCTGTCTGCACCTCATAAATCTAATCCCACATTGAATACATTTAAAGATACAGAGAAAATATTTCTCTGTGTTGAAAAAAAAGTCCTTTTATTCTTAAACCATGTCCCCTAGTTACATTTTCCCCATAAGTGGAAACATTCCATGGTATCCAACCTATTCAGTCCCCTCAGGATCATAAATGTTTCAATAATATCACCATGCTTCCAAATCTTTCACACACTGTGCCTGCTTCAACTCAATAAAATAGGTAACAACCATTCCCTGGTCCAATTTAAAAGCCAATTCTGTGACCAGAGGCAACATGCCTGGTTTAAAATGTTAAATTCTGTTTAAAGTCAGTCAGTTACCATCTAACTGTTGCATTCTCCAGAGTCCCCTTACCAAACAATCTGCACTCTGCTGTCATACCGTATAAATTTATATTCTCTTGCTTTGGTACTTCTCATCATATGAGTGCAAGATGAGAAGCTTCAACAACATGTTTTCTCTCAGCCATACTGAATTGTACAAGAACAAACCCAGTTAACAGCAATCACCAGGATTTGCAAAGGGAAATTACCCTGCATGTCCAACCCTGTCGACTTTTATGAAAAACAGATATTCGAAGAGGTGCCTTTTTGAAAGTTGTATCTTAACTTTCAGCCAAGCTGCAATAAAATTCCATTTGAAAGAATATTAACTTTCCAAAACTTCTACATAAAAGACTCAATATAAAATTTTGAAGTTTCTGAGAAACGCCCTGAACGGTGAGAAACAAATACTTTGTAAACTGATCTTGTGAAAACGAAGTGAAGCAGAAGTATGATGGATATTGAAAGGTGTTAAAATGGATGGGGATGAAGCTGAAAGAAGTTCAAAGGTCTTAGTGAATTAGACAATAAGCAGATTTACACAGTGCAGAACAGCAATCACCAATTTCAATGTAACTTTGACCCACAGAGCCAAAGCTCTGTAACAGAAATCAGAGGGATTAATGGCCAAGCTCCTAGTCAGACCACACAATGAATACGATATCCAGTCCTGGTTGTCAAGAAACAAGAGCCACTCATGAGCCACAGGTAATGAGGATAAACAGCCATAAAAGGCAGAACTCTCAATCTCAGGGCTATCAATATTGGCAGGATATTGGAAAAAAAACGATATGCTTTACAGTCTGAAAAAGAGGAATTTTATTTATCTTCTAGACATAGGCAAGATTGTTAAGAGTAACTTACGATAAATTAAACTGTTGGAGCAAAAATAGAGAATATTGGTTCAAAATGAGGAATGGCATAGAACAAATATCAAGAAATTATTCTTTGAGTGTATCATCTGTGTGTTGAAAACAAAACTTTAGATGGAGAAGTAGTGACAAAAATCCTGGAATCCAGCCCTGGAGCGTGTCCAAGCGGAGATTCACACGGATGATCCCTGGAATGGTAGGTTTAACGTATGATGAATGGCTGAGGATCCTGGGATTGTACTCATTAGAGTTTAGAAAGTTGAGAGGAGATCTAACAGAAACTTACAAGATAATGTATGGTTTAGAAGGGGTGGACGCTGGGACGTTGTTTCCGTTAGGCGGGGAGACTAGGACCCATGGGCACAGCCTTAGAATTAGAGGGGGTAGATTTAAAACTGAAATAAGACGACATTTCTTCAGCCAGAGAGTGGTGGGCCTGTGGAATTCATTACCATGGAGTGCAGTGGAGGCCAGGACATTAAATGCCTTCAAGGCAGAGATCGACATATTCTTGATCTCACAAGGAATCAAGGGTTACAGGGAGCGTGCAGGGAAGAGGAGTTGAAATGTCCATCAGCCATGATTTAAATGACAGAGTGGACTTGATGGGTCGAATGGCCTTACTTCCACTCCTATGTCTTATGGTCTTATGGTCCTTGAAGAATGCTACAACCAGGGTTATTAGGATCTCTTTAGATGGATCAATGAATCAAAATTGGCCAAGTGGTTTTCCCCATTTATGGATATAGTTTGAGGAGAGTTTGAAAGAGCTTGGATTATTTACTTGAGCAGAGAAGTCGCAAAGGGGATATTATACGACCGTGTTCGAGACTCTTAAGGGAATGAATATATAAAATAACCCAGATCAATATCATAAACTGAAGGACCATATTAACAGGTTCAAGCTTAGAAGAGTGAGAGTATAACTGATTTCTTATAAGTTAGCCGTTTCTAAATTGATCCAGCCAATGTCTTGCTTTCAAAACCAAATTTGTTGATATGCTTAGTTTAGTTCAGACAAGGAGCAGGCTTCTGAAAGCATCGGTTTTAGAGAATTCTAAGCACCAAACATGCTTAAATGAAAGGGCAGAGCAAAAATTGAAGCATCAAAATGGGATACATCTGACATTTATATGACAGGATAGCAACATATGTCTGATGACAATCAGGCCTAAAAAACAAACAAATTTCAAAATGGCAGCATTGTAGTTGGAGTTTAGCCCAGGGCCTATCCACTCCTGTCAGCTTTCTTTCTTCTCTTTTTCTTCTCTTTTCATTTTACTTTGCCGATTTTCCCTCCTTTTTGCTTCTTCTTTTCTTTTACGTGGCAGGTAAAGGAGGAGGCCTCTGGCAGCAACGTCAAGGCTGCCCAGATATGGCTCCACCCTAGCCCGGGATCTCCCGCCAAGTGGAAAGCAGGTCCTGGGCTCACTCCCCCAGCCCAGACTCTCAGGTAACACCAAGGGTCCAGGCCCATAGCTAGGCCCAGAAGGAGGAGAAAAGTAATCTTGGCTCGGCATGGCAGACTCCCAGTGTGGTGGTCTTGCCCTGGCGTGGCGGTCTCGTCTCCGTGTGAAGGTCTTCTTCGACTTCAGAGTCCACATATTCCAACGGCCCAGCAGGTGGTCTCTTCAGGAGTGATGGGTTTGGCCTGGCATGGCGGTCTTCTACTTTTGGCCTAGTATCCAGCGACCTGCATAACGTACCAGCTGTGTGTTCAGAGTATTCCGTCGTTCCTAAATTGGCTTTTCCTGAGCCTAGGTGTTATCGACTGAACTGAGACAAACTTTGTTTTAATTTTACTTTGTCTTTAATTGTTATGTATGACTTTTGACATTGATGTAGGTGCCATGGTGGGGAGACTTATAAATGTTTTTGCTGTATTTTCATTTAAAAGTATGTGACAATAAATTTCTATTTTATTCTATTCAAAATAGCTTGGCTATAGGCTGAACTTTGAAATTCTGTTTGTAAATCATCTCTTTCTTTAAAAAAATACACAAAAAGATATAACATGAAATACACTGCAATAAAACAATGTCTCATAGCTACTCAGAGTCAAAGAGTGATACAGCTTGGAAACAGACCCGTCGATCCAACCAGTCCACACCATCCATGTTCCTAAGTTAAACTAATCACACTTGCCTGCGCTTGGGCCACATCCCTCCAAACCTTTCCTTTTCATGAACTTATCCAAATGTCCGTTAAATGCTTTATTTTTAACTGCATCCATCAGTTTATCTAGCAGTTTATTCCACAGATGAACCAC
Source organism: Stegostoma tigrinum (assembly GCF_030684315.1). NCBI lineage: Eukaryota > Metazoa > Chordata > Chondrichthyes > Orectolobiformes > Stegostomatidae > Stegostoma > Stegostoma tigrinum. The sequence goes on from NC_081357.1 coordinate 97,824,261, forward strand.
CGTGTAAAAAAAGTTCCTTTTTAAATCTTTCTGCTCTCGCTTTAAAAATATGCCCCCTAAATTTGAACTACCTCATCCTATAGAAAAGACCCGTGTCATTCACCTTACCCATGCCCCTCATGATTTTTAAACATCAGTATGATCACCCCTCAGCCTCCTAAGCTCCAGTAAAAGAAGTTCCAGTCCTTCCAGTCCATTTTTATATGTGAAATCCTCCATTCCCAGCAACATCCTGGTAAATCTTTACTGAACCCTTTCCAGTTTAATAATACCCTTGCTATAACAGGCAAACGTGAACTCCTGCTGTTCCACATCACTGCTCTCCTGGTAGACAAATCTGTCCCCGTCCCTAGTTTTGTTACACATCTCCTGTTGGCATACTAGTACAGACTCATACATATCTGATACATACAGTGACAAGAATAATCAAAGCCACTTGATCTTCAAAAGTTCTACACTAATTACTAACAACACTATGTTCTCTTGTGTGGCTCCGCCAATACGTCAGTCAACTTGCTTCGAAACATACTTGACCAGTACAAGCATGAACTCTTCCCTCACCAACAGTCATGGAATGTTTTCTTTAGGAAGCTATTCTTTGTACGAGTAGATGCTATAGTCAGCCGCAAAATTAATTTTTTTTCTTCCTCCCACAAGTGAAGTTTTGGCACTGATGAGTTATGGTCTATTTTATGAGCAGAAATAATATTTTGCAGACACAATAACATTTTTGTAACCTGCTTGTGCAGTAAAACTTTTCCAAACTTTTCAAAAAATGCTGAAAGAAATAAGGCAAAGCAATATACCCGGTATATTCTTCATCTCTCTATTTCTAATCCTTTAAGTAACACCTAAAACCTTACACAAATTTTAGTTCATCTATTTTCATGTCTCTATGCGGCTAGGTGTCACTCTTTCCTCTATAATTCTCCAATGATGACCCTTGCATCATTTACAGTAACTTTGTTGAAGGCAGTCTAGAAGTGTAAGTCATTGTCAATATTACATTATTACCTAAGTTGCATCTGTTGTATTATCAACACTCTACTGATAATTTTACAATAAGGTACAAATTTTACTTCTAATTTTACAAGAAGTAAGAATTCTTCTGCTATACTCAGCAAGACACACTTTTTATTTTTTTTTAATCGTGACTTTGAAAAGGTAATATTTAGGAAAGCCACACTATTAACTAAACGTACTTTCTTGCACCTCGTCATACAAAATATTTGTGCATCAGGTTTATGGAGAGGGTAAGGCTATCAGATTACAGTGAAAGGCCGTAATTCAAGATAGAAAATTGAGATCTCAGAGTGCAGGAACAGACTAGGAACTGAGTAGGTTGAGGGGGTGGGAGTTACAAGTCACTATGGCTCTAGCCTCCACACAGGGAGAGCGTGGGTCATCAGGAAACACAGGAATAGCACAAAAGGTAACATGAAGGTTGGGGTGGCGATCACCTCACATCTCAGCCGGAGCCAAATAATTCAAGAACTAAAAGTTGGAGCTTTGCCATATTTGACTCAAAGTCTCATAGACATTTACAGCACAGGAGGTGATTATTTGGCCCATCTTATCCAGGCCAGTTGACAAAAATCTGACTATGGCAACTGAAATATGGAATGGCGCGATTATATCACTGAGGCAAGGCGCCAATTCTCTGACACCCCCTCCTATTGCGACTTTGATCATGACCCCACCTCGACCACCATCTCCCAGACCATCCATAACATCATTAACTCAGGTGACCTCCCGCCCACAGCTTCCAACATCATCGTTCCACAACCATGCACTGCCCATTTCTATCTCCTTCCCAAAATCCACAAACACGACTGCCTCGGCCGACCCATTGTCCCTGCCTGCTCCTGCCCCACTGAACTTATCTCCACTTACCTTGACTCTATTTTCTCCCTCCTGGTCCAGAAACTCCCCAATTCGTCCAGGACACTGCCCACACCCTCCACCTCCTCCAAGACCTCCAATTCCCTGACCCCAACACCTCACCTTCATGATGGACATCCAAACCCTGTACACTTGCATTCCCCATGCAGGGGCCCTAAAAGCCATCCACCTCTTCCTCTCCCGCAGGCCCAATCAGTCCCCCTCACCCGCTTAACCAAATTCATCTTTACCCTGAACAACTTCTCCTTCAACTCTTCCCACTTCCTACAGACTAAGGGGGTGGCCATGGGAACCTGCATGGGCTTAAGCTGTGCCTGCCTCTTTGTAGGATACGTGGAACAGTCCCTCTTCCATACCTACAGTGGCACTATACCCCACTTCTTCCTCCACTACATCAATGACTGACTATATTGGTGCTGCCTTATGCACCTTCCTGCAAGAAAGTGATCCTCTACTCCTAATTCTTCCACCTCCGCCACGTCTGCTGCTGAGCTGGGGCATTCCACTCCCAAACATCCCAGATGCCATGTTATTTCAAGGCCCGCATCAGTAGTCGAAAATGCTCTTGACCGCATTACTTATGTTTCTCGCACATCTGCACTCACATCCCCTCCCCGCAACAAAAACAAAGACAGAATTCCCGTTGTCCTCACATATCACCACACTAACCTCCGTATTCAACATATGATTCTCCGCCACCTGCAATCCAACCCCACAACCAAGGATATATTTCCCTGCCCAACCCCTATCTACCTTCCATAGGGACTACTCTCTCCACCACTCCCTTGTCCCCAGTAGCCCCACCAACCCCGGCACCTTTCCCTGCAACCGCAAGAAGTGCTACACTTGCCCCACACCTCCCCCCAAAGAAGCAAAAACACCTTCCTCATCAGACAGAGGTTCACCTGAACATCTGCTAATGTGGTCTATTGCATCCGCTGCTCCCCAATGTGGCCTCCTCTACATTGGTGAAATGAAGCGGAGGGTCAGAGCCTGCTTTGTAGAGCACCTGCCATCTGTTCTGGACAAACCGCACCTTCCAGTCGTGAACCATTTCAACTCCCCCTCCCACTCCCTTGGTGACATGTCCATCCTGAGCCTCCTCCAGTGTCATAATGATGCCACCCAGAAACTGGAGGAATGGCACCTCATGATCCGCCTTGGAATCCAACAACCCAATGGTCTCAATGTGGCCTTGACCAGTCTCAAAATCTCCCCATCCCCAGCCTCATTCAATGACCAACCCTCCTTCTCATTTCCGCCTCCTTGACCTGACACAACCTGTCCATCTTCTCTCCCACCTATCCACTCCTCCCACTTCACTGACCAATCCGCACCACTGCCGACCTGCACTCACCTATTACCATCCCACCTACCCTCCCCAGCCCCACCCCTCCTCTCTCTATTTATTTCAGTGCTCTCTTCCCCCTCCCCCATTTCTGAAGTAGGGTCTCGACCTGAAATGTCAGCTTTACTGCTCCTCTGATGCTGCCTGGCCTGCTGTGTCCCTCCAGCTCCACACTGTTATCTCTGACTTCAGCTTTGGCAGTTCTTACTTTATCTAACCACAATAATCTCATTTGCCAGGTCCATAACCATGGAGACTATCACAATGCATGTGAATATCTAAATACTGATTAAATATTATCACAGTTTTTGACTCAACCATCCTTTCACAGTTCGTACCAAACCATTACCACCAAAGCAATGAAAAAAATTCTCAACTGTCCTCTTAGATTTAAAGTAAGAGGCAGAAAGCTATGTTCCCCAGTTACTGACCCCACCATTAAAACATGTCCCTTCCTATCAATCCTTCATAATGTTAAATAGCTCTATCAAGTGCCTTCTCAACATTTGCTGCTCCAAGATGATCAACCTTAACCTATTTCTTTTTTCCTCATAGCTCAGCCTGTCCAGGCAGCATACTAATAAATCTCCTCTGCACCCTCTGTGTAATCACATCTTTCCAAAATGTGGTGACCAGAACTGCATGCAATACTCCAATTTTGTACAGTTCTAACATAAACATTTTGCTCTTGTTTCTATGGCTCACCCAATAAAGGCAAGTATTCCTTGTGCCTCTCTGATGAAGGGTCTAGGCCCGAAACGTCAGCTTTTGTGCTCCTGAGATGCTGCTTGGCCTGCTGTGTTCATCCAGCCTCACATTTTGTTATCTTGGAATCTCCAGCATCTGCAGTTCCCATTATCTCTGATCTCTATTCCTTGTGCCTACCTAGCCTTAACCATATCTATCTTCAAGGAACTGTGGGTGTGCAAACAAAGGTCCCTCTAATCTTCAAGACTTTCCAGGATCCTATCATTCATAGTGTAATCTCTCGTCTTATTAGCGCTTCTCAGGTTTATGGTTATCCTCCTCACTACTTACAACCTTGCAAATTTTTGTGTCACACATATAAGTCCAAAATACCAATGTACACCACAACCAGCACCCAGCACCAAGCTCTGCAAAACCAGAACTCCAGTGACAGAAACATCCCTCCACCATCACACTCTGCTTCCCACCTCTCCACTAAGTTTGGATCTTAACGTACCAGCTTTTCATTTATTTGCATAATGTCTCTATATTGGAGCTCTTTGGAAAGTTTTCATCTCATACTGTTTGATGGCATAACAGGTGTTCCATTGTGATTGATGGGAGACCTTAGCAATACCATTAATGAAATGGTGTGTTCTTTCAGACATTCTCTACAGATTATCTGCTCACATACCTGACATAAGACAACTTTCAGAGCTGCTGAAGAGCCTCCAAAGAGAGGAGCAGCAGTTAAGATTGCTCAAAAAAGTGGTGGAAGAAATGATATGACCCTGTATCTACAGGTTCTCAGAAAGGCAATGTTAGCATCAATTAAAGATGCACAGGCCATCATCACCTAACTGTGCCATCTGCTGCAGCAGGGCTTGCACTCAGAAGGACTGAATGATAATCACAACCTGATGACCTGAATTTCTATGCTGGAAGCTCATTTCAAGTGACAACTGGCAACCTCTGTGGCATCCTTAACCTATAAATGCATCTGGGATGCCACTGATGTCATTATCTCTACATCCCAGCATGTTTATATCTTTCCCCTCTGACAATAACAGTCAAGCTTTCCAGACAGCAGAATTCTCCATCATTAACTTCCCCTCCAGGAAAATGGCATTATAGACTGGACCCTGCTACTCGGAACATGTACTATCACCAAGCTATAAAGTTTATCAACAGAAAAGACTTCCACTTTATCAATGTTCAAATCTGACCAGCATTGCCAATTTTTGAGGGTCTGTGCAAGAAATCCTGGCAACTGCAATTGCTTACATACTAGAGAATTCATAGGTTCCTTCCTCCTTCTCAGATCCTTGAGCCATTCAGGGATAGTTGTTGAGATGACTGTTACCCTTTCAAACATGGTGATGATACCTTTACATTCCTCAGAATGATGCAAAACAAAGATATAAAGCTGCTCACATGTCCACCAGGGTCATACTGGAAGAGACTTCAGGACACTCCTTAAGATGAGATTTCAATGCCTGGACTGCTCCAGTAGAGCCTTGCATTATATCCCAGAAAGAATGTTTTGCATCATTGTGCATACTGTGCCCTTCACAACTGGAGCTGACATCTGGGTAGGGGAAAATATCATGATACTGAATAAATGGGGCAATGACAGCAATGCTCCAAGGATAAAGAGGAGAATGAGGATCAGGACATTCAATACAAAGCATTGCATCATCCAGCCTGAAAAAACAGGGAAAACCAATTGTAGAAGCAGTAGTGTACCTCTGTCGCTGTACTAGAAATCCCTGGTCTGAGCTAATGCTCTGGGAACACTAGTTGGAATTTCACCACATCAGGTGGCATTATTTGAAATCCAAAAAAACCTGGAACTAAAAATGGTGATCCTGAAACCATCGTTTATAAAACAAAACCAATGGTTCACTAATGCCCTTTAGGGAAGGAAATCGTCTGTACTTGTCAAGTTTGAGTTCATTGAAGAAGCACAGCAAAGTATTTTATTTTTCAGTACCCTTGGAAATGGTATAGTCAACCAGCATGATACAGTCAGCATCTAACTGTCAAAGAGTCTCTAAAAACAGGAAAGAGAAATTGGATAGACTACCTGGTATTGATCAGAAACAACAACAGCAAACTCAGTCCTGTTGACCCTGCAAAGTGATCCATACTAACATCTGGGGACTAGTATCAAAGTTAGGAGTACTATCTCTCAGGCTGATCAGCCCAAAGTTGTACTAAGGTCTGATTCGTTGAGCATTTCTATGTCTTATTCAACACTATTACCACTCCTAGAGCAGAGCTAGTGGCAGTGAGATATAGTTCAAAGAGAGCTGTCCTAGGCAGTGTTCAACGCTGATTCCAGTTTCCATGAATGTCATGGTATCAAGTTTAAGGTGGGCAAGGAAACCTTCCTGCTGATTACTGTGTACTACCTCACCTGATGAATCAGTAACTCCATGATGAGCATCACTTGGAGGTACTGAGAGCTGCAACGACAAGAAATATACCCTGGCTGGGGGACTTCAACTTTTAACACCAAGAGTGGCCACAGCAGCACCACTACTGACTGAGCTAGGTCAAATTCAGTCAGCATTCACCGGAAACTGAACTTGACTAGCTGTGGAAATACTGTGGCTCCAACAGCACATCAGAGTCTAGAATGCTGCAGCAATTAAATGACCTTGTAACTCCTCAAAACATGATCAGGGCCCTGGCTGGGTTAACATCTACCATGTTCTATAAATCTGACTCATCCAGTCTTTGTTGTCTGAATCATAACTTGCAGCAAGTCCATTTATTCATTAACCTTATGGTCATTGACACAAACTGATTTCTGCTTTGACAACACCACAAACTTTAAAATTCTCATGCTTGTTTTCAAATTTTCCTGTAGTCTCACCCTGGACTTTCTGACCCTGCCCAGCCCTAACATTTACACCAAGAATTGCAGCAGATTAATCAATGGAAGTGAAACCATTGAAAGATACCCTACCATTCCTGACCTACCAAATAAAATTTAAGATTTATACAATTGATGCATGCATTGGAAAATACATGTTCTTTCTAAGAGTACTTAAAAGCTAAAAGAGAAAAAAATAAGTAAAGCCGATTAACGTGTCTAACAATTACTAATTGATAGCCAAATTAGTGTATACTGACAAATAGGAAAAACATTATTTTTATTTTAACATTTATTCACTTTGATTCCTTCATTCTGACAAACAATTATACTCAATCAGGAACAAACTTGACTACATGCATAAAAATAACAAAGAAGATCGTAGTCAATATAGGTCCATGAGGAATAGGTACTGGTTGAGCCATCTCTTGCACTCTCCAGTCATGTACATAAACCTTCAAATAATTTCCAGAGACAAAGTTTCCAAAACCAGCTAAAGGGAATGAAAATATAGCTAAAATTTGAAAGGTAGCCAGAAGGAGAAATGCAGCTAATCAGGAAATTTTGGTGAACTGGGATGATGCAAAACGTAGCGACAGGAACAATCCAATTAGCTACTTATGCCTGTTCAACCATTCAATAAGACACTGACTAAAATGCAACCTAATTCTATACACTTGCCTTTTGCCCACATTATTTTTAACACAGTGCTTCCCAAATATTTACTCAGTGCAAACCCATTTTAAAATCTCAGACTCAGAGAACTAGAGTTATTTTGATATGACCTAAGTTTGATACTTCACCCAGATTTATACTCAGTTCTTTGGTTGTTAGTTGCTGACTGTGAATCAAAAGTGAATCCAAACAGCAGATGGAGTGATAACTTAAAGCAAAATAAGATGCTAGCGATCTTAAATTAAAACAGTGTGGAAAAATTCACCAGGTCTGACAAAATCAGTGCAAAGAGAAACAGAGTTTTTCTAGCACTTTCTGTTTGTATTACAGCAGATGGAGCAATGTGCTTCACCAAAGCACGCAGGTGTGACTTGCAGACTGCCAAAAGGAAAATCATCATGGTTATAAAATCCAACCTGGCAAACCAAGTAATGCTTTTATCCTCCATGTAACTATTGTTACATTGAATATTCTCTGTATAGCTAGATCTCCTATAACACGATAGTTGCGGTCTTTTGCGGCCTCGTGCTATAGAAAATCGCATTAGAGGGAAATCACTATACTATACAGTAGAAAGTCTGCATCATGCAAACAGCGTCTGCAATTCATCAATCATATTACACCCAATTCGCGTTAACAAAACACGCATTATAGCAGAACTACTTGTACGACCTCACACCCAGGGAGCAGGAGACAAAACAGAATGTCTTCAAGAATAAGACTCTCCCACATACATTCACACAAAAACCAATATGTGCATATCACATACAACAATACTTGCTTCAGTTTGAAGAACAAAAACAATGTGCTTTTCAGGGCTTCACCAGTATGGATTCCTGATCAGCTGCAATCGTCTTAGCTCTTCACTCTACCCAGGAAAACATTGATCAGCAACTTCCATTTGCACTTATAGCTCAGTTTCTGTTCCCTTTCACAACACTGCCCAAAACAGCAATCCAGAAGCACCTTTAGTTTAGAAGCACATAGCATGATTGAAATGGATACAAATTAAATCCACAGATCCCACCTTCCTGTGGAGTTAAAAATCATTGGACCAAGCAGAAAAAACCAACAGGGGACAGCTGAAATCACCACTTGCGAATGGAACATCCCCAGAGAAGAATGTGCTGTTCAGCATTCCACCACAGCTGTCAAAACACAAGTGGAGAGGGTGTGTGCTATTAGCGGGTGAAATAAACTTTTATTCAGGCAAGCCACTAAAGCTTTGCACTGTTGTCAAGGAACTTCTTAAAAATAATTCAAGCACTTCAACCTATGCAGATTCCATTCACTCCATTGCTCAAAACCTTACACAGCCAAGTTTGTGGATAACACAAAAAAGGTTGAAGGTGAGTGGTGAGGATGACACACAGGGTATGCATAGGGATTATTGACAGGTTAAGTGAGTGGTCAAAAACTCGACAGTTCAAATGGAATATGGGAAAATGTAACGTTATGCCCTTTAGCAGGAACAGAGAAACAGCTGATTATTTAAATAGAGAAAGACTGCAGAAAGCTGCAGCGCACAGTGTCCTTGGGCACAAATCACAAAAAAAAGCATATAAGTTCAACAACAGGACTCTAGTGGCACTGTGGTAATGTCCTTACCTCCATGCCACAAGGCCCTGGTTCAAGTCCCACTTGCCATGGATATGTAACATTACACTTCTGAACAGGTAGATTTAAATAACTGCAAGTTCAGTGGGTAATAGGGAAGGCAAATAGAATGGTGGCTGTTGTTTTAACAGAGTTATCCAGTGCAGAAAAGGCCCTTTGGCCCATCATGTCTAGACCAACAATAACTAAATGGAAGGGAATATAAAAATAGGAAAACCTTGCGAAAAATTTGCAAGGTAGTAGTTAGAATACTGTGAATATTTTTGGACCCTTATCTACAGAAAGATATAGTGGCACTGGAGGCAGTCCAGAGAAAGTTTGTTAGGTTGACCCTAGGCATGGAGTGATTTTCTTATGAAAAGAGATTGAGTAAGTTGGGTCAATACTCATTGCAATTTCAGAATTAGATGCAACCTTATTGAATCCTAAAAGTATTTTTACAGGACTTTACAGGATAAAGAAGGGTAAATTGACTTGCACTGTGGAAGAATCGAGGATGAGAGGGAATAATCTCAGATTAAGGAGTCGTGATGGTAAGACTGAGAGCAGAAATTCCTCCTCATTTGAGGGCAGTGAATTTGCAGAATTCCTTTTAAAAGAGGGCTGTACAGGCAGTGTTGTCAAGGATATTTAATGTTCAGATGGACTAATTTATTCAATGAGTAAGGGAATCAGGGTTATGTGGAAAAGGTAGGGAAATGGATGAGCTGACCCAATGGGCAAAATGGTCTGCTTAAGCGCCTACATTTTATGGTCTTACTGTCAGGAATTACACCTTGACCAGCAATATTTGAAAATTAAGCGTATTCTTAAAATATAAGTAGATTGCTTAGTAAAATGCAAAATAATAGATTAAAGAGATAGTAAGAACTGCAGATGCTAGAATCTCCAGCTCCACACGGTGTTATGCATGATAGATTAAAGCCTTTTTATGCAACTGATTATTGAATGAATGAGATTACTCAATAAGTAGGTAGCGAGTCCAAAACTAGAGGGCCTAGGTTTAAAGTGAGAGGGGAAAGACTTAAAAGAAACCTGAGGATAACTTTACCATGCAGAAGGTGGTGGGTGGATGGAACAAGCTCCTGCAGGAATTAGTGCAGGCAGATACAATTAGAACATTTAAAAGGCGTCTGGACAGATGCATGAATAGGAAGGGTTTAAAAGGGATACGAGCCAAATGCTGGCAAATGGAACAAATGGGAGGTCTAGTCAACACAGATGAATTTCCGTTTCTGTGCTGTTTGACTCTCAGTAGAATGCTTCAATTAAGTAGGCTTATTTCAAGTCTTGAAATTGGTATTGTCCCAATGCAGCAGTATTTAGCATAACTCTAACTCATTCTTTAAAAAAAAACAGGTCAATGCAGTGAAATGAAACAACAGATTGAGCTAGCCATAGTGGTGCAGTCACCGATCAGGCATAGGCTATTTCATAGACCAACTCACTGAATCCAGTTTCTCATGCGAGTCAAAGTGGTGCAATAACTGTAATGTTTTAGACAAGAAACACAACTGTGGTACTCTAGGATTCATGTGAAGCAGTGGCAGTGTCCCAAATCTGAGCGAGGTGACTCTGTTCAAATCCCACCTGCTCCAGTGGTATCATTACATTTCTGAACAGGTTTGTCATAGACTAATAGAGTCAAAAAATTATACAGTACAGAAACAGGCCCTTCAGTCCAATTGTCCGCACTAACCAGATGTCGTAAATTGATCTCATCTCATTTGTCAGCATTTAGACCTCATCCCTTTACATCCTTCAAGTACCCATCCAGATGCCTTTGAATGTTGCAATTGTACCCACCTCTGTGGTGGTTCGAGCTCCCCAAGAGTGGGAACATGTATCAGTAAATCATTTGTCTCAAATTTACATCAAAATAAAGCTGAAGTCCGCATTCCTCTTAATACATTATGATTTAAATTTGCTGAAACAGTACATGAAAATATTGTTTCAATTTAGGATTTAGCAATGAGCAAGGAAATAGCATTAACGTTAAAAACACGAAATTTTATATGTGAAACAGATCATTTAATTCTACAAGTTCCAGTCAGTGAATGGGCCTCCAACCTTACCCCAACACTGCGGCTTTCAGTCCCCACCAAAATACAATTCAAATTCAAACAGGGGCAAATTGAAACATGTGAAATCAACTCAAAAAGATCCCAGAGTTACCTGGGCTTGAGGAGTTCATTACATTGGCTCCCTTAGGTGTTTTTTGATGGGTTTGGGTGAGGGGGGTCATTTGCTTCATGTTCCACTTTAGGCCTTTATGATCATTACTAATTAAAATCAATCTGTAGCAACATTGGCTTGGCATGAATTCTTAGCAATTCATAACAGGTCAATTCTATTACAACACACAGCCTTGTTTTTGGTATGGCATCCTTCGCCATCCCAGGGTGATGCCAGATTAGAGTACTTTCATCAACAATTAATAATCCAATCATTCACCATAAGGCTAGTTTAGCAGAGGCTGATATGGGATCTTCCGCTGCAGTGGCGTTGTCCCTGCCTCTGGGTAAGAAAACCCAGGTTCAAGTCCCACCTGCTCCATAGATGTGTACTAACATATTTGAACAAGTTGATTACAAATACCAAGTGAATGCGGGTTTTAAGGGTGGAGTCTGAGGAGGTGATGATGATGTAGTGGTAACATCAATTGACTGGTAAATCAAAACTTTGGGAACTCTGCTTGAGCCTACTACGACTGTTGGTGGAATATGAATCTACTAAGATCTGGAATTTAAAAGCTAGTCCAATGGCGACCATGTAATGGGATCGTAAAATGGTCTTGCTGCTTTGTATGTTGGTTAGATATATTTAGCATCAAGTTAAACAAAATGCATCTGTCCTTTCTAACTTCATCCCTAGTTATTGCCTGAGCAGTTAACCGGTTAAGTGATAATAAATTAAGCATTCTTCAAATCTCAGGCTATGCCACATCCTCAACTGTCATCCCTTACAATTATTCTCAGTTGATCTCGTCCTGTCCAATATATATTCAAGCTCTTCAAGTCTGCACATTTCACAGTTGTCACCCATTGCAAGGTATGGTCACACAAGGCAGCTCTGTTGCAGGGTACAAAGAAATATGTGTCATGAAAAATTTTGAGACTTAACTGCCATGATAGAATATATGGTTCTATTATATTTTATTAAACAAAAAAAACACACAGCGGTAGTAATTACAGTATCTATATTGCAATAATAATCTAAAAGATTGATATACAATACCTTACTTATATAATCTCTAAAATAAACCATGAATAACATGCCAAATTCACATTTCTCAGTCTTATTTTAGTTGGACTTTCAGAAGGCATTCAACAAAGCTGAGAGGGGAATGTGTAAGAAGACCTGGGTGCCATCATACATCAGTCATTGAAGGTAAGTATTCTGGTGCAGCAGGCGGTAAAGAATACCCTGGTCTTCACAGCAAGTGACAGCACAGGAGTAGCGATGCCTAGACGCAATTATGCAGGGCCTTGGTGAGATCACATAGCTGGAGTACTGTGCGCAATTTTGATCTCCTTATCTGAGGAAGTAAGTTCGAGCTATAAAGGGAGTGCAGCAAAGGTGTACCAGACTGATCCCTGGGATTGCAGGACTGAATGTATGGAGGCAAGATTGAATCAGTTAAGGTTCTATGAAGGTGTGTGTGTGGTCTCGTAGAAACCTGTAAAGTTTTCAGGGTTAGACAGGGTAGATGCAGAAAGGATGTAGAACCAGAGTCACAGTCTATGGATAAAGGTAAGCCACTTGGGACTGAGATGAGGAATAACTACTTCATCCAGAGCCTCTGGAATTTGCTACCACAGAAAGCAGTTGTTGAGTCAGGATCATACATCACGGAAAGACATTTCAGTTCGATTCGTCCACACTGACCAGACATCCCAATCTGGCCAGCATTTAGCCCAAATCCCTCTAAACTCATCCTATGAGCAGGGGCAGCACGGTGACTCAGTGGGTAGCACTGCAGCCTCACAGCACCAGGGACCCGGGTTCAATTCCAGCTCGGGCGACTGGCTGTGTGGAGTTTGCACATTCTCCCCATGTCTGCATGGGTTTCCTCCGGGTGCTCCAGTTTCCTCCCACAATCCAAAGATGTGCAGGCTAGGTGGATTGGCCATGCTAAATTACCCCATTCAGGGGTGTGTGGGTTATAGGGGCATGGGTCTGGGTGGGATGCTTCAAGGGGCAGTGTGACTTGTTGGGCTGAAGGGCCTGTTTTCACACTGTAGGGAATCTAATCTAATCTATTCATATACCCATCCAAATACCTTTTTAAGTGTTATTAATGCATCAGCCTCCACCACTTCCTTTCACAGTTCATTTCATACACATAACACTCTCTACACGAAAACATTACATCTCAGGTCCTTTTCAAAACTTTCCCCTCACCTTAAATCTATGCCCTCCAGTTTTAGACTCCCCTACCATGGAGGAAAGCACTTTGACTATTCACCCTATCCATGCCCCTCATGATTTTATAAACCTCTATAAAGGTCATCCTTCAGTCTCCAATGTTCCCGAGGAAAAAAGCCAGAGCCTATTCAGCTGGTACCAAGAGCTGAAACCTTTCAACCCCAGCAACATCTCGTCAAAGTCAAAATTTGGAGCTAATGGAATCAAGAATGGAAGGGAAAGCAGAAACAGACTGTTGAGTTGGATGATCAGCCATGATGAATAATGATTGATGGGTTAGCTGGAAAGGGCCAAATGGCTTACGGCTGTTCCTATTTTCTATGTTTGTATGTCCCTATAGGATGAGGCCATTTGGTCCGTTGTAATCATGTAGCTCTGTATCTCCATTTTCGTTTCCAGTGGCCCTGAAAATCCTCACTTTTCAGGTGCTTATTCAATTCCTATTTGAAAGAATTTTAAAAGATGAACAGCAATGTGACCACTCTATCTACTGTCACATCTTGCAACACATTAGGATGGAGATCTTCAGGTCCATGAGATTCAGTCCCATTATTTCTCCAGTAATACTTTCTTATTTATACTAATTTCTTTCTATTCCTCATTCTCATTTAGTTCTTAATGGATTCTGGTGGGTTTTCTTAATTTGGAAATATTGTGAATTAAGGAATTAACAAAAACTTGTTACTTTGAACATGGCTACTTCATCACCAAGATAATATAAAAGACTTAATAACAACTGCAGCTTTTAAAGAATTACTACAACTTGTGAACAACCACCATTTATACAATTTAGGTTATGAGGCAGTAGTATGGAGGTAATGTATTGAGGAAACTGATTACTTGAAATACTGTAGGTAAAAGTAAGGTTGCTATAGTTCCAGAGGACTACAGAGCTGCTGTCTCATGAGAGACAGCAAGACAGAGGGAGGACTGATGATGGTTTAACCTGATGATCTCCACGTCTCAGGAAAGGGGCGAGATTGAGAAGGATGGGCCCTCATGGTTAAGGTATGAGAATTGAGCACATGCTGTTGGTGTCACACTGCTTCACAAGCCAGCCAACTGAGTTAACCGATCCCTTGAAATATTATTTTAAGTAGCACAATCCAGTCCATTGTTGGCTGGAAGTGGGTGTCCCTAAGACCCTGCAGACTTCTCAGCCAGTGTACGCAATATTAATTTACCTTAGCATATATCAGGAAAGGACTTACACAGCACAAGTCTGCACTCAGTGAACCAGATCGCAATTTTATTTGAAGACAACAAAGGTTAAAACTTAAACTTTATACTTTTAACAACTCTATTCCTAACTATCTGATTCTCTGGAAACTTGAAATACTTCCCACATAGAACACAGACAGTACAGGCCCTTCGGCCCACAATGTTGTGCTGACCTATTATCCTACTAAGATCAAACTACCCTGCATACCCTACATTTTGCTATCATCCATGAGCCTATCCAAGAGTCACTTAAAAGTCTCTAAAGTATCTGACTCCATTTGGTTTATCAAATTGTTCGGTCTGCGCCTCTCATTACAGGTTGATTCTCGCTTTGGTCTGAAGGCAAGCTGCTTTGCTCACTGCTGTATCCCAACATACCTCAAAGTAAGCTGGAGAGTGGAGATCCCCTAAATCCTGCTGGGCTGCATTCTTATGCCCTTCTGGCTACCTTCCAAGGTGCTTTCCAAGGACTTGACCAATCAGAGGTATCAAATTAATTAGCTTTATCACCTTGAAATGCTGCTAATGGCTCCCAATAGCTTGCTTAAGAAGTCTAATCATGGATGTGTAAGTCTGGTTTCATCCCAGAATATAAACCTGGTCTCTCTGCCCTGTGCATCTAGACTTGTTTGTTTGTTAGGAGAGCTTGAATTGCCCTTTCATACTTCCTGCTCTGGTGCCTCTCTGGTTTTCAGTTGTCTGGGCTTAGATCTTGCACAGACTTGTCCCTAGGCAGAATTGTCTTTGGTAAGGTGCTTTTTAGCCAATTTGATGCCCTGTATATTTCAGTTGCTGTGCCTCTACTTCTAGCCTCTGTTCTTAATTTTTATTTCACTCAGGCAATCACAGGCTGTTACACTGTTATCTCTTGGTATACTTTACGGCCTTACTTATTGCACCTATTCTACGCTGGGAACATTTTAAGTTAGGATGCAATTCTGCTAACCTGTGGTGGCAGTTCAATTTAACAATGGGAGCAGTCATCAAAGCAGCAGTTACCATGGTCTTTGTTCATTTTCAAGCTGGCCTATCCAATAAATGGCTGGCAGCAAAACAATTCTTCTGTTTTATACAAGTCACTTCTTTGAAATTATGAAAAGTCACTGGTGCCCAATGATATAATTCCACCAAAGGACAATTGGATAAAGCCGTGGAAAAGCAAACCATCAATCAACAGAGATGTCAGATACAAAAGTATAAATATGATAAATGTACATAAAACATTAATTAGGGGGCTATTAGAATTCCAAACAGATTTAGATGCTTAATTGCTGAAGATCATTAAATTGTATTAGAAATAATTGCATACTTATAGATTAAGAAATTGAAAAATGGAAGATTTAGACAACTGCTGGTTTGCAACAAGAATTTATCATGTAATCTTTTAGGAAAAAAATCAAAAGTCAAGGAGATCTGTAGATTACTTGCTATTTAACAAAGTCCAGTAAAGCTTTTAAAAAAAATTTAAGAGATTTTTTATGTCTTTAATTGTTAGACAAAGTTTTGAGTGACTGAGTTATGGAAGGTGCCGTTTGAAGGCTGCCTAGCAACAGCATGCAGACTTCTGTTTTGTTAGATTTGACAGCTGGAAAAGGTGCTCCAAGCCAAACAACAGTAAATTCTTTCTTCCTTTCTCTCGCTCTCCCGCTGCAACCATCAGCAATAGAACTGTGTCAACAGACATCCAAGGAATTGTGAGAAGTCAACTAATTCTATCTACTGCACTTAAACCCTTGATATCTTGTCCTGGAGATAACAAGGTGTAGAGCTGGATGAACACAGCAAACCTAGACCCTTCTAGGCCCAAAACGTCAGCTTTCCTGCTCCTCTGATGCTGCTCAGCCTGCTGTGTTCATCCAGCTCTACACCTTGTTATCTCTGTTATCTTGTCCTATCTGTATACGAATGTGTGCATGGTTGGGATAAAGGTGGTATAGTTTAATCCTGTACAGTAGCATAGTTGATGATTGGTTTTGTCACTTACTATAAGAGTACATTTTGCTTTTAATAAATATTGTTTGAGTTTATTAAAGAAAATTGGTGAAAGTCTCTTTTGTTCCAGATAACAATAACAAAAAAGAATGACAATTTTCATAATTAAATAAGTTATTTACAGTCTTGATATGGCACGTGGGAATCATGGGACTCAAGATCTAGCATGCCGTTCCTGTCAGAGTCATAACAAGTATATAATCATCAAAAATTACAGCTAGAAATAAGACTTGGTACATTGAAATGTTTCCAATGGAACAAAGAAAACAAAGGTGAGTTTGTTGCTTCCAAGAAACCTATAGGAGCATGAGAAAATGTCTAAGCAGGAAATGAGGATGTCTTCGAAAGGCATTCAAGCCTGAAACAAAAGCAGGGAGAAGAGACAGCCATTGGTTGGTGCAAATATTAAGGAAGTATCTGAGTGAAGTTAAAACTACTTAAACGTCATTGGTATTAATAGGTTGATCCATTCAGTCTTCTGTCAGTTTGTAACTTACTGTTCCAATCTAGTGTTTGGGGTTACTACAGAACTTAGCAAGGTCGTTAACTCATGAATCTAGGTATATGGTAAATATTAACACTGTCCAAAATGAAACGTTGATCTTGTGTAGAGAAAATGGGAGAGTTTCAATGAGCGATTTATACCATTCTTCCCCTTCAGTGCTCCAAGTATCCATCCTCAGTTTGTGCTATTCATTTCTGAAAGTATATCAATACAGTATATTTGCTCCTATACGTGCTGTCAGGATGTAATCATGAGCACTGCAGTTTTCTTTGGAAGTGCATTGTTAAACATTTCCAAACTTTTCAAAGAAAGTCCTAGCTACCTTGGGACTCAATTAGTGGAAATCCATACAGCTGATCTATAATCCTTACCTCTTCCACACTTGGTTAGACAAAGAGACCAACTGCTAACAATTAGCATGTGTAAAGGAAAGGTCTAGACCGTAACATTCAGCTTTTCTGCTTCATATAAATGAATCAATTGTTCTGAAAAGACTCCCAGACAAGCCAAAAAGAACTGAATGACAGCGGCCATGTGGGACACAGACTGTAAGTAAAAGCTGGAATCCACTTGAAAGTAACAACTATGAGGTTGGCATGGAAATATCATTGAAAGTCAATCCCAAGAACTTTCATTAGGCAAAGGGTAAAAGGGGAACATATTTCTGTTCTCCACGGAAAGTTATGAATAATTACTCTTCTGCCATTTCTTTCTGCTGGGCAGCCGGAATTTCAAGTTGGCAATAACTAGACCTGCACAAAATTGAACATCTTAAATAAATAGCATTGGTTTATTTCGTTTACACCATTCTTTTATGCCATTGAGAAATGCAATAGTAGTGTTGCAAAGTCGAGTTGAGTACTTGTGGAATGGGAGTTAGGAAGTCAGAACTTGGTGCTTGTAAAATGCTAAAAGGGAAGCATTGCATGGTCCCTTTAAAATATTATGTGCGTTTTCTGTGCTTGAAACTTTAAAATGAATGTGTGAGCAGCAGCTTCAAAGTTTACAGGTACACTGCGAGCACCCGAACTGAAACGTTTGTATCAAAAGGCCGTACAGTTAGCAGGCCAGGCAGCAGTTTTTTTTTTACCAAGACAGCAGGCTTTTGAATTTAGCCAATTTGAACGAGGCACTTAGATACCAAAAACCTATTAAATTTAAGTCTGATGGTTTTGATAACATAGGACCAATCTTACAATAAAAAATATTGATATATCATGGATATATCATGTACAGTTTAAAAAGAAGGGGGCAGTTGGACAAAGACCCTAGAGCTAGCTGCCATCTGCCGGAGCCAATGGCCCTCAGTTCCAGAGAGAATCACTAGCTCTCTCAGCTTCCTCCAAATCTTATAGAAAGTACCATCTAAATAACAATTGTACCAGAAAAATCAATGGAGAAGGCATTCCTGACAGAAGAATCTAAAGAGAAGGCACAGAACATTCCAGAAGACACATAACCTGAATGTAATTTCAAGAGACTAAATTCTACTTTTTTTCATACATAAGTTGGCCTTTTATTTATTGGAATAGCATACCATTAGAATCTTGCTTTATTCAGGAATAGTTAGTAGTTAGAAGGGATTTATTCATTTTGTTAGTAGGTTAGTTAATTTGTTCACTTTTAGAGTTATACAAATAAATTGTTACTTGTTGATTTTAAGTGAGTGTTGGGGATTGATTTTATTTAACCACTAGAAGTTGCTGAAAGGCAGGTTACACCAATTTTCACACTGATTTTACAGATTATAGGGCGAGGTGCTCCTCTTCGGGTATTTCGGCTTTAGTTCTCCAAGGGGTGTCAACCTTCACTTTATAACAATTGTGACTGTTACTGAGTGTAAGCACCATAAAATTCCAATATAAATGCAGATAATTTCATGGATGAGTAAGAATTTTAAAAACTAGAAATGCACTTTACTTCCACAACTAAAAAATAGGAATAACACTTACCTATCGCAAGAAATGTTAATGGATTTATAAAATACAGTAGCTATTTGTTAACAAGCTTGAATTCTTAGCCAGATCATCATTAGTGATTAGGCAGAATAGTAGATGGTATACCATACACATGCTTCATTGCACGCTTCAAATCATTCTTCCATAATTGTATGTAAATCGTTCATTCATGTATGCTCTGCCCAAAGGCTCATTGTGTACTGATACCTAATCCTGTGCCTTTTTTTTGGTTGTCTTTCCATAGTGGTTTGCCAAAGCCTTCCAATCTCAGGTACAGGGCAAGATAGCAGGGTCCAAGTGTACCTCAACCATAATGGCAATCAAACATAACCTTTTGACACTATTCAGAACCACAAGCTAACTGTCTGTTCAACTCAGCTATCCAGCCCCATGAAACATTTTCACTTGATCCCAAATTGCATTAACATCTCAAAGCATCAACATTTTCCAAGATTTTATACAACAAAATGTGGCATGTGGTGCCAGTCATTTATACTAAAAAAACAGCTTTACTACATAGCAGCAGCACACACCATACGTTCACATCTTAAGAATTTAACTAATTCCAATGGCTACCATTACACAGCCAGATGCACTGCACTTTAAGTAAAAACAGTCGAACCTATGGCCAGTATGGTCCCAGGAAATGTGAGGGTCTACAAATATGTAATACATCTCTCTTAACTGAGGAAATTAATAAAGCCATATCAGTTATCCATATCTGTTTTGTTAGTTCGTGAGCTTTAGATGGTTTCAACAGTAAATTCTGCCTTTTCTATTTTTTTCAAAGAATAAAGACAGTCAATATATAGGTGGATGGATGTTCAGTAATGAAAAGTAATCGTTTAGGCAGCTGTCCAATATCTGTCAGCTTTACACACTCTTTATAAGATATAAGAGGTATGACAATACTATGACTTTAAGGAATGCATTTTATCCTATTATTTTTGAAGAGAAGTTTTAAGACAGAGTGACAGAACTGTCTATTTGAATCCAATAAAATAAACAGTTTGTGAGGCCTTGTATTTTTTTAAGTTAGAACAATAGCAGAAGCCTGAGTGGGTGGGGAGAAGCTCCAATAGAACTAGGATCTTTTTAGTTTTATTTTAATCAGCAGCAATTGCTGGGGTCTTGAAGCTGGGTTTGGAAGCCGCAGTGCATCTCTCCCTGCTACTGTCGCTCAGAGTTTTCTTCTATCGTTTTTCCTCGCACACTAAATATTTGCCTGAGGGATGAGCTATTTTACTGAAGCTGCCTTTGCCAAGGGTGTGTTTATGGGATGTTACTGTTTTGGAACAGTTATTATTTAGTAGTTAAATAACCTATTGTTTAGTTAAGTTTTCATTGGAGTTCAGTTAGGTGAATTTCATCTGTTTTTGTTCTTGAAAAGAAAGAAGTTGCTAAAAAAAACTCAGCAAGTCTGGCAGCATCTGTGAAGAAACAAGTCAGAGTTAACGTTTCAGGTCTAGTGACCCTGATTTTTTTTTCACAGATGCTGCCAAGCCTTCTGAGCTTCTCTGGCTACTTCTGTTTTTGTTTCTGATTTATAGTATCTGCAGTTCCTTCAGTTTTAATTCTTTCTTCTGATTGTATTTTAACTAAAATGTACGAAAAAGTACGCTTTGCTTCAAGACTAGTAGTTTGATGAATTGAATTGTAGCCTGAACCCAAGGCCTAGCACTTGCCTTTAAAATTAGAAAAAGTTAGAGTCTAGGTGTTCTTCTTAATATATTTTGAGGGTCTTTGCTCTGTTCCATAACAGAAGGCTGTAAACACCTAGTTGAGAGCAACACTAGCTGGAGGTCAGGAGCAGGTCATCTACCTTTCTCTAACCTGCTTACCTTTCTCTATAAAGAAAACCTGCTTTTAAAAAGTTGATCTATAAGACCATTAAAAACACTAACTATTTTCTTTAAAAGGAACACACAATAGAATCCAAGGAATGTAATATGAAACTCATGATTCTGTGGCATTAATAAATTAACTTTTAATATTACTTTCAAAGAACTAAGATAAACAAATCAGGTTATCACTTCAGACCAGCTCTCTGATTTTAGAGATTTCTTTCGTTATTCCTATTTCCTGATTCCTTGTCACATGTTTAATGGACAATGTAGGATCAGAAACATCACGATGTTTAGCTAAATACCTGACCTGTTATTTAAGGCATTCAATCAGGCACATCCTGGATATAAGTGATCTAAGTAAGCACATCTTTATTTCAGTTGGCTGACAATTCCTACTACAGATGAAATTTTCCTAAATGGCAACAATTCAAATTCTCCAACCTGAGGCTCTCTCAAGATCTGGAAAACAATTCATTTCATTTTCTTTTCATTAAAATAACATGTTGTTTTCATTAAAACAAGCATTGACGCTTCAAACATAGTGACTACTCTGAATTATAGAGATAGGTAGAGAAAGGTAAAATTAACTTAACTTTGAATTGAAATTTTGGCAAGTATTTTAATTCAAATTCTTCCCCTGTGGCAGCTAGGTTTTCTAGCATGAACTGAGAAAGGAGGGTTCATTTAAATGAATCTCCTTAGAGGTCATTGAGAGAATGGCATGGATAAAGCCCATTGAGCTATGGTCGCCGGGTTCCAGCATGTCATAGAAAATAGATAACAAAAAGATGCTGGGAATTGTCAAGAAAATGCTGCTAAAGTTGAAAGACTCCACTGGAAACCACCGTTGCTTTGGCAGCAGACATTTACTATGCAAAGCAGCATAAACACATGCTACCTCAGTATGGATTAGCTCTCAGCACTGCTGTGAATATTTAATATGAATGTGCCATATGGACAACATTTATTACTGTTAAAACACATTCTCTGTCCATTTTGTACTAATAAGCCTGGGAAAACTATTTTGAAGATTGAAGTTGCCAGTTGCATTGGATCATCCTGGTTTACTTAAATTTCAATCAAGCTAAATCTAACATATTTTGAATTGTATCAATAAAACCACTCTTTCAAAAGATTGCCTTTCCGTACATCATGCTATGATTAGAGGGCTCTCTAGTACAATGTTTAAAATGCTACAAAACCTGAACTTTTCAATTCCTTTTTAAGCTAACCTCTACAAGTATAGAGCACAGCATAGAGCATAGAACATAACAGTGCAGTACAGGCCCTTCAGCCCTCAATGTTGTGCCGACCTGTGAAACCAATCTGAAGCCCATCTAACCTACACTATTCCATTATCATCCATATGTTTATCCAATGACCATTTAAATGCCCTTAAAGTTAGCGAGTCTACTATTGTTGCAAGCAGGGCACTCCACGCCTTTACTACTCTCTGGGTAAAGAACCTACCTCTGACATCTGTCCTATATCTATCACCCCTCAATTTAAAGCTATGCCCCCTCATGCTAGCCATCTCCATCCGAGGAAAAAGGCTCACTGTCTACCCTAAAAGTAAAATGATCATGACATGGAAACAAAAGCTGACTGCCAGTTAACAGTTTGTGATAATGACACAATTCCAAGCACACTTCAAGCATTTTCTGTTTTATTTCAGACTCATAATGTGTCCAAACCAAAAACAAAAAATGCTGGAGAAACTCAGCAGGTCTGGCAACATCTGTGAGGAGAAGGCAAGGTTAATATTTCATGTCCAGTGACCCTTGTTCAGAGCTCTGTTAGACACGTGCGGCACTCGTTGTGGAGTGGATGGGTTGATGGAATTAATAGTTTGGAGTGGTGGCCATTGCTGGGACTTAATTGCAGAATATGCGGGTGTGCAGGCCAGAGATTCAAGACATTTGAGTTTTGAAATGGGTGGGTGGAGTGGAAAGACTGTAATGGTGGGCTGGGACTTTTACCACTGGAGCATAGGAGTTTGAAAGATGATCATATAGAGGTTTATAAAATCTGTGAGGGCATAAATAAGGTCAATAGCAAAGGTCTTTTCCCTAGGGTTTGGGAGTTCAAAACAAGAGGGCATAATTGTAAGGTGAGAGGAGAAAGATTTAAAAGGGATCTGAGAGGCAACCTTTTCACACAGATTGTGATTTGTACGTGGAATGAACTGCCAGAGAAAGTGGTCGATGCAAGTACAGTCAGAACACTTCAAAGACATTTGGATAGGGACATGAATAGTAAAGGTTTAGCAGGATATGGGCCTAACACAGGCAAATGGGACTAGTTTAGTTTGGATCTCCTGGTCAGCATGGATGAGTTGGACCAAAGGGTCTGTTTCAATGTTGTATGACTATGGCCTACTGAGTTTCTCCAACAATTTATATTTGTTTTAGATCTTCAGAATCTGCACTTCTTTGTTTTATAATAATTTGTCCATTTTATTTTACAAGTGTATCCTTGTCTGAGACATTATTAGTTCAGACTTTTTATTCTGAAGAACTTAGAAATGACATAAAATTAAGGTATCTTACGTTCACAGACTGATTCCCATATGTTGAACTAGGCAACTGAAACATTTTCTAAATCTATAGCCTAGCACAAAACACCAGCTTCCCTTTCTCCCTCTCCAGAAGCTAACTCCCCACTGAGGAAGAACACATCCGATTTTTAAAAAACAAAAACTGCCCACTAGGTTTGGAGTCAGAATAAGCAAAAATCTGGAAAGCAAAAGGGAAAAACTGGAATCAAAAATATTATAGGGGGTGGGAATACACCAAAAAGTGTCAAGGGCATTGGTGAACAGAATGTTCCTTCTCCAAGAACACTCAGATGTGAATGCAACTGTAACAGAGGCAAGGATTATGCTCCCTTCCATGTCTATTGTCTGGACCTATCGATTGTGACTTTAGTCAAAGAAAAGAACAGCCAAGCTTTTTTTTAAACAGAGGGGCGTATCGACAACTCCCCCACCCTACATCCCTCACTGAGTTCCCATGTATAAGGGGCCCAAAGTCTCAACAGCAACACAGAATAGACAGTTGCCCCGGGAACCAGTGAACCACCTTAATCTACAATTGCACAGAACTGCTGCAAGCCAGACTCCACCCAGGTGATGAAAAGTGGGGGGATTCCCACATAAAGAGCCACCTGACAGCAGGAAGGAACACTACGGCATGCTTGGACAGCAACTGAAGGCAAAGAAGTGAAAGTTGAACAACAGCTGGGAACCACTCCAGCCTACATGGAAAGACACTGAGGGAAGTCTCAAGATGTGGCTCAGATTGCACAGCAGGGGATTCTGAGGGAGGTTCTGGAACCTGGAGCTACAGTGAAATTCTGTCCTGGCGAGCGGTATGCTCAGACTGGACTCCAATGTGCACCCTAGCCTCCTCCAAACAGTGAATAACATGGGCCCAAGCACCACTATTTTCAGGTTGTGGATGGCACGGCCACAAGCTAGACACCTAATGCCACATAATGTGCCAGCTCTTGCAGAAGAATTCAGCTCTATTTATTTTAGAAGCTCATTATCAAATTATCAAATCAACCAAAAGAACGCAGCTCTTTTTTAAAATTTTGGCTGGCAATGAATCTTTATGGGAACTGTATCTTTAGAGATATTTTAATCAGACATGTTATGACACACTGCTGGAGCGGATGGGGTTTGAGCCTGGGCCTTCTGGCCCAAAAGAAGGGGCATTGCCACTGCACCACATGAGCTACATGAACACAGCTGGTTTTTTTTAAAACCATCAAATTGTCCAATTAACTAACTAAACAAACAACATGATCCACAGACTGCCCACCAGAGGCAGTGTCACACTAGCAAAAGGATAACAAATAAGACGCGAAACAACGGAGGGAAGTAGATTGAAATAGTTGGATGGGACAGTAGCGCACTTGAGCCCAGGCATGCCTACCTCTCTCTAAATGTTGAGGATGCTGATGGATATTGCGTGCGAACCTGGCTATGTTTTCTTTTTAAAAAAGAAAGTGAGTTGACCAACATTAGTATTTCTAGACAGCCAGCATAGATTTGATGGGCTGATTGAAAGTATTAGGTACTTATCCATTGGATAATTCTAAATATTTTTAATCAACCTGTCCAGACACATTATGACATATGGGAACACTACCACTGCACCACAAAAGGTCCAAACCCTGTTCGTTTTTTTTTTGAGAAACTCACCACCAAATCACCTGTTAACAAATTAAAACAAGCAAGTTATAAGCATTAACCATCAGGGGCTAAACCCAGCTTTTTTTAAAATCAACCTGTCCAGAAATATTGCAACACACCCCTGAAGCAGGTGGGACATAAACAAGGGTTTTCAGACCAGAGTTTGAATTGTTTCCAATGTATTTATATTCTTTCTTAAATAGAGTCTAAAATTTACATAGTAATTTAGATAGTGTCATCAATCCATGGAACAGCTGTAATAAAATATTACTACTTTTATCTGCTATGTTCCTTACAACAAATGACAATATTCCAGTTCCTTTCCTAATCTCTTGTTGTATCTGCTTACTAACTTTTCGTGATTCATGCACCAGGACACCCAGATCCCTCTGTATGCCAGAGTTCAATAATGTCCCCTCACCCCCCCATTTAAATAATATACTCCTTTCCTATTTTTCCAGCATGATGGACAAGATGGTATTTTCTTACATTAGACTCCGTCTGTAATTTTTGTCTATTCGTTTAACCTATGTACAGCTCAGTCATTGGTCATCCTTCTCCAGGTGCTTCCACTCTTTTTCAAGATGCACAGGGTGATTGATTCACCTATTAAAGGGCTTGTCAATTAAAAGTCACATTTTATGGAAGCTACTAAAGGAGGAATAAATTAATTTTCTTCGGATTTAAAGATCTTTTACTACACTGAACACAGCTCCTGAGCTAAAGGCGATCTGCAACGCTTCTCTGTATCTTGTTCAAAGCCCCAAGCTGTTCTGAGATCTAATTGCACGGTTGTTGGCAGCAGAAAGGCTTTGTTATCAACAAATGGTCACTAGTCCACAGACTAATCACCACCTTGTATCAATCAAAGTTTGCAATGAATGTCAGGCTACTTGCTTTTCAAAACATACAGCAATCCAACATACAGCAGTCCTTGGTTTTAAAACAGTTTTTTTTCTTATTTCAGTTCACAATTAAACATACACAAAAATACCAAGAGAATATCTTCAGTTTATAAGGGTGTGTTTTGGGATTAATGAGGTTATACTTTTCCTAAGTGCTTAAGACTAATTGAATGTGTGTAATAAGTAGAAAGTTTGGTCAACTCTTATCTTCAGTTCAGTTAATAATAAACTTCTGTCTTATTAATAAATCAAAACTTGCGGTATTGTGTGCTGTTTCAACAACTGGCCACTTCATTAAAACCAAGAGAAAAGAAGTCAAACGTATTCAGTAATCATATCAGTAGGAATCAACATAATATTAGATAACAAGGTGCAGAGCTGAATGAACACAGCAGGCCTAGCAGCATCAGAGGAGCAGGAAAGCTGACGATTCGGGCCTAGACCCTTTAGAAATGGGGGGGAAGGAATATCTGACATAAATCGGGAAAGGAGGCGAGGCGGATAGAAGATGGATAAAGGAGAAGATAGGTGGAGAGGGCACAGACAGGTCAAAGGGCGGAGTAAAGGGGAGTATAGGTGGGGAGTTAGGGAGGGGATAGGTCAGTCCAGGGAGAACAGATAGATCAAGGGGGCAGAATGAGGCTAGTATGTAGGAGTTGGGAGTGGGGCTTGAGGTGGGAGGAAAAAAGTTGTGGCCTCCCCTACATTGAGGAAACCAAGCAGAGGCTTGGGGACAGCTCTGCGGAACACCTACGCTTGGTTCGCACTAAACAACTGCACCTCCCAGTTGCAAACCATTTCAACTCCCTCTCCCATTCCTCAGATGACATGTCTATCCTGGGCCTCCTGCAGTGCCACAACGATGCCACCCGAAGGTTGCAAGAAAAGCACCTCATATTTCGCTTGGGAACACTGTAGCCCAATGGTATCAATGTGGGCTTCACAAGCTTCAAAATCTCCCCTCCCCTAACCACATCCCAAAGCCAGCCCAGTCCCAGTCTCCCTAACCTGTCCTTCCTCCCACCTATCCAATCCTCCCACTTCAAGCCCCATCCCCATCTCCTATCTACTGGCCCCATCCCGCCTCCTTGACTTATCCGTCCTCCCTGGACTGACCTATCTTCTCCCTAACTCCCCACCTACACTCACCTTTACTGGCTCAATCCCCGCCTCTTTGACCTGTCTGTCTCCTCTCCTTTCTCCATCTTCTCTCCACCTTCCCCCCTCCCCTCCCCATTTCTGAACAAGGATCTAGGCCCGAAACGTCAGCTTTCCTGCCCCTCTGATACTGCTTGGCCTGCTGTGTTCATCCAGCTCTGCACCTTCTTATCTCAGATTCTCCAGCATCTGCGGTTTCTACTATCTCATCAATATAATATTGATTTTTCTTCTAACCCTGCTTTGAGTCAAGACTTAAGGGATTGTAGCAGAGTAGGCTATTCAGCTCGTTCAGTCTATTCTACCATTCAATGAGATCATGGTTGATAACCCTCAACTCCACACTCCTGCCTTTTCTGCATAATCCTGGATTCCTACACTGTTTAAAAAATCTATCTTAGCCTTGAGTATACTTAAATGACCCAGTCTTGACAAATCTTTGCTCTACAAAATGCCACAGATTCAACACCCTTTGATTAGGAAGCATATTTTTAAGGTGAGAGGAGAGAGACTTAAAAAAGAAATGGGCAATTTTTATTTTTTACACAGACGGTGGTTCACATGTGAAATGAATTTCCTGAGGAAGTATTAGATATGAAAACATTTACAACGTTTGAAAGACACTTATCTAAGTATGTAAATAGGAAAGCTTTGAGGGATATGGGCCAGGAGCAGACAGGTGGGACTAGTTTAGTTTGGGATCATGTTTGGCACGGACTGATTGGACCAAAGGGTCTGTTTCCGTGCTTTATGGCTCTATGAACTCCTTCTCATCTCTGCCTTAAATGTGTAACTTTTATTCTGAAAACATAGAAAAACAGAAAATAGGAGCAGCAGCAGGCCATTTTGTCCTTTGAACCTGCTCCACAATTCAATATAATCATGACTGATCATCTAACTCAGTACCCTGTTCCCACTTATTTACACATGTTTTGATTTCTTTAGCCCTAAGAACTGTCTTCTTGAAAACATTCCATATTTTGGTCTTAATTGTTTTCTGCTACAAGAAAATTTCACAAGGTCTCACCTCAGATGTCCTCATTTCAGTCCCAAATGGCCAACCCCGTACCTTTATATAGTGATCCCCAGTCCTTGTCTCTTCCACAAGAGGAAACAGCCCCTTGTTGTTTTGACATGGAGACAAACAGCCAAATTAAATCTGCCTTACTACCGCAGAGTAAAATTAAATCGCCGCAGACTCCCAGTAGTTATTCCAATGATTCCCGAGATTTTTGAATAACCAAACCCAGACTTTCTGAATAATCCATTCCAGGGACCTGCTTTTTTTATTATTACATACAAAAGGTTTCAATTTATTAGATACACAATAACATTGTTACTTAATTTTTCCTTGCCAAAGTAACATGATTAATAGAGATTGTAGGAGCTGCCAGTGCTGGAGACTCTGAGATAACCAAGTGTAGAGCTGGACGAACACAGCAGACCAAGCGGCATCAGAGGAGCAGGAAAGCTGACGTTTCAGGTCTAGAGCATTCTTCAGAAAATAATTAATATCTATGCTTTAATCTGAAGCATTTATTTCAGAATTCATTCATAAAAAAGAGTCAGCCAAACATGGGTGAAGGATAAATAAGAAAATAACAAAACTGGCCAGTTTATTTAAATGGCTTTCACGGTGTGTTGTTTCACAGGCATTATTGTGAACTCATTGGTGTTATTTCTGGAATAATCAATCAGAGTCACCTCAGTTCACTCAGGCAAAGCTAATAATATCTCAACTCAGTTTTTTTCTTCTTCTTTGGGAGTTTGGGCTCAGAAATTCAGGAGCTTTCAGATTTTCTTGCTGTGTTATGAGCAGCCAATACCTCAAAGCCTCAATTACTAATCAAAATCTGTCATCTGCTTGAATGTAGGGTCACCTCCGGACTTGCCGGAACCAATTCCCAGCTACTGACCTTGTTAATAGCCAACATGCAGTGAATGTTAACAAGGTCAGCCAGGTGGATCTCAGAATATGAGTTCCCTGATTGGGGCTGTTAACCCAGTCCAATCAGGGAGCCCTGGCTGACAGGTACAAACAGGGGTGTCAGAGGTTCTGTTCACCCTGTGAGCTGGCTCTGAGGAAGCCAGGCCAGTGTAGAGTACTATGCACGCTTAAATAAAGGATGACTGGATACTGGCCTCCGTGGAATTATTTCAACGGTGACAAGAGAAAGAAATACGCTCCTAAAGAAATTCACTCATGACAGTTGTCTTTGAGATGGTGTATGCACTTCTGGCATCATGCCATTATTTGGGAAGTTTGACTCATTCAATCCTGCCATTAAAAACTGGACACAGTATGTGGAAAGAATACGTTATTTTATCTGGGCAAATGACATTAGGACAGACGAAAAGCAACAAGTAATTCTCCGGGCATCTTGTGAACTCTCAGTTTATTTGCTTATTAGGAGCCTAATGTTTCCTGAGCCACCAGACATTAAAAGCTTTCAAGGGTTGACAGATTCAGTTAAGGAATTATATGACCCCAACAATCCTCAAATTCAGAGACACTATCGGTTTTACTTGGTAGTTCCAGAACCAGAGGTACCCATGTTGGGATTATTGACAAGATTAAGATGGCTGCGAAGTCATGACATTTCGGTTTCACCCTATGAGGTGCCGAGAGACTGTTGGGTATGTGGGATTCATGATGTAGCCATGCAAAAACACCTACTAGCTGAAGCCCAAGTGAACTTCAAAACAGGCAATACAACTGGCTTTGGCCAGCAAATGCGGTGAGTATATGAGTTACATTGATTGATTTATTGCCACATGTATCAAAGTACAATGAAAAGCTCTGTTAATGAGCAGTACAGGCAGATCATAGTAAGTAAAGATGTATAGTCAGAAGTTGTGAAAAGACTCAGACAGAGGCGTACAGATTACAGTGCACGGGGCATGCGCCAGGCAAAATCAATCTTAGGAAGATCAGTGTTATTTGAAGCTACAGAGTTCATTCATCAGTCTAATAATGGCTGGGAAGAAGCTGTTCCTAAACCTGGTCATGTGTTTATTCACGCTTCTGTATCATCTGCCTAATCACCCAATCAGAGGATTAGATAGGGTGGACAGTGAGAGCCTTTTTCCTCGAATGGTGATGGCTAGCACAAAGGGTCATAGCTTTAAATTGAGGGGTGATGCATATAGGACAGATGTCAGAGGTAGATTCTTTACTCGCAATGCCCTGCTTGCAACAGTAGTAGACTCGACAACTTTAGGGCATTTAAATGGTCATTGGATAAATATATGGATGATATTGGAATAGTGTAGGTTAGATGGGCTTCAAATTGGTTTCACAGGTCGGCGTAACATTGAGGGCCGAAGGGCCTGTCCTGCACTGTCATGTTCTATGATTATTACCAGGGTGCAATGGGTCTTTGATGATGTTGGCAACCTTTCCGTGGCAGCGAGCCATGTAAATGGAGTCCAAGGACGGAAAGTTGGGTTCCATGATGGTCTGGGCTGTGCGCACCACCTTCTGTACTTTCTTACAGTCCTGGGCAGAGCAGTTGCCATACTAGGCTGTTGTCCACCTGCACAGTATTTTCAGCCTTCAGCGGTGCATCTATAGAAGTTAGTGAGGGTCCTAATGGGCATGCTAAATTTCCTGAGCCACCTGATGAAGAAGAGGTATTGTGCCTTCTTAACCGTCGCATCTACACCGTAAGTCCAGGACAGGTTGTCAGTTATTGTCACTCTGAAGAACTTGATACTCTCCACCCTCTCAAGTTCCATTGATGTAGATGGGGACATGTTCTCCTTTCTTTCTGAAGTCAACGATCAGTTCTTTAGTTTTGATATACTGATGGAAGTGGACGCCCTCAGGAGGTCGATAGGCCTTGGGGGACACCCCTTGACTGAAGGCAATTGCATAGCATCAATCAGGATATATTGTGAACAGAGGGACTCTAGTTCTGCCCACACCAAAACTCCAAATCAAAGCCAAGCCTTGGCCAAGTGGTTAAAGCTTTCTTCAGGATCGGACCAGAAAGCCATTGTAGTTGCTTCAGACTGACAATAACCAACAACTTGTCTTGGGCTTACCATGTAGTTACTGCTGGTATGCAGACTCGAGACAACAAAAGAGTCCCAGTAGGACTGAATTGAGTAAGAGAATGCATATGGCAATATCCAGGAGTGTGCACACCCGGGAAAGCCCACAACATCTGGGTTGGAACAGTTAAAATGCTTAGCAACATCCAAATCAGAATCAAAGTAAGTATCTGGTTAAATAGTCACCCACTTCTAATAGAGTGATAATGGGAACTGCAGATGCTGGAGAATCCAAGATAACAAAGTGCGAAGCTGGATGAACACAGCAGGCTAAGCAGCATCTCAGGAGCACAAAAGCTGACATTTCAGGCCTGGACCCTTCATCAGAGAGGGGGATGGGGTGAGGGTTCTGGAATAAATAGGGAGAGAGGGGGAGGCAGACCGAAGATGGAGAGAAAAGAAGATAGGTGGAGAGGAGAGTATAGGGGAGGTAGGGAAGGGATAGGTCAGTCCAGGGAAGACAGACAGGTCAAGGAGGTGGGATGAGGTTAGTAGGTAGGAAATAGAGGTGCGGCTTGAGGTGGGAGGAAGGGATGGGTGAGAGGAAGAACAGGTTAGGGAGGCGGAGACAGGCTGGGATGCAGTGGGGAGAGGGGACGAGCTGGGCTGGATTTGTAATGCAGTGGGGGGATGGGACGAACTGGGCTGGTTTTGGGATGCAGTGGGGGAAGGGGAGATTTTGAAGCGGGTGAAGTCCACATTTATACCATTAGGCTGCAGGGTTCCCAAGCAGAATATGAGTTGCTGTTCCTGCAACCTTCAGGTGGCATCATTGTGGCACTGCAGGAGGCCCATCATGGAGATGTCGTCTGAGGAATGGGAGGGGGAGTGAAAATGGTTCGCGACTGGGAGGTGCAGTTGTTTATTTCGAACCGAGTGTAGGTGTTCTGCAAAGCAGTCCCCAAGCCTCTGCTTGGTTTCCCCAGTGTAGAGGTAGCCACACCGGGTACAATGGATACAGTATACCACATTGGCAGATGTGCAGGTGAACATCTGTTTAATATGGAAAGTCATCTTGGGCCCTGGGATGGGGGTGGGGGAGGAGGTGTGGGGACAAGTGTAGCATTTCCTGCGGTTGCAGGGGAAGGTTCCGGGTGTGGTGGGCTTGGAAGGGAGTGTGGAGCAAACAAGGGAGTCACGGAGAGAGTGGTCTCTCCGGAAAGCAGACAAGGGTGGGGATGGAAAAATGTCTTGGGTGGCGGGGTCGGATTGTAGATGGCGGAAGTGTCGGAGGATGATGCATTGTATCCGGAGGTTGGTGGGGTGGTGTGTGAGAACGAGGGGGATCCTCTTGGGGCAGTTGTGACGGTGGCGGGGTGTGAGGGACGTGTTGCGGGAAATGTGGAAGACGCGGTCAAGGGCGTTCTCGACAACTGCGGAGGGAAAGTTGCAGTCCTTGAAGAATTTGGACATCTGGGATGTGCGGGAGTGGAATGCCTCATCCTGGGAGCAGATGCGGCAGAATTGGGAATAGGGGATGGAATTTTTGCAGGAGGGTGGGTGGGAGGAGGGGTATTCTAGGTACTCTAGTATCAGCCTGTTCCTGCCCCACCGAACTCATCTCCACCTAACTGGACTCCATTTTCTCCCCTTTCATCCAGGAACTCCCTACCTATGTCCATGACACCACCCACGCCCTCCACCTCCTCCAGAACCTCTAATTCCCTGGCCCCCAACACCTCATTTTTACCATGCACGTCCAGTCCCTATACACCTGTATTCCTCACGCAGATGGCCTCAAGGCCCTCCACTTCTTCCTGTCCCGCAGGCCCGACCAGTCCCCCTCCACCAACACCCTCATCCGCCTAACCGAACTCGTCCTCACCCTCAACAACTTCTCTTTCGATTCCTCCCACTTCCTACAGACAAAGGGGGTGGCCATGGGTACCCGCATGGGCCCAAGCTATGTCTGCCTCTTTGTAGGTTACGTGGAACTGTCCCATGACTGTATCGGCGCCGCCTCTTGCTCCCCAGAGGAGCTCGAACAGTTCATCCACTTCACCAACACCTTCTACCCCAACCTCAAGTTCATCTGGGCCATCTCCAGTACATCCCTCACCTTCCTGGACCTCTCAGTCTCCATCTCAGGTATCCAGCTAGAAATTGATGTCCATTTCAAGCCCACCGACTCCCACAGCTACCTAGAATACACCTCCTCCCACCCACCCTCCTGCAAAAATTCCATCCCCTATTCCCAATTCCTCCGCCTCCGCCGCATCTGCTCCCACGATGAGGCATTCCACTCCCGCACATCCCAGATGTCCATGTTCTTCCAGCACCGCAACTTTCCCCCCACAGTGGTCAAGAATGCCCCTGACCGCATCTCCCACATTTCCCGCAATACATCCCTCACACCCCGCCCCCGCCACAACCGCCCTAAGAGGATCCCCCTCGTTCTCACACACCACCCCACCAACCTCCGGATACAACGCATCATCCTCCGACACTTCTGCCACCTACAATCCGACCCCACCACCCAAGACATTTTTCCATCCCCACCCTTGTCTGCCCACCGGAGAGGCCACTCTCTCCGTGAGTCTCTTGTTCGGTCCACACTCCCCTCCAAGCCCACCACACCCGGCACCTTCCCCTGCAACCGCAGGAAGTGCTACACTTGCCCCCACACCTCCTCCCCCACCCCCATCCGAGGCCCCAAGATGACTTTCCATATTAAGCAGAGGTTCACCTGCACATCTGCCAATGTGGTATACTGTATCCATTGTACCCAGTGTGGCTTCCTCTACATTGGAGAAACCAAGCGGAGGCTTGGGGACTGCTTTGCAGAACACCTACGCTCAGTTCGCAATAAACAACTGCACCTCCCAGTCGCGAACCATTTTAACTCCCCCTCCCATTCCTTAGACGACATGTCCATCATGGGCCTCCTGCAGTGCCACAATGATGCCACCCGAAGGTTGCAGGAACAGCGACTCATATTCTGCTTGGGAACCCTGCAGCCTAATGGTATGAATGTGGACTTCACCAGCTTCAAAATGTCCCCTTCCCCCACTGCATCCCTAAACCAGCCCAGGTCATCCCCTCCCCCCACTGCATCCCAAAACCAGCTCAGCCTGTCTCCACCTCCCTAACCTATTCTTCCTCTCACCCATCCCTTCCTCCACCTCAAGCCGCACCTCTATTCCCTCCCTACTAACCTCATCCCACCTCCTTGACCTGTCCGTCTTCCCTGGACTGACCTATCCCCTCCCTACCTACCCACCTATATTCTCCTCTCCACCTATCTTCTTTTCTCTCCATCTTTGGTCCACCTGCCCCCTCCCTATTTTTTCCAGAACCCTCTCCCCATCCCCCTCTCTGATAAAGGGTCTAGGCCCAAAACGTCAGCTTTTGTGTTCCTGAGATGCTGCTTGGCCTGCTGTGTTCATCCAGCTTCACACTTTGTTGCCCACTTCTAATAGAGATGGTTCATACAGGCGGAGCTGTGCCAGAGATTGCAGAACCAGTCTTTAACAAAATCTGCTCAGGATGCCAACCCCTAAGTTTGCATAAGACTTCATCTCAACGGAAAGCCTACACCTGGGAACCTTTAAAGGCGAGGGGTTGGTTCAGTTATCACTGACTGTAGGAAAAGACTCAGGCCCAAGCTGATGGAGTGAAATTGGTTGAGAAAGATTCACCTTGATTGGCTCGACATTTTTCAATTAGAAAATGGGTGCCTGAGTGATGTCCTAATTAAATACCCAAACATTTTTCAGGAAAGTCTAGGGACTATCAAAGGAGCCAAGGCCACCTTGCATGTTGACCCGGAAGCAATTCCACAATTCTGCAAGGCCTGTCCAGTGCCATTTGACTCATGGGGAAAGGTAGAGGCAGAAACCAGAAGGTTGGAAAGCGAAAAGGAATCATAATCCAGTCCAGATAAATACCCAGTCCACTGTGTGGAAGACTTACGCACAAAGCTGGTGGGAGTCTGTCCTTCACGAAGCTGGGCATAAGCCATGCCTACCTGCATTTGCAGTTAAATGACGATTCCCGAAATACGCTACAATTAATACCCAGAAGGGTTTTTACCAATATACGACACTGCTATTTGGCATATCGTCAGGCTGTGCCTATTTCCAGCAGACAATGCAGAACGTTTTACAAGATGTACCCCAGGTTGCCATCCATCTGGATGACATGCTAATAGCAACGAAGACTAATCAAGAGCACTTAGAGAACTTGGACAAAGACTTTAGACGTTTCTCCAATGCAGGCACACTACTTAGAATGGAAAAATGTGTATTCCAAGCAACCTAAGTGACCTACTTGGGCTACAGAGTCAACAAGACTGAGTTACACCCATTTGAAGATAAAGTGAGGGCGATCAAAGGTGCTCAGACCCCACATCCTTACCGGAGCTTAGGTCTTTCATTGGATTGGTGAATTATTATGGTAATTCATAAGTAACCTGGCCTCCCTCCTGGCACCCTTACATCCGCTACTGAGGAAGGGTCAGCCTTGGGAACAGCCCCATTCACAGCAGGACACAGCATTTAGGGACGAGAAGAAGCAGCTATTATCATCTGAGGTGTTGGCACACTATGATCCCAAGCACAATGTGGTCCTGACATGCAGTGCCTCCTAGTACAGTATCAGGGTAGTGATAACTCACCAGTGGCCCAATAGAGAGGAATGCCCAACAGCATACGCTTCCTAGGCATTGGCTAATGCACAGCACAAATACGCCCAGATCGAGAAGGAAAGTTTGGTAGTCTTCTTTGGTATAAGAAAGTTCCACTAATGCCTTTAGGGACATAAATTTGTAATAGTATCAGAACACAAACCTCTGCTGGGGCTGCTCAAAGAGGACAAGGCCATGCCACCCTTAGCTTCAGGTTGAATTCAGCAGTGGGCTCTCACTCTAAGTACATATAATTACAAGTTGGAACACCAACCGAGAGGTCAAGTAGCAAATGCAGGTGCGTTCTATGAGCGGTCACATGACTGGTGGTACTACCATTGGAAAAGTCTGTAATGGTTTTAAACTTTCTGTATGCCCTCCAGTCATGACTGAAAATATCAGTCTGTGGACACAAAAGATACAGTCCCGGCAAAAAAAACTGAAACAACTGGTGGGAACAAATTGGGGAAACCAAAGGGCTGTCACAACCAGAATTAAAAGCTTTTTTTCACTCAGAGACCAGCTTACAGTAGATGACAGTATATTATTATGGGGAGCAACAGTGATTGTTCTGAGCAAAGATCTCTGCCAGGCACTGGCAGAGCTCCACCAGAGGCTTCCAAAATGAAGATGTTAGTGAGAAGTTATATCTGATGGCCAAGATTGGATGCAGACGTAGCCACTCAAGTGGGGCAGTGCCCAGAGTGCCAACAAGGACAAAATGACCGCCAGCAACTTCCCTACTTTCTTGGAAATGGCTAGGTAAACCCTGGACTTGTTGCATATCATCTATGCTGGCCCTTTCACGGGCTCAATGTTCTTAGACACTGTAGGCACCCACTCAGTGTTTGGACATGCACAGAGTTTATTCATCAAAAAGGAGGATGATGATAGAAAGGCTGGAAGCATCTTTTGCAATCCACAGACACCCAGAAGCATTTGTCAAAGACAATGGGCCATCAATTACCATCAGGGAATTTGAATATCTCCTAAAGTCGAATGGCATTCTGCATATAAGGACAACTCCATACCATCCGACATCCAATGGTCTGGTGGAAAGAGCACTCCAAACTTTGAAGACAAGCTTAAAATAACAGCGTACAACTTCACTCAATACCAAATTGTCCGGGCTCCTACTTGATATCAGACCACCCCTCATGTAACTACAGGATTGCTCCAACAGAGTCTCTAATGGGGAAAAGATTCGTCACCAGGTTAAAGAGAAAAGATCATGTCATAGCCACCATACATTCGAAATGTATTAAAATAACAATGTAAGGATTTGGTTTTAAGCAACGCAACTTATGATCCTAGCTCATGTTATTGGTGGGCTAGTCAGATCCCAGACTGAAATCTAGTGTGGCAGATCATTTAGACTGTTACTAAGAAGGTGGTCTCTCACTTAAGCATAGGCGTACAATGCTGAAGATTTGGTTCTAACAATAAAACAAGACTTGATTACAGATGAAATAAAAACAAAACTAAAGTAGAGATTTACGTACAACACACATTTATAAAGATTTTGAACTACAAATGAAAGGACAATCCCATTAAACCTAACAGTGCTCCTTTACTGCACACTAACACCAGAGAGAATTTCCTCCTCTATCACACATAGAATTCAGCTTAGCTGTGTCTTCAATTCCCAGTCTTAAAAATCTGATCGCCGCTTTCATGAGCCTTCATATAAATTATCTACAGCATTTTCAGGTTCAAATAACTCTTTCAGGATTTTAACTAAATAATTCCAGTCTGTAACTTCAAAAATAAACTCCTGACTCTAAGGTAATCTATTTCATTGAAGTTCTGAACTATCTCCCTTTCTCCACAACATTTACATTTCCAGCTTCAGCCAGGAATTCTGCAAAGCTGCCAAACTAAAACTAAAATGTTTTTCAAAACTATGGAGGTTTCCACTAATCAAAACAGAAAGACCAACATCTGACTGTCTAAATTGAAGGTCTAATACACGACTATTTACTCTGCTCACTCAAAAATTCATTCAACTAAAACAAAAAGCTATTACACATCAGGAACTCTTTGCTCCCCAGAGTTTTCTTCAAAATAAATCAAGCATGTCTACAGAAATATCTACAAATTAATCATTAAACCTCTTCAAACACAGACCAAATGTCACATTGCCACTAACTTGAATCCAAACTCAAACATAAATCATATTAATACATATTTATTAAAATCACACACACCTTACACGGTTTTTTTTAAAGTAGATAGACTTGCAACACTTACCAAACCCTGAATTAAAACACAAACTTCTTCCTAAAATGGTGAAGAATGTAACTTACTGATCAAATAAAATACTTTCAAAGAGAACAACTTATCTTCTAGAAAGGAAATAACCAGCAGAATTCAGTCATTGCATTGGAATCAAATAAAGACCAGTCATATCTCATGAGCACAATTCATCGCAGGGTTGATCAAAGACTCGGGATCATATAAAAATGTTTTCATTCTCTGCAAATCTCAAATTCAAGAGCAACAAAACGTCAATTAATATTCTATGCTTTGTGTACAGTAATGGTTAATATACAGGAAATGTAGGACAAGACATTTTTTTCAAAAAGACAGAGTAATCACCTCAGCAGTAAAACCTCCTTATGGTAGGCCATTAACATAGGGCTGTGAAATTGGTTAGTCACATGTTAATGGATGATTATCTGATTAATTTCTCTCCAACTATTCATCTTTCTTCTCAAGTTAGACATAAGGCAGCACTTTGCAAATTTTTCTTCAGTACACATGCAGTTCTTCACCTTCTTCACAGCAGTGTCAACAGTGCAAATTACTCCCAACTTAGGGCACAGCTAAATTTCTCATGCTGCAAGCTGGGGGTATAACCGGTTTATCAGTGGAAACAAGGTGGACTGCAAAGAGCAACAAATTCATTATTCTCCACACTGGCAATGCCTAAGTAGCTCATACCAAATCTCTTACCTCAGAATGAATACAAGGATCAGAACTATTGCCTGTTGAAATCCAAGGTCCACCTGGGGAAAGCTTGAACCCAAATTCCTACCTTCTTTAAAAAAAAATAAACTTTAGGACTATTTACAAATAAATTTGAGTAAGTTTCCTCAATTTGCAAATAAATGCTAGGACGTTTATCAAGTTGACAACTTATTCTATGGTTTCCAAAGAAGCTTTATTCTGGAGCATGTTTTCAGTAGCAAACAACTGGCCGTTTTAAACAGTGCATAACTGGACATTGATATACAAGACAAAGGGTCAACGCAATAAGCTATGATCTACTTATATTCTGCGAACTATCCTTCATATTTTATTTTACATCTTTTGATGTTTTGTGGGCACAGCTATCAAGGCCTGCATTTGTTGCCTATCCAGGCCACTTGAGAGGGCAGTTAAGAGTCGACCACAGATAACTAGTCAATCAGTATTTATTTCCAAACAGCCTGGAACACAGTTCAATGACTTGAACTGGAGCATTCTACAGGGCTGCTAAATATTTCTTGTGCACAAATTATTCTTAAATGACCATAATAAATAGGATAAACATTTAGGGGCATATCTGAAGTTCTGATGCCTAGAAACAAGCAGAGGCATGAACAATTGACATATGATGGAAAAATCCATTAAAATATAAAGTATTGTAAATACTACAACAGCTCATTACAATAATCGGGACTGTGATATTAAAAACATTCAACATAACATGGTGGAAAATTACAATAGCACTTTGTGTGGCTAGAGGGGTAAGACAAAACTGGGCGTATTTAGTCAAATGCCCATTAATAATTAATTTAAAATGTAACAGTGGACAGAGATGAAACATATGGGAGCAGAAGTTGGTATTTGAAGGAGGAGAAGCTAAATTACTAACTCTTAATTGAAATTTAGCTGAACTATCCAAATAAATCTTAGTCCTCACTTTTTAATGCCTGCCATATGTTAAATTTCAGTTCCGTGAATTAGCTTTGGAGAATCTCCCATCCCATTTATCTTTTCCAATTGATGTTCAGCAAGATGCTGCTGTGAAATAATTCACAATGGAAGTAAGGGGTTCTTTAACAATGCTTCAGTAAATTAAGACCATTTTCTTATGGAATTCAAAGCTTTAAAATTATAAATCATTAAGGTAGCCTTTGTTACTGTATAAATTGATAAAACTATATTCTGCAGCAGCTGCTAGATGTGTTATTGTTAAACAGACTCCATTCCTACAAAAAAAATTCATCCATTCAGGATAGGCAGACGTTCTGAAAACCACAGTACCTGGATGCATTGATGTTCATTAAAAAGACTGCAATCAAGAAAGAGGAAAGAGCATGTCCAAAAATAAGCATGGAAAAGATTTACAACTGAAGGGAGAAAAATAAAGTGAATGAGGTCAGAGAACGAGAGGTACTACAGTTTTTATTTCACCTCAATCGCAGAAGGCAGCTGTTGATCATTCGGAGTTGGCATCACAAATCATTGGTGTCAGTTGATCCCTTAAGTATCGACTGTCTTACTTTTACAGGCGATGATTCACATGAGTATATATCTATTTGTTCAATAGAATAACCAAGAATTATGACAATATCATCACCTTATGATCTGAATAACATCCCTGTGATTTACAAATGTATTCTTTAAAGGCTTTGGAGTTAATATTTAATGAGGTGTGGCTTGATTCAAAATGCTTATTTCAGTTCTAATAGACTTCAATCAGTTCCATCAAAACAATTTGCCTTTGTGAAATAAGAAAATGAATATGCTACACTATCTTTTTCTTGCTCAATAAATCAACTCCTGACTTCTTGAGCCTGTCTTTTTCATAGCCTAAGTAGCTTCTCTATTTCAAAAAAAAGTCTGCTGTTTTAACATCTGACATACTGCTTTTATTCCCAAATAAGAACTGTCAAAATTGGTCAATATTCTGACACAAAAATGGTTCTGAGACATTTATAGACTATAGAGAGAAGCTACCAAAATGCTTATCATTCGCAGTGGCTGATGAAGAAACATAAAAACCTGACACATTAGTATTTGAACTTGCAGGAATGCACTACACTTTTAATATGCAACACTTAGAGCACACTTCTCACCACTAAGTCTTTGAAAATGCAATTTCAAATCAGAAGAGAGGGAGAGAGTTAGAGTCGTAGAAACATCAGAAGTGTCCTTTTATTTTTGCTTGTGTGCAACCCAACAGGACTTTGCTCATTTGTTACCATCCCTGTCAAGATTGATAACACTTTTAAGAGCAAATTATCCCCACAATGCCAGAGAGAAAAATCACTGCAAAAGATTTCACTCCTGAAAAGTTTCACAATAACAAATCAAATAAAAATCAATATAATTTGAATATTAAACAGAGGCACATTTTCCTTTAAGTATAGTAATTTCTCACCTAAAGTTTCAGCATCATTCCTGAAAAATGCAACTTCAAGAAACAAACAATGAAGAAATCAAAATTTGCCAGTAATAGAAACATAAAAGCTGTTGTTAAGCTCTATAGGACCTCCTCACCAAAAAAACAATTAAAACATCACATCCTTCAAAGGCGAAATATTTTACATTACCAAGTGAAATAAATTTCAAAACATAAAAGATATATGCTAACTCTCTACTAACCTCACATTCCCTGCCAATCCCATTTGTCATTGATCCTGTTTCCAGAGTCTCCGGTTTGTCAAGTTTCTAGTTTCCCTGATCTTCATTTTCACAGTGACCATCTGGCTCATGGCCTCTGTGACTCCTTGGCCCTCCTTCCCTGCTGCCAATTCTGTGGGATAGCTGCTGCACTCTGACCCTCTAGGTCATGTGGACCATCCAACTGAGGCCTCTGCCACAGCCTAATCCACCCTCTTACTGCAATCCTCTAGGCTCATGGCCTCTGTCACTCACTGACTTGTGTATTTTTCTCCTTGATGTACTTGCCACTCCCTAACTCTCAAGATTACCACTTCCTGAACCCTCATTGTGATCTGGCATTCTAGAGATAAGTTTCAAGAGGCAGGAGGCGCAGAATTCAATTTGCAGGAGGTAAATCCTGAATAGCAGGTGAGTTACGGAGAGGGTTTCAAGGATCAGCAGAGGCCATGAGCTGGCCATCAGCAGAGTCAGACAGCAGGAGGGTGAGCCATCCAATTAGCACGGGGTGGGGGGGGGGACGGAATTAGGAAGGAAGAGCTGCAGTGAGTTGGAGGGTTAGCAGCAAAGGAAAAGACATTATGTTAGTGATATTTAAAGCAAAACAATATAAAATGGGATAACTTGAAAAAGAGGGATTTACTTCAGTCAATAAAATCAACAAACATCTCATGTCATCGGAAACTCGCATTACTTCCTGAGCAAATGTGACATCGTGCACAATGTTACAGACTTGTCAACTTGTCAACTTGCTTCCCAATCAATTCTAAGTTATTGAGTCACGTTCACCAGCAGCTGTATTCCATCCAAAGGCCCAGACACACAGTTATCAAAAGGCAAGACACATGTCTACAAAGCCTCTGTCATCTGGATCACAAATGCACGGAATCGCCAGAAACTCTCACTGTGACTCCTTTAACTGTTTTGAAGGAGTCTGGCAAACAGTAGCCATGGGTCTCTCCAATACACAATTCCTTATGCTTCCTGACTTTGGCTCAATGCTCTATCGAACTGTGTACCACCTGTGTACCACCTGGGTCTCCTCTCTATTCTCAGGCACCAGTTTCAACACCAGAATCTGTTCAAAAACTGCCAAGCAGAAAGCTGTTCTATTCAGAGAGAACTTCCTCGTTTTCTCTCAAAGTCTACGTTCTGAACCATCTGCTACAAAGATAAGCTTAAAACAATTTAACACCACTGCATCAAGCTTTCTATTTATTTCTATTTACATTTCTTATGGCTGTCCATTTCTAAGGAAGCCTTAAGGCGCTTAGGCATTTTGTGTATACTAATGGGTACTAAAAAATAAATCAAAGTACCTATAAACTGTTTTTCAGAATATTCCCCAGCCCACTCTGGTCATAAAGGGATATCGCATGTAAGAAAGTATGGTTTCTCCAATGGGTCATCATGATAAACATTTTGTTCACAGGGTTGAAATTTAGGCATGGAGTAAAGGTTCTGCTCTGGATAATATCCTATTGCTGCTACCACTCCAGAATCCAGATTGGTACAATTAAAATAAACACAACAAACTGTGGATGCAGGAAATCTGAACAAAAACAAAAATGTGCTTGGGAAACACTGGATTTGAAGCGTGAACAGTTTTCTCTCCACAGATGCTGCCTGACCTGCTACATTTCTCCAACACTCTGTTTCTGGTACAAGTAAAGGCTGCACTTTAGCAGAAATTGAACAGGTCATTGACCATAAATGGTTAAAAGAAAGTACAGGTGTAAAATAAAACATCAGCAGTCTGATTTCTACATAAAAATTAAATACAGATGCAATGCTCATAAAAACAGTTAAACTGCACAATTGCATAATCCATGACTAAGAAGAAAGTTTCTTCAATTGAATTTTACTTAAACATCAGCTTTCCAAATATTCTCATCGATTTGGTCATGACCATATTCAACTGCAATCTAATTTGATAAAAGAAATATCCCGGATACAACAGTCTTTGACATTTTTATTTGACACCAGTCAAAAGGATACTTGAACTTCTGAAGAAGAGTCATATCAGACTCAAAATGATAACTGTTTCTCTCTCCACAGATGCTGCCAGAATTTTCTGGTTCAGATTTCCAATATCTGTAGTATTTTGTTACATCTACCCTTTATTGACATTGCTTGTTACAAGCAGTACAAACCAGTGCTGACCTTCAGCTGTATCAAAATTGAGCACTGCTGTACTCTCAGCAGGAGTTAGTATTTTAGTGAAAGGTAACAGTACTTTTACAAACAAAATTTCATTTCCTTTAGGGTCAGGGAAAACAGATTCTCAGTGTTTCTGGAAAGAAAATTCAGCCACATAACTACCCTCCATTTTTTTTAATTGTGAAAAGAATCTAAATCAAAATTCTCAGGTGAATAAGGAAATAATTGAAATAATTCTTAATACTTTGAAAATGGTGCTCCTGAGCAGCAAATTGAGGGCAAGGGAGTGTGGAAACCCACTTGCTTCCAATTACCTATCCATTTATATTCTAGAGGAAATTGTGAATGGACTAAGGAGGGTTATAAAGCTATTTTCAAACTGCAGATCAGCAAGCACAAATAACCAGCTGTGTGTTAGTGCACAGCTGTCGGGTGTAATACAGGAAATATCAAATAGTGTTTTTGCTGAAGAAACCCTTTAGCAACAAAGGAACATTCTGTCATGTACCTTCTCATTGACTTTTTGGTTAATCCTCTGCAACGAGGCTCCTGATCTTCTGACGTCCTGCTTCTCCTGTTCGGCAAAAGAGCCCCACTGTGGCTGCTCTCGGTCTTTGAGGACTGCACTCAGCAGTCATTTTCACCTGCCTGAAGCACTCAGCACAGGCTCACCATCAGCCCGATTAGGTCGTCTACATGTGAAGACAGTGTCCCATGACCAACAAACCATGGCACAAGGTCTGGAAATTACGTGGGCATTGGGCTCCCCACTCTGAATTGAAAATCAAACCCAATAACTTGATGTATAAGAGCAAAGGAATTATTAGATCTCTCTGATAGTCACCAGATATATTTAAACAACACAAAAAAGCAGGATGTTTGACCCAGTCTGTGTGTATTTATCATCCAAATTATTACTGCTTTAATCCTGTATCAGCTCCGCTCCCACATCC
This sequence comes from Stegostoma tigrinum, assembly GCF_030684315.1. Lineage (NCBI taxonomy): Eukaryota > Metazoa > Chordata > Chondrichthyes > Orectolobiformes > Stegostomatidae > Stegostoma > Stegostoma tigrinum. The sequence continues at coordinate 97,868,989 of NC_081357.1, forward strand.
TTCTACACCTTCTCTAAGGATTTGGAGTAGATTTGTGGCTCAGGTTGTCTATGTCTTCTATAATTTTAAGCATTTGTTCCAGACTCCTAAATCAAAGTAAACAATAACGTAAGACATAGGAGCAGACGCAGGGCCTGAACATAGAACATAGAATGTAACAGCACAGTACAGGCCCTTCGGCCCTCGATGTTGTGCCGACCTGTCATACCGATCTCAAGCCCATCTAACCTACACCGTTCCATGTACGTCCATATGCTTGTCCAATTATGACTTAAATGTACTTAAAGTTGGCGAATCTACTACGGTTGTAGGCAAAGCGTTCCATACCCTTACTACTCTGAGTAAAGAAATCACCTCTAACATCTGTCCTATATCTTTCACCCCTCAATTTAAAGCCGTGCCCCCTCGTGCTCGCCGTCACCATCCGAGGAAAAAGGCTCTCCCTATACACCCTATCTAACCCTCCGATTATTTTATATGTTTCAATTAAGTCACCTCTCAACCTTCTTCTCTCTAATGAAAACAGCCTCAAGTCCCTCAGCCTTTCCTCGTAAGACCTTCCCTCCATACCAGGCAACATCCTAGTAAATCTCCTCTGCACCCTTTCCAAAGCTTTCACATCCTTCTTATAATGCGGTGACCAGAACTGTACGCAGTACTCCAAGTGTGGCCGCACCAGAGTTTTGTACAGCTTCATCATAACCTCTTGGTTCTGGAACTCGATCCCTCTATTAATAAAAGCTAAAACACTATGCCTTCTTAACAGCCCTGTCAATCTGGGTGGCAACTTTCAAGAATCTGTGTACATGGACACCGAGGTCTCTGCTCATCTACACTACCAAGAATCTTACCATTAGTCCTGTACTTTGCCTTCCGGTTACTCCTACCAAAGTGCATCACCTCACACTTGCCCACATTAAACTCCATTTGCCACCTCTCAGCCCAGCTCTGCAGCTTATCTATGTCTCTCTGCAACCTACAGCATCCTTCGTCACTATCCACAACTCCACCGACCTTAGTGTCGTCTGTCGTCTGCAAATTTACAAACCCGTCCTTCTACGCCCTCATCCAGGTCATTTTTATAAATGACAAACAGCAGTGGACGCAACACTGACCCTTGCGGTACACCACTAGTAACTGGTCTCCAGGATGAACATTTCCCATCAACTACCACCCTCTGTCTTCTTTCAGCAAGCCAATTTCCGACCCAAACTGCTATATCTCCCACAATCCCATTCCTCTGCATTTTGACCAATCGCGTACTGTGGGAAACCTTATCGAAAGCCTTGCTGAAATCCATATACACCACATCAACCGGTTTACTCTCATCTACCTGTTTGGTCATCTTCTCAAAGAACTCAATAAGGTTTGTGAGGCACGACCTACCCTTCACAAAACCGTGCTGACTATCCCTAATCAATTTATTCTTTTCTAGATGATTATAAATCCTATCCCTTATAACCTTTTCCAACACTTTACCAACAACTGAGGTAAGGCTCACTGGTCTAGAATTACCAGGGTTGTCTCTATTCCCCTTCTTGAACAGGGGAACCAAATTTGCTATCCTCCCGTCATCTGGCACTATTTCCGTAGAGTTATGTCAGTAATGACTGCTTGCATGCAGTTTGGCAGAAGCATCTCCCAGAATTTTCAAGATTTAAAAAGCTTTTATTCATCGGAGGAGCTCCCAAGAATCAAAAGAACATTGTGTTGATTTTACGAAGTAAGCTGAATTTGAAGCAGAGTGAAGTTGTTGAAGAGCTGCTCGAGTCCACTGTGAAGGCCTCTCTACAGCTGATCTACATCAATTTGTTGCTGACGGGGAGAAGTAGAAGTTGGAGATGAAGTAGTAATCCATGATGCAGCACCACAAGAGCTTTCCACTTCTGTTTTGTTTTCTATCCAAAAGGGGAATTGAAAAGTAGTTGGAACCTTTAGAGAACAATGGATCACAATGCAGAACACAGCAAGTTAGTAACTTGTGAAGCAAGACATACTTTGGTACATTATGAACTGCTTTGTCGTGAATGAAGAAAAAGGGCAAAGCAGCAAAACCCCAAGAAACAATCAGAAGGCAGTGATCCACAGCCATCTAATTCAAGATTAACTAATTTTCACCATGATCCTGCAAACAAAACTGCACCTAAAAGATGATGATGACAACCCTCAGCTCGTGCAACAGAGCTACCTCAGAACCTCCTCCCCACCAAGTCATCTTGACATTTTTTCAACGTTTAAATTTACTGTTATTTCATTACATTTGTGTTATGCTTGAGTGATTGAGTCATTTTGAGTGATTGTATAGAAATAATGGGACCGATGGGGAAAATAGAGGTTAGGGGCAGACCAACAAAAACAAAGTTGTTTCACAGGAACACATCTATCACATTATAGCCAAACCCCCTGTACTCAATGCACTGACCAATAAAGGCAAGCATACTAAACGCCTTCTTCACTACCCTGTCTACATGCGATTCCACTTTCAATGAACTATGAACCTGCACCCCAGTCTCACTGTTCAGCAACACTCCCCAGGACCTTCCGATTGAGCATTTAAGACCTGCCCTGATTTGCCTTTCCAAAATGTAGCACCTTTCATTTATCTAAATTAAACCCTCTCTACCACTTCTCAGTCCATCTGACCATGATCCTGTTGTACTCAGAGGTAAACTTCTTTGCTATCCACTACTCTCATGATCCCAGAGCAGTGCGATATCCACAGGCTCCTTGTTCTCCACGAGCAGAACTCATCTTTTAATCATTTATCCACAGTGAGATCCCCAGAAGTCACTGATCTGTACAGGCTCCTGCCTTTGGATGTGTAGCAAATGTTATGCCCCAGGAGCACCCAAGTTCAACATCTTCCCACCAACCACCCCGCAGTCTCCCCATTGCCCCATATCTGAGCTCGCATCCCTCATGTGCAGTACGACAAGATTCCCTCTTGTTCCAAATCCTATTTCTGGATCTATCCTGAGCCATTCCTGGTCCTTTATTTGCATATTCTTTCACCTTTATTTCCAAATGTATCAATACTTTATGCATTTGAGGGATTGACATCTTGACACTGGGAAGCACTGTTGTAGTATGAGGTTTAACTGCCACATTTTTCCCAGGTTGCAAGAAGCAGTGCCTGGAGATTCATGTTTTATTTTGGGATACTGTTGGATGAAGCTATATCATGGCCATACATTTAACACTGCTGGCTCAGAGCTTTGGGGGACACATGTTGGAAGGGTTCAACACTCAGAGCAATATGCGAATAGCAAGCAGACTTGCGACTCACATTGCCTTTATAGGTCCTGCAATCTGGGCAGACAAGCTGCTGGAAGTGTCAAAAGGGATCAATTTTCACTTTCTGCCATTTCTTCAACCTGTTCTGATCAACCTTTACAAACACATTTAAACATAAATTAATTTCACTCTTCAGACATGAGGCATGAACTCAACAACACTTTCCCAAAACTAAAGTTAACACCTCAACATTAGGCAGGCAGGAAACCACCCCAATCCATACCTAACATCAACCCAGGATAGTTAAAAACTACTCACTCAATGAATTCTTTCAATTTCTGTTTTACTCCTCAGTAATAATAGTGGCACACCACACCTCAAGTCAATCACAACGTCATAATGATCTGATTTATGGAGAATTTCCTCACAACAAAATGGAACTATAATTCTAATGTGCACTTTAATTTTTTTGAATGGTGGTAAACAATTTGCTAAGTCATAGTCATGAGAGCGGCAATTGGTTATGTACAGCCTGAGGGGCATCATTCAAGACAGACAACGAACTGGCAGTTTTCTTGCCAACTGAGCCAAGAGATCCCCATTCTAGTGCTGTTGAACAAATAACCTAGTTATCTTATTCTACAAGTGATTCAAACTTCTTTCAAGCAATTTTTTCATGTCAATGTGGGTGCTGCTGGGGACGGAGCAGGTTTCCTGCTCATTTGTAATTGCCCTTGAACTGAGTGGCTTTCTGGAAGCCCATAGAGTCTTTTCCCCATTCAACAAGATAATGGCTGATCTGATAACCCCCAACTCCACTTTCAAGTCTTTTCCTCACATCCCTTGATTCTTTTACTAATCAAAAGTCTACTTCTGACAGTCTACAGTATTGCTACCACATTCGCTTCTGATCACAATTTTAAACATCTCCATTAAATCACCTCGTAATCTTCTCTTGTTTAATGACAACAACCACACACATCTTCCTTTCTTCATACCAAGAACAAGCAAATCAACTTGGACAGATCCAGCAGCTTTAACAACTTCAGAGCATTTTACATTCAATGACGTACTATGAGTGCAAACACTAAGCAGATAATTTGTTTCAGCAATACTTATTAATGGATAAGTATTGTCAGAACACCAAACAGGGGATGTTTTTGAATGCACCATCTTTGAACTCCGAGCTGAAAATACAACACACTAATGTGCACTGTCACCTACATTGGAATAAATCCAAAAGCGAATATTGCAGCTAAAAAAACATTATTTCAATCAATTAGCACAGCACATTGGTGATTTTATAATTTGGTAACCCTGTCAGAACCAGTAATGATTAAGTTACAGATATGACAGCGAAACTGATCAGTTAGTGATAAAAAGGATATAGTTTATCATTTGAAGTTCACCAGACCAACAGTAAGGTATTACTGGCAGCATGGCAGATGAAGTTGCCTTTAGTAATGAAAATGCTTTTGCTAGAAGTGATCATTGGTAGATATTTATTAAACAAATATTGGTACTTTCATTCACAAGACAGTATCGCTAAAGGATCAGTAAACCAGTAACATGTATACAGTATTTCATTGTGGACCTACAAGCGATAAATAGTGTTTGTTAGTTTAAGGTGTAAAGACTATCCTTTTTATTTTTCAACAGTTTTGATTATAGACTAAAACAACAAAAGAACGGTTTTACAAACCAAGGATTGCTGCACTCTTCAAAAGCAAATAACCCGACACTCATTGCGGGGAATGTTTACACTGCTGTATGTTCAACCAGTGGTGGAAGCCTCCTCTTCCAACGACTATTCTATTGGCTCCAAGGAAGCTGAACAGCTAGGTATGTAAATGCTTTTGCAGAACTCTGAAGCAAGAGGAACTGTTGTTGCTCTACAATAAAAGGTATCTCAAGCCTGAATATAATCAGTTTACTTCCACGTTCCAGTCGCTGCAAGCTGGGGCTATTAACTGATTAATGAAGTCACTCTGTGCCTTCTGTATCCAGAGAAAGAAGATCAAGAAACAGTTTTCTAATCAGCACAAGAATCATCTCAGCAAACCCTGTCGACAGGAACAACTTGACCCACTCCCACAGCTTTTCCTTCACCTTGTGTCTGTCTGTATGTGTGTGGAGAGCAAAGTTCATAGGGAGCTAAAGCTTTACTAGTAGAGATATATGTCAACAACTAACTATATTAAGTATCTATTTATTCATAATAAATAGTCACTCTTGTTACGTATAGAAATCTGGCTTTCTGCAAACCTGGATCTAAACAGGTAAACTGGGTAAACTTTGCATTCTTTTGATTTGATCCTGCGAACGGCAGGCCTTTATTTCCAGTGCACTAACCCAATGAGTTGTAACAAAGAACACTACAGACTATGGCAATTAAGTCTGATCATCTTCGTATCAAGAAATTAAGTAAATTAAATGACTGCACAAGTACTTCAAACTAAACTAGTAAGTCTTCACAATTTGCATCCACAAAGGCCAAGTGCTGGAAATGTTAATTTATGATGTTGTCGAAGGAAATGCACTCGATAGACTTTACAAAATATACAGATTTGCAATATCAATCCATGCAAAAATATTTCTTTTCATTCAACATTTCAGCTTCAATATATTTCACTTTGGGCATAATTACATTATTCAATCTGACTTTATAAACTAAACTGGGCTTTGAAACATGCAGACTTTAACAGAAGTGAACTTTCCCAACATGAAGGGAAGTGGTGTTGAAATGCCCATCAGCCATAATTTAAATGGTGGAGTGGACTTGATGGGCTGAATGGCCTTACTTCCACTCCTATGTCTTATGGTCTTATGGAAATCTGGCCTTTATGTGTCTGTTCTCAAACTCAAATTTCTAAAAGTTTCTCATTCACTTTGTACTATTTACTTTTATATTGTATGCTAATCAGAACTCAGAGATAACTGCCAGGACATCCATCATCTAAGTTTGGTTACACTGATGTAAAAAAATTTAAAAGTTGTAGAAATATCAAGCTAATGTAACTTGTGCTTGCTATCAACCAAAAATAACAACTATAGCACAACAAAAAAAAGTTAACAGACTCCCCGATAATTGCTCAGAAGGAAGCAGGTGGCCTTTGAACATACATCAACCTTCACAAACGTAATGAGATTCTTCAGATTGCGTCATTCACGCGTAAGAAAAGCAACTTGCATGTAAAAGAAATTCTCATCTTGCCTCTGATTCTTTGTCAATTACCTTATATTTTGTTTTCTCTAGTTACTTATCCGGATGTTAGTGAAACAATTTAATTTACTTTCACCATTGAAACCATCATATTTTGAATACATTTACACACCTCACTTAACCATCACTGCTCTAAAGAAACCAAATCACACATTCTCCAATCTCTGCACATAACCAAGGACCCTCATTACTGGTATAATTCTGGTAAATCTCTTCTACATCCTCTCCAAGTTTTGATAACACCACTAAAGCCTAGTATTGGACACAATGTACTTAGAAAGCCCAGGATATCCTAACATGCACAATTTGCTTAACACTTGAAAGCCTTGTGCCAACATTTAGGTTTCTCTGCTTTGGTACCCCTATTAAAAATGTTGTTTATTTTCACTATTCCTCCCAAAACAGATCATTTCACAACTCTGCGTTACATTTCATCTGCCATGAGTCTATCTGTCCATTTTACCCATGTCCCCAGAAGTCCACTATTATCCTCCTTACGGTTTATACACTTCCATCTGATGCTATTTGCAAAGTTTGAAACCATTTCAATCATTAATACACATCCGAAAAAGCAGCAGCCCTAATAACAACCCCAGGGGAATACCACTATACACAGTGGAAGTCCATTATAACTTGGTTCAATATGCCACAAATTTGCTTAGAGTGCAGGGTCTCATGGCTCTTAAAAGGTAAGTATTCATTTAAATTTCCATTTCACGAGTTAAAAATAGGCAATTTTATTAACAAGGTCTACTATAATATGGTTTCACTTATTGCATTATTATATACTTTCAACATACTTCCTTCCATCTGGAAAACGTGTTTTAATTGCCTCCTTTGTATCTCTGCTCCCAAGGTTTCCTCAACTGTCATCAGCTTTAATTTGCAAACATGTAACATTTTATCATCTAACTTCTGAATGTCCATTTATCAACTGGACTCTTTTTATCAACTCTCTCCATATCTATCAGACATTATTTGTCTTTAATAAATCCATGTTAGTTGACATTTATTAAGTAATTTTCTAAATGAGCATCAATTTTGTCTCAAATGACAATTTTTTCAAACATCCCCCTCCACAAATTAGATGAAATTTTTGCCGTGTACACCAGGAATTAGACTGATTCCCAATTAAAGTTGAACGAAGGATTCTGTTTTCACATCAATACTTGAGGACATTTTACGCCATTAAAGATGACGTATAAATACAAGTTATTATTGACCTTTACCAAAATCGCAGGATAGATTCTTATGTAAAGAATACTAAATATAATACTTGCAAATAGAACACCACATCAATAACCTGTAAAGTGCCATTTTAATCTATTCATCAACCACAAATTTAAATTTACATCTGGTGATTGTTGTCAGTTAGAATGGCATATTAGCATAGTTAAAATTATTTGAATCATAGCTATTTACGAAGTACAAAAAAAATTTCCTATGTTTGGTCGCGTGGAGGGAAAAACCTTACAAACTAGATTCAGATAATTCACCTCAGTTTGACTCCCAAGACACTGGAAATTAATTTAGCAGTCGGGAATTAAACAGTGCTCTTCAATGCATATTTTTCAAATCATGTTTCAGTGAATGTTTCTTTGTCTCTAAATATATAAGGAAGACCAATGCTGGTAATTTGGGTTAGCTGTTCTAACACACCTATTCCATTGTTACAGTTGGTTAAATGGCTTATCCACTTACTGAAGGTCTGAAATCACATTTCTCTGATTTAAACCTCACTATTTTCTGTCCAATGACAAAGCATTTGCTGTCAGTGACAGAAAGTTGGTGGCACAATTCATTACCCCCTCATCATTGCAAGTTATGCAGTAGCATTATTTGGACAAGATCTGCAAGAGGAGGAAAACCGTAAGGTTACATCAAAAGGTTGTATATTTTTATTTGATAATGATAAAGTATTTTTCAAGGTTGCTACTGAAGAGGTATTTTTCCAAATCTATGATTGATTTGTTATGCTCCAGAATTTGTTATAGCTCCAGCTATAACAGATGTTTTCCCTTTTCAACCGTTACTTTGTGAAACTTCAGCTGAATATTTCAATTGCAAATGTGATTGTGAAAATGATCTCAGAGGAATAGATGCCCAAGATCAAGAGGTCAAATTTAAAAACATGTCAAAAGGCAATCTGCAAAGAAGCAAGTGAAAAGGGACCATACATTCATGTCAGTAATATTCAAAAGAAGCAGAGCTTCAAATGTAAAATGAATTAGTAACTTGTATTTATCTAACACCTTTAATATAGCAACAATGTCCTCAGGCATTTCACAACAGCATTGTTAAAGTGTGTGACCAAAACAGGTTAGGTGATATTTCTGAAGGGTCTGGGCCCGAAACGTCAGTCTTCCTGCTCCTCTGATGCTGCTTGGCCTGCTGTGTTCATCCAGCTCTACACCTTGCCATCTCAGATTCTCCAGCATCTGCAGTTCCTACTATCCCTAGGTGATAATAGGTAGGTGACCAAGAACAGTGTCAAAGAGGTACATTTAAGGAGTGAATTAGGATAAGAGAAAGAGATGGAAGGAAAGAGACGTTTATAAAGGAATTCCAGATCTTGGGACATAAGCAACAATGGAGTTATTAATATCAGAGGTGCACAAAAGACAAATGTTGGAACACAAAGAGATCTGAGATAGTTGGAAGAGGCTTCAGATAGCACGGCTAAGATGGGACTTGTACATAGTGATGAGAAACGTAACAGAAAACCTGCCCTCCATCCTTCGTTTCAGTGTGCAGCAAGAGCCTCATTTCACTTTGTAGAACAGCTCTGGTCCACTTGCAAACATGACTCCAACATTCCGAAATGTCAGCTTTCCTGCTCCTATGATGCTGTTTGGCCTGCTGTGTTCAGCCAGCTCTACACCGTATTATCTCAGATTCTCCAGCATCTGCAGTTCATACTATCTCATTCACATAGCTAGTCATTTTAACACAGCATCCTGCTCATGTGCCCACGTCATCCTTGACATGCTGCAATGCTCCAGTGAATCACAGTGCAAACTGTAGGAACAGCATCTCATCTTCAACCCAGGCACTCTACAACATTCTGGACTTAATATTGAGGTCAGCACCTTCAGATTGTGAACCTAATGCCATTCCTTCGCTTTCTTTTAACTTTACCGGTTGTATTCTCCATCACCGTGTCCTCTCTCCCCTTGCTCCTCACTCCAGTGGGACTGTCTGTTCTTTCCTGTCTGGCAGTTGAACACACCGTTGTTCTGCCGTTCTCACATTCCAATCACTTAATCTGCACCATCAGCACCCTTTCATCCCCTCCACACTTCACAGCAGCTCTGATGAAGTCATCCAGAATTGAAACATTGACTTGCTCTCTCTCCATGGATGCTGCCTAGCCCACGATGACCGCCAGCATTTTTTGTTTTCAGTAGATTCCAGCATCTGCAGTAATTTTCTCGTACAAATATAGGCAAATTGGTCAAGATAGTTGTAGGTAGTTCGGCTATAATGTGGTTCATTAATATGAGATGACTGTAAAGCAATTGATGAGTAGCGGATGCTGTTTGAATAACGCAAACCTTCTGCTGTACAAGCATAGTGATTTTCTACAGCAATTTCCTTGTAGCACGATTTTCTACAGCATGAGATCATACAAGAACGCAAGTGTCACATTATAGCAGAACTACCTGTAATTGAGTTGCCACATTTTGAAAAGATGCTGCCTGGACTGGAGGGCTTATCTTATGAAGAGAGGTTGACTGAGCTCGGTCTCTTTTCATTGGAGAAAAGGAGGAGGAGAGGGGACCTAATTGAGGTATACAAGATAATGAGAGGCATAGATAGAGTTGATAGCCAGAGACTATTTCCCAGGGCAGAAATGGCTAGCACGAGGGGTCATAGTTTTAAGCTGGTTGGTGGAAAGTATCGAGGGGATGTCAGAGGCAGGTTCTTTACACAGAGAGTTGTGAGAGCATGGAATGCGTTGCCAGCAGCAGTTGTGGAAGCAAGGTCATTGGGGTCATTTAAGAGACTGCTGGACATGCATATGGTCACAGAAATTTGAGGGTGCACACATGAGGATCAATGGTCGGCACAACATTGTGGGCTGAAGGGCCTGTTCTGTGCTGTACTGTTCTATCTTCTATAATAAGGAAGGAACTCAACTCTTAGAACCTTACAGTGTAAATGAGGTAGTGATGAGAGGGATGGAAAGAGGCTGCAGTGGACAATGCAGGGATCAGAGATTTTGATTGCTCTCACTCAGAGGCTCCTTTGCAATTAGATCACTGATTAATCTTGCTTATTACACATTACCAAGTCTAAGATGACCAACTCCCAGCCTACTGTAGAATGCATGGCTCCAAGTGTCCAAAAAACACTACGAACGATGAAATTTTCAGACTACCTCTGCCAATCTGATTCTCCACATCTAGAAGTAGATTAAAGTCACCCAAATTTAGTGGCATATATTCCTAACAAGGGCCAAATATTTGTTCTCTGTATTCTCTACCTTACAGTGTAACCACTGTTAGAGGACCTATAAACACCCTCCACAAATTAACTTTTACTATCTCTACTCTTTTTTACTGTCTCTACACAAACTGATCTTTCAAGTAAAGGTAATGTCTCAGTACTGAACAAATGCCATCTTTGATTAACATATACCTTTTCCTAGCTTTCTGCATTATAACATGTTAAGTATCATTCAGCACTGAGGTCCCAACATTGATCGCCTTTGAACCATGTTTCTGCAATGCCTATCAGGCCACATGTATATATCTCTATCTGTACTACCAAGTCATCCCTTTTGAATGCTGCATGCATTCAGGTACAGGGCCTTAGCCATTTTTGTAATCTCTGTTTTTTTTAAAGTTGGTGCTCTCTTACATTTTTATGATGTGGAGTTGCCAGTGTTGGACAGGGATGGACCAAGTCAGAAGTCACAACACCAGGTTATAGTCCAACATGTTTATTTGAAATCCCAAGCTTTTGGAGTGCAGCCCCTTCATCAGTTGAAGGTGATGAATGAGCAGCACTCCTGAAAGCTTTTTGCATGTAACCCTGGTGTCATCCGACTTCTGACTTTTCATATTTCTTATGTTCTGTCCCTTCCTGTGACACTCTGGTAATCATTGCCTGAAGTGCTGCTCTGCCATATCACTGTTTCTTTTTTCTTTCATATCTCCACTCAATTCATCCCTTTACCCACTATTCAGTTTAAATTACTCTCTGCAGCCTGAGTTATACAATTCACCAGAACACTAGTCTCAGCATGGTTCAGACATGGTACAGGCCAACCCAAAAGTACAGCTCCAACTTTCCCAAGTACTGATATCAATTTCTCATGAAACAAAACCTTTTCTTCGATATCTCTCCTTGGGCCACACATTCATCTCTCTAATCTTATGAATCAATTTGCTCACGACTCAGGTCATTTGTTAGTTGTGACTTAATGTTTAAACATTTTTGTGGACTTCAGGTTGAAAGAGTGCGAATACTTGGATTTTGTATTTAAAAGACGTCAATGAAAGGATAGTGGAACTTGTTTAACAAGGTACTTCCTGGAAATTACTTAATAGGAGATAATTGCTAGGTTTGGCTACTTGGACTCATTGCTGAGAAAAGTCCTGACCACTTTTACAATGGGTTGTTATTGCTGTTCTGTTCAAACTGTGCATGCAGCTTGAACTTTCAGTTGGACAAGCATTCTGAAAGACAAAAACTGCTCAGTTCCTGTCTCTTTCTCTGAAGCAGGTTTACATAAATCGAGATTGTCTTCTTGGATGGTGACTGGAAGACATCCTGGGCAAACTGCATCTAAGATCTCAGAGACATCCGCTTAGGTTGGAACCTTTCTGTGTATGCAAAAATGTCCAGTAGACATCCATCCGAAATTCCACACCTTGTTCTTTTTTCTGCGCTCAAGAGCAAAGACGCATAATCAGATGAGTTTTTGCTCAAAGTGAATCTCCACAGACAGAAATTGTATGTTTTTCCCCTTTCTTATTGGTGTGTGTTTGGGTTTTTATGGCCAATTAAACACTCCTATTTTGGTATTACAAACTGTGTATTTCTGCATCATAAAATAAGATTAGTTTTGCAATAAATTTCTAATTTTGTTTACTGAAGAAACCTAGTTAATGAATATTGTAAGAGACCTTTCCTTCCTCTCTTTTGAGACTATAAACTCAAAATGGAAGTTGGGCACCTGTATAGCTAAGATACCAGGACAGTTCTGCAACTTGGAAAAATCCAATTGCTGCACATTTTTAGGCGCATAAGACAACATTGCTTTTTTGATGCAGTGAAGGAAGGAAATACATCAAAACTGTGTGACACTGTAAGTCTTTGAGTTAAGGGATTTCTGCCTGATGTTAGCCCTATGATTGCTAAAAAAAACTGTCGCTCAACAAAGCTCTAAATGTAAATGTTAGGGCAGCAGAGACATTCAGAGCCTGCAGACTGAAAACACCGATCTCTCTCTCTCTCTCTCTCTCTCTCCCTCCATGCGAGGAAAAAGACAGAAAAACTTTTCAAAAAGCTTAAAAGAAAGAACTCTTAACAAGAAAAAGTCAAAGACCACCAGATTCACTATCAAAGTGCAAAGCACCCATTAGTTTACAGACAACAGCACATCACCAGTAAGTGAAAATTAAAAGGAGCTGGTTTAGACTGTTCAACACACCTACCATTAATACTTACACTTCTGATCTTCAAATTTTTACTTTATTTCATAATCCACACTCTTTTCTACAGATGATATCTGTGCCAGACCAATTGTCTTTTGTTGGTCTTAGAAGTGCAATAATTTTCAAGGTTTTAAACGGGTTACAGTTTAAGGCGCATAGTGGAAGTCAGAATCTTGTAGCAATATAGTAAAAGATCCTTTTTCTGTCATTTGTTCATTGTATTTACAATAAGGAGATTTAATTTCTGGTAAGGATGAAATCTGAACTGCTTTTACCTTAAATAGCAGATAGTCTTTCTGGTCTATCTGGGACTTCATACATTTTCAGACACCTTGTGAAACAGTGGAGTATGACCATCAATGCACTGTTCCCAGTCAAGTATGACAATATTGTTATTTTAGGTCTAATACAGAGAAACAATGGTCATATTGGGAATCTGGTAAAACAATTATATTTAAGTTGTGATCTGTAGAGTAGCAGGACTAAAGACAGTGAACTCCTCCCATCTCAGGCATAACACATTACTTTTAAGTTTCCTAGTCCTACTTATGATGTTAGTACCCACATGGACTTGACAACTAGATCCTCTTTTCACATCCCACTCCTATTGCTACTCTGGGCTGGAGTAGAATTTGATGGTCCAAACCCTGAGACAACACAGCCAAATGAACTCTCACCCTGGTTGCAAGGAATTGGGTCTACCCACTAATACCACTACATATCTTACTTATTTCCACCACTTAAATAGCTTCCATAGCAGACTGACCTTGTCAGTTAGCTCATCCACCCTGCAGCCCTTCCTCTCATCCAAAAGATGATGAACAAACCTCTTACCTGCCTCATTTTGAAGTCACACCATCCTATCTGTAGCCACTGACCAAATCAGAAGTCACTATCACTAGAGAAATGACCATCTCTTGGAATAAACTGTCCATGTAATTTAACCCCCTCATTGATTTGCTGCCATGTCCGTATGTCATGCTTTTGCACAACGACTCTGAGCAAGAGCTCACATCACATCACTTAACTACAGGCATCTTGTCATGAATCACACTGGCAGCCGAAGCCTACCACATTCTTCAAATGGAATACATCACCTGCCCTGCCAGCATGGATATTTTAAAGGTCTAGTTGGTTATTTTATTCATCCTTTCTTTAAAAGTTTAATTTACCATAACTCACTAAACAAATACAACTTAGTAATTGCACAGGCCTTTACCACTTAAAAGTAACATGCATACCATAGAAATGCCAGTCAATGACCATCTTCAATAACAGACAAGCAAACCGGCACCCTTTAATTTAATAGTTTTACTATGAACATCCTGGGTGTTATCACTGACCAAAAATACAGGTGGATTCACCATACAAGTACAATGGCTACAAGAACAGGTCAGAGGCTAGGAATACAGTAGCAAATAATTCACCCCCTGACTCCCCACAGCCTGTCCACCATCTACAGGAATGCGATGGAATACCCCCCACTTGCCCGGATGGGTGCAGCTCCAACAACACTCAAGAAGCTTGACACTATCCAGACAAAGCAGCCCACTTGATTGGCACCACATCCACTACCTTCACCACCAATGCTCATTAGCAGTGTGTACAATCTACAAGATGCACTGAAGAAATTCACTACAGATGCTAACACGGCACCTTTCAAACTCAAAAACACTTTCGTCTAGAAGTACAAGGGCAACAAATACAAGGGAACTCCACCAGTTTCCCTTCAAACCACTCCACAATTCTGATTTGGAAATGTACTGTCACGCATTCATTGTCACTGGATCAACATGACAGAATTGTCTCTCCAACAGTATTGTATGTCTAACAATGTAGATGAACTGCAGCAATTCAATAAAGCAGCTCACCACTACCTCAAGGGCAACTGGGAACGGACAATAAATGCTGACTGGCCAGCAACAACCATGAGTGAATAAAAAAAATTTTAGCTGAAAATTACATTTTTATTCAGACACTTCCTAAAGGGCAGTTACTCACCAACCAAACATTTTATCACTCTCTTGTGTGTCATTGGTCGCTGTTCCTTTCAAAGTATTACCTCAGGGTCCACTTCACAGCGTCCTACTGTTTCAATTTTAAACAACAGCTTGCCGCGGCATAAAATTAGTGGATGTTCAATTAGCAAGTCAACTACAAGGTCCAAAGGGCCCAGATCTTCAAGTACACAATCAATTCACTGCCACATTTAGTGTCTCATTGATCTCTTGTTCCTTGTGGCAATGTCATGAGGAACAAAGGCACATCGTTTTTAAGCAGGAAGGTGTACATACGACTAGATCCCCTACAGAGAGTGTGGATGCAGAGTTGCAAGAAAATAGCAAGGAATTGTGTCCAGTATTCCCACAACATTTTAAAGATCTAGAATAGCCGAAGACAGAATATCGCACTACATTACGTAAAAACATCAAGCTAATATGTTTATATACTCCAAGGAGAGTGCCATACCCATTGCTAGAGAAAGTAAAGTCATAGCTTTATAGCACATTACAAAATGGACTAAGTTGCAAAGTTGACAAGGTCATGTTCAGTGCTGCTGACAGTTCCAAGTCCAATGAGAGATTAGATTATGTGTAAACCACAGAAAAACGAACAAAGTGGTTCAGAAAAAAAATCCATCTAGTTTATTCAGTGCAAGACAATCTGGCAAAACTAGCCAAGAGAAGATTTGTAACGGAATTAGACACTGGCAGTGAATTTTGGCAAATATCAATTGACTAGTAGTCAAGGTTGTCAACAACTTTTAATGTATCATTCAGACTATGTTGTTTCAATCGTCTACCTTTTGGAATTTTGTCAGCATTAGAAATCCTTCAGTATACAATGTTCAAAATCCTTGAAGGCATCTAAGGTATAGTCTGTGAAACGACCACAGAACGGAGTGCCAACTTTATATTATGATTCTACATTATGATCTCATTAGGGATCAGTAATCTTCATGGTTAGGTGGACAAAAGGCAGGATCCAGGGTAGTTCCTCAGAGACCAAAGCCACAAGATTTCACAACTTTGGACAAACAGTACAATAGATATAAAGAGAAGTAATACAATCTACAATGCATGTAGAACTTACTTCCAACATCCAGGTTTAACATAAGAACCAAAAGATTTCACATATTTAACATATCTTAAACATGGGTAATAAATCCCATGGCGCACATCAAATATCAAATGCAATCAAGACAGATCCCATGGATTTCTCAGCAATTTCTCCGAGATGATGATGACTCAATAGTCAGTAAACCTCATGGAGAAACTTCACAAGGAATTATTGTGCTTCTTCTTTTCCGATCTGAACTTCTAAGTTCCTTTCAACATGACCAAAATCTGTAAGAAACAAGAACGGGAGTACACCATTCCAACTCTCGAATCTGCTCCACCATTCAATAGGATAATGGCTGATCCAGCATTTCTCACATCAATTTTTCTGTCTTATCCCTGCAATCCTTGATTCCCCTACTGATCGAGAATCTATTTCAGTCTTAAATATACAAAAGGACTCTGCCCCCAGAGGTGATAATGGGAACTGCAGATGCTGGAGAATCCAAGATAACAAAGTGTGGAGCTGGATGAGCACAGCAGGCCAAGCAGCATCTCAGGAGCATCTGATGAAGGGTCTAGGGCCGAAACGTCAACTTTTGTGCTCCTGAGATGCTGCTTGGCCTGCTGTGTTCATCCAGCTCCACACTTTGTTATCTGCCCCCAGAGGTCTCAGTGGCAAGTTGTTCCAAAGACTCTGAACCCTTCAAAAAATTCCTCCTCATCTCAGTCTTAAATTGGTGCCCCTTTAGATTGAGACTAAGTTGTCTGATCCTACACTCTCGCCATCAGGGGAAATTTCTTCTCAGCATTTACCCTGTCAAGTTCCTAAGAATCCTGAATGTTTCAATGAGATCACCTCTCATTCTTCTAAGCTCTAGTGAGTCAAATCCCAACTTGTTTAGCCTTTGGTTATAAGATAATCCCTCCATACCAGTTATCTTTCTCTTAATTCCCTCCAATGAAATATTATCTTACCTAACAAGAGGACCAATACTTCTCATTGTACTCCAGATGTGGTCTCACCAGCACTTTGTACAGTTGCAGTAAGACATCCCTTCTCCCATTCTCCAAACCCCTTGAAATAAGTCCCAACACAGCATTCGCCTTCCTGACTACCTGCTACACCTGTGTGCTAGCTTTCTATGTTTCATGCTCAAGTCCCTTTGTGTTGCAACTTTCTGTAGCTTCTCCATTTAAACAATACTACTGTTTTGTTCTGCCTTTCAAAATAAGCAACTTCACATTTTCATACATTGTGCTCTATTTACCAACATATTGCCCACTTACTTAACCTATCATTATCTCCCTGCAAACTTTGTGTATCCCTCCAACAACTTGGGTTTACCACATACTTTTGTCCCATCTGCTAATGTAACTATAGTACATTCACTTCCTTCCTCCAAATCATGAATACATATTGTATACATTTACAGTCCCACTACCAATCATAGCAGAGCTCCACTGGTCACACCTGAAAAAGAACCCATTACTTCCGCTCGCTGTTTCTGCGTATCAGCCAATTCTTTATCCACGGCAATAGACTATCTCCAACACTTTGGGCTCTTATCTTATAACTTGACCTTTTGCCAGGTAACTTGTCAAACAGCTTCTGGAAGTTGAAACACATCACATCTACTTGTTCATCTTTATCCACTCTGCTTGAGACTTCTTCAAAAGACTAATAAATTGTCAGACACAATTTCCCCTTCATGAAGCCATACTGACTCTGATTAGATTATGATTTTTCAAATGTACCGCTATTATTTTGTAATAATTGATTCCAACATTTTTTCAACAATAGATATTAAGCTAATTGACCTACAGTTTTGTTGCCCTCCCTTTATTAATAGACGTCTCACATTGGCAGTTTTCCAATCCTCTATTTCTGCAGAACGTATGGATTTTTGGGAAATTACAACATCCACATCTGTTATAGAATGCCTCGGTTCTGGTCGATTACCTTCTTCTCCTAGGTTCGTGCACCCTTTGACTCCAAGGCTGTACTCCAGCAGAGGTACCTACTCACTAGCTAGCTTCACCAAACTACATGTGCCTCTGGGTTTTTCCTTGAGCTCTTATCTTGTTCAATTCTATGATTCTAACATTGATTATGGACTTTTCAACATCTACTCTGTCAGCTGTCCTAAGTATTAGTCCTCACAAGCTTCCCTTAGGCTTCTGCTAATATAACAAGTCACACTCCCCACGTTACGCTGCTCCAGAACTTCAGAGTCTGGACTACATTTGGCTAGTCAACTGCTCAATTACTGAATGTTGCCACCCATCTGCTTTTAGAGCTCTGTACTCCATAATTGTTACACTCTTACAGGATGCCAGAAATGAACATAATCAAAAAAGATTCAAGATGGCAGAGGAGTAGCAGGGCTGCGTGCAGGCTCTTGCCCGATTGTCATCTGTCCCCCCATGCTTGCTTTCTTTTTTTAACTTCTGCTCTTCTCGTTCATTCTTTTCCTATGTTTGTCTTTGGAGCCTTTTCTGGTGAGTTAGTCAAAGAAATTGGCATGGCAGCTAGAGTAGGCCGTGCGTGGAATGTAGGCAGTGATGGGCATGGCTCCTCGTGGCGACTGGAGGCAGCTGCAGCAGCAGGGGCATCCTCCCAGCACTCAGTGCTGGCGGCGGCAGCAAAGCTCGTCCGGTAATCAGAGGCGGCAGCAGGCTTTTCAAGACAATAATATCTCAGAAGAGGGAAGCTGGAGTTGGACTCTTGGCGAGACAGCAATGGCAGCCTGGTCTGACAGCAAAGCCAGGGACTCCTTGTTGCAGTAGGCCCAGAGTGAGTTCAACACAGGAGCTGCCATCGGCAAAGTGAACCCAGAGGCCAACAGACGGCACCTAAAGAGTAGTGACTCCTACGCTGGTGGGTGCAGGCAGCAACGAGACAGTGGAGGAAGGGTAGTAGTGCAGATGACACAGTTGGTGAGCCAGCTCAGGGCTCACTTTCAGTTACGTCTTTTATCATTTTTATTCTTAAACTAGTCAAAATGGCACCAGGTTTTGGCAACTGTTGAAGCTTTTCACTGTATTTTACTGTATTATTCACTGTAAAATGCAAGTGACAACAAATAAATAAATGTACACATTTGCCATGTGGATGTGACACTGCTAGGCAGTGCAACTAAAAGGTAGCACACTGACAGAGCCTGAGAATTTTGCTAGCACTACAATTACTCTCAATGAGAAGCATCACTTTGCAAAAAGAAGAATTGCGTTCCTGGTCACATTATATAAAAGAAAGGCTTTACAGTAGATCCATGAAAGACTAAAGATATAAGTGAGTTCTCACAGCAAAGAAGTGTGAACAATGTTCATTGATTTTGTTTTGGAATGATTATTTCTGTTTTATAAAGAACATCCCTATGAGACTACTATCACAAAACCTGTATGGGAGCTTTCATGAAATGGTCAAAGCGGCCTGAGAATTTGAGGCAGACTATAGCATTGTTGAAGATAAAAGAACGTTATTCTCTTCAGATGTATAAGCTCATTTTAACCCAAGCTTTCAAACAATAGTGGCTGTGGATGCATCTTCAAGGCTCTGAACTTGAATGAGTACTGTATGACTGGAGCAGGAAAATTTTTACTTTGCATCTAGAGCACTCACAGACACAGTAATGTTTTGCAATGGACTATGAAAGATGCTTTAGCAGTTTTGGGTACTTCTCAGATTATCTCACGAATTCAGTCTTGAAGTGGAAACAGACTACAAGCCATCAGTTACTCTACTGGATTGCAAGTAAATAGCAACAATGCCACCAAGTATCCAGAAATTCAGACTCCAATTAATCAGATCTGAATATTCAACAGTCTACATCCAAGGGAAGCCACAGGTTACAGCTGATGCACTCTCAGAGCAACAGTAAGATCAGTCTCTATGATTCTGTGACTGATGCAGAAGATTTATTACTCTTTGAAGTAGGATCATTTTCTGGGGTAATAGTAAATTCAGAGGCAAACAACTGGAACATTTGTGAAGCTTGAAAAGCAAAGGAGGAACACAGTAAAATCAAACTGCATCGGTCCAGACAGTTAGTTGGAGGACCAAACTATCATGAACAGAAACAACACTTAAGTGATACTAATATAAGCAAAATACTGTCTATGCCGGAAATCTGAAATAAGAACAGAAAGTTGGAGAAACTCAGCAGACTCGGCAGCATTTGTGAAGGGAGAAACAGAGGTCACATTTATTATCCATTATGACTCTTCTTGAACAGGACTGTTAACATCAGCCAAAACTGAATTCAGAAAAACTAGAGTAACCTACCTAGGACACAGTTGAACAAAGACAAGCGTTACTAAGGACAGCAAAAGTAAAGGCTCAAAGAGAAATTAAGGGTAAAGTCATCATAGTCCCACAGGACCTGAGAAGACAGGTGGTGGTTCAGCCTCAGGTTCATTATGCTTTACAAGAGCGGCAAGAGTGAGAAGGTGGGGTCTTCACTGTAACTGCAGCCAGTAGAGGAATGGAACCCATGCAGTTAGTATCACTCTGCATCTCAAACCAATCATCCAGCCAACTGTGCTAACCAATCCCCTGCTCTAATGGAATTCCTGGTTAACTAAAAGTAAATGGGAAATGATGAGATATTTAGGAATGTGTGGATGCTACTGGAAATTTGTGTGTGGTTTAATCAGGATAGCTGTGCTTTTAACAAATTTGAGAAGCTGAAGGCAATACTAATAAATGAACCAGTGTTGGTCACCCCGACTTTTCTAGACCTTTCAAAGTGGCAGTAGATGCTTGTGGCATCTTATTACAGCATGACAAATCAGGAATAGTCATTGAGGTATTACTGTAAGAAACTAAACCAATATAAGAAGTATTCAGCAGCAGAGAGAGATTTTTGGATTGTTGTGGGCTCTTCAACGTTTTCAAATGTGTTTGACACAGTCAGAAGAAATGCTAATTTCTGTTCATAAACCACAGGGCTTCATTCGAAATTTAAAACCCAGAATGCGAGACAATTCGGATGCAACCTGTTTTGCAGCCATTTAACATAAAGTTTGTTCATATTATTGGAAAACAATAATATAACAGGTGCATTGACTTGAGTGTAAAACGTTGGAATATGTTAAAGGTTTGAAAAATGTTAAGATTGTACAAGGTTGCATGGAGACAAGGGAGAAGTAGTAATGAATTGGAGGATTTTGAATACTTCTACAAAATCTAACGTTTGAACCAAATCTGGAGGCAGTAGAGTTTGATTTCCAAGGCACGATCTCTGAGAGGCGTGACCAATCTGATTGAAATGTATACAATTCTGAAAGGTGATAATGGGGACTGCAGATACTGGAGAATCCAAGATAATAAAATGTGAGGCTGGAGGAACACAGCAGGCCAAGCAGCATCTCAGGAGCACAAAAGCTGACGTTTCGGGCCTAGATCCTTCATCAGAGAGGGGGATGGGGTGAGGGTTCTGGAATAGGGAGCGAGGGGGAGGCGGACCAAAGATGGAGCGAAAAGAAGAGGAGAGTATAGGTGGGGAGGTGGGGAGGGGATAGGTCAGTCCAGGGAAGACAGACAGGTCAAGGAGGTGGGATGAGGTTAGTAGGTAGGAGATGGAGGTACGGCTTGGGGTGGGAGAAAAGGATGGGGGAGAGGAAGAATGTGCACCAGCTTCAAAATCTCCCCTTCCCCCACCGCATTCCAAAACCAGCCCAGTTCGTCCCCTCCCCCAACTGCACCACACAACCAGCCCAGCTCTTCCCCTCCACCCATTGCATCCCAAAACCAGTTCAACCTGTCTCTGCTTCCCTGACCTGTTCTTCCTCTCACCCATCCCTTCCTCCCACCCCAAGCCGCAACTCCATGTCCTACCTACTCACCTCATCCCACCTCCTTGACCTGTCCATCTTCCCTGGACTGACCTATCCCCTCCCTACCTATACTCTCCTCTCCACCTATCTTCTTTTCTCTCCATCTTTGGTCCGCCTCCCCCTCTCTCCCTATTTATTCCAGAACCCTCACCCCATCCCCCTCTCTGATGAAGGGTCTAGGCCCGAAACGTCAGCTTTTGTGCTCCTGAGATGCTGCTGGGCCTGCTGTGTTCATCCAGCCTCACATTTTATTATCAGAGACAGGTTGGACTGGTTTTGGGATGCAGTGGGTGGAGGGGAAGAGCTGGGCTGGTTGTGTGGTGCAGTGGGGGGAGGGGACAAACTGGGCTGGTTTAGGGATGCGGTGGGGGAAGGGGAGATTTTGAAACTGGTGAAGTCCACATTGATACCATTAGGCTGCAGGGTTCCCAAGCGGAATATGAGTTGCTGTTCCTGCAACCTTCAGGTGGCATCATTGTGGCACTGCAGGAGGCCCATGATGGGCATGTCATCTAAAGAATGGGAGGGGGAGTGGAAATGGTTTGCGACTGGGAGGTGCAGTTGTTTATTGTGAACCAAGCGGAGGTGTTCTGCAAAGCGGTCCCCAAGCCTCCGCTTGGTTTCCCCAATGTAGAGGTAGCCACACCGGATACAACGGATGCAGTATACCACATTGGCAGATGTGCAGGTGAACCTCTGCTTAATATGGAAAGTCATCTTGGGGCCTAGGATAGGGGTGAGGGAGGAGGTGTGGGGCAAGTGTAGCATTTCCTGCGGTTGCAGGGGAAGGTTCCGGGTATGGTGGGGTTGGAGGGCACTGTGGAGCAAACAAGGGAGTCACGGAGAGAATGGTCTCTCCGGAAAGCAGACAAGGGTGGGGATGGAAAAATGTCTTGGGTGGTGTGGTCGGATTGTAGATGGCGGAAGTGTCGGAGGATGGTGCGTTGTATCCGGAGGTTGGTGGGGTGGTGTGTGAGAACGAGGGGGATCCTCTTTGGGCAGTTGTGGTGGGGGCGGGGTGTGAGGGATGTGTTGCAGGAAATGCGGGAGACGCGGTCAAGGGCGTTCTTGACCACTGTGGGCAGAAAGTTGCATTCCTTGAAGAACTTGGACATCTGGGATGTGCGGGAGTGGAATGCCTCATCGTGGGAGCAGATGCGGCGGAGGCGGAGGAATTGGGAATAGGGGATGGAATTTTTGCAGGAGGGTGGGTGGGAGGAGGTGTATTCTAGGTAGCTGTGGGAGTCGGTGGGCTTGAAATGGACATCAGTTACAAGCTGGTTGCCTGAGTTGGAGACTGAGAGGTCCAGAAAGGTGAGGGATGTGCTGGAGATGGCCCAGGTGAACGCAAGGTTGGGGTGGAAGGTGTTGGTGAAGTGGATGAGCTGTTCGAGCTCCTCTGGGGAGCAAGAGGCGGCGCCGATACAGTCATCAATGTAATGGAGGAAGAGGTGGGGTTTGGGGCCTGTGTAGGTGCGGAAGAGGGACTGTTCCACGTAACCTACAAAGAGGCAGGCGTAGCTGGGGCCCATGCGGGTGCCCATGGCCACCCACTTTGTCTGTAGGAAGTCGGAGGAATCGAAAGAGAAGTTGTTGAGGGTGAGGATGAGTTCGGTTAGGCGGATGAGGGTGTCAGTGGAGGGTGATTGGTCGGGCCTGCGGGACAGGAAGAAGCAGAGTTCCTTGAGGCCATCTGCATGAGGAGTATAGGGACTGGACGTCCATGGTGAAAATGAGGTGTTGGGGGCCAGGGAATTGGAAGTTCTGGAGGAGGTGGAGGGCGTGGGTGGTGTCACGGACGTAGGTAGGGAGTTCCTGGACCAAAGGGGAGAAAATGGAGTCCGCATAGGTGGATAGGAGTTCGGTGGGGCAGGAACAGGCTGAGACAATGGGTCGACCGGGGCAGGCAGGTTTGTGGATTTTGGGAAGGAGATAGAAACGGGCCGTGTAGGGTTGAGGAACAATGAGGTTGGAGGCTGTGGGTGGGAGGTCCCCTGAGGTGATGAGGTCATGAATGGTGTTGGAGATGATGGTTTGGTGCTCGGCGGTGGGGTAATGATCGAGGGGGCGGTAGGGCCGACGACCTCATTGCTCGCCCACAACCTCCACAGCCAGCAACCCCAGAGAAGACAGCCACACTGAGCCCTGCCACATCTTCACCATCCCCTCAGACCTTCCACTGACTGAGGATGAACGGTCAGTCCTCAGTAAGGAGCTCACCTTTGTCCCCCTACAACCACACATCAATGAATACCAGTCACGGTTGGACATAGAACAGTTTTTCCGCCGCCTTCGCCTCCACACTTACTTCTTCAACCGGGAACCTAACCCTCCCTCCACTGACCCCTTCGCACACTTCCAACACAAGTCCTCCTCCTGGACACCACCCCCAGGCCTCCTACCTTCCCTCGACCTCTTCATCTCCAACTGCCGTCGAGACATTAACCGCCTCAACCTCTCCACCCCTCTCACCCACTCCAACCTCTCCCCCGCAGGCAGAACAGGCAGCCCTCCGCTCCCTCTGCTGCAACCCCAACCTCACCATCAAACCCGCAGACAAGGGCGGTGCAGTGGTAGTATGGCGCACTGACCTCTACATCACCGAGGCCAAACGCCAACTCTCCGACACCACCTCCTACCGCCCCCTCGATCATGACCCCACCCCCGAGCACCAAACCACATTCTTCCTCTCACCCATCCCTTCCTCCCACCCCAAGCCGCACCTCCATCTCCTACCTACTCACCTCATCCCACCTCCTTGACCTGTCCGTCTTCCCTGGACTGACCTATCGCCACCCCACCTCCCCATCTATACTCTCCTCTCCACCTATCTTCTTTTCTCTCCATCTTCGGTCCGCCTCCCCCTCTCTCCCTATTTATTCCAGAACCCTCACCCCATCCCCCTCTCTGATGAAGGGTCTAGGTCCGAAACGTCAGTTTTTGTGCTTCTGAGATGCTGCTGGGCCTGCTGTGTTCATCCAGCCTCACATTTTATTATCTACAATTCTGAGAGGGCATGACACATATATTGAGGAGTTATTTCCATGTAATGGAATTCCATTAGGAGATTTTGTTTTAAAACCAGGATGTAAAGCTTTTTCTCAAAGAGGGTAGTGAAGGTCTGGAATTCTCTACCCCAGAGAGTTGGGAAGACTAGATTATTGCAAGTACTTAAAGAAGCAGTTGGATTTCTGAAATAGAGGAGCTCAGGCTAGGAGAAGCTGTAATGAAAGAGAAATTGATCTCTCTCACAGATCAGTGCGATCTTAGAGAATGCCAGGTCATTCTCACGAGTCTGAATGACCTACTCCTGCTCCTATTTCTACTGTTCTTAATGAACAAATTTTAAAACATGACCACAATTCATTCTGCTTCCCATGGTTTAACCACTGACAATTTCCAATTAAGCCGCAAAAGTGAAATAATAACTATCCAGTGCAACAGACTATAAAATCAGTCTGAAATGCTAAGCTATAGACCCAAAATTGTCATGCCCTTACTGACAGTATCATTGTTGAAGGTCAGGATTACCAAATAAACAAAGGATCATGTTAACATGCTAAAGTAATAGCAAAAAAATTGTGCATAGTCTTGGGACTATTAAAGCATTGTCTGGACATCTATCAGTATTACATTTTTAACTGTTGTGGGGTTCACAACTCCAGCTGTTACTCCAATTAGACAAAAAAAAGGTTAGCTCATCCCTCATTAGAATGCACAGACTGAGCCTCTGTGAAATACACCAACCTTTTTTGTCACTACTGAACACTGCAATTTGTTTTAAATACAGCCATTTGGCTCATACAGTTTAGACTGAATACTAGACTTCAGAGTCCTGCATCGTAAAATGCAAATTATTTATAGAATTATATAGAAGCATCTAACTAGTTCCTTTGAACAAATCATCTTTATTATACAAAAGACAAAACCCATCAAAGCTCCTTTTTAAAGCTCCCATAAAGTACTAGGGAATGAAAATAGGGAATTCAAAACAATGACATTTATAATCTACTGGGGGCCTCTTTTCACCCTCCAATTAATCTTATCAACACATCCTTCTACTCCTTTCTCACTCATGCTTATTTAACTTCCTCTTGAAAGCATCTAAACTATTCACCAAAAGCACTACCTGCAGCGATGGGCAACATTCTCTCTAAACTGTGCAGCCGCTGCAAAAGCTCTGCAACATATCAGCTGGAGTGCTGATGAATGGCTTCTGCGTCCAGGAGCCACTGCCACACATGGACCTCAGGAAATCCACACAACAGCTGGTGGGGGAGGGACACTATGCCTCAGGAAAGGATAGAGGTTGAGAAAGAGAGTCCTTGGTAACCTCAACCAGCGAGGGAATTGAGCCCACTTTGTTGGCTTCACAAACCAACCAGCCATTCAGCCTACTGAACCAACTGACCTAGAGGTAAAGTCGTCATAGTCTCAAAGGACCGCTGGGCTGTTCTGTCATTAGAGAGACATGACTGGTGGTGAGTTTAACCTGAGGGTTGCCTCAGGTGAGTGGAGAGATTAAGGGAGTGGGACATTCATGATTACCAGTCAGTTTAGGGAATGAACCCATGCTGTTGGCGTCATTCTGCATCACAAACCAACTGTCCAGTCAACTGAGCAAGCAGACCCATATAATCTATTTAGAACTTATCAAGCCATTTTATAATATTAGAAGATCTTCATCAGGTCATCCTAAAGAAAATAGTCCCAGCCTGTTGAATCCACAGGCATGAAGTTACAGTATCTAAAACTCAATTCCCTTAGCTGGGCTATATATTCATACCATCATCTTCTGCTGTGTCAGTCAAATGAAATACATTCCTTATTCACAGGAGGCAGTGGGAGCAGTTTGACTTCTGAAATTTGCATTCATTGGCCTTAGTGGCAGCAGGCATGCAATTTGTTCACTTTTGATGCTCCTTAGAAAAGCAAACAAAAATTAAAACACTTTTAGTGAATTTAAATAAGTAAAGCAAAATAGTTTCAAAAAGTGAACAAGCAAGTAAAGGAATCTAACAAACAGAGCAAGTATTTGTACAGTAGAAGTCATTTTTAGACTATATTACTTAAAGTTCATGAAGAAATGTTGCCCTTGTGTATCAATTTTAAAAATACCAGATGAAGTTGAAAGGTACTGTCATCAAATAACTCAAATAGAATTATTAGTCATTATGTAATAGGCATCAAACAGTTTGTGCATGCATCAAATGAGAAAGCAAATCTTTGCAGGACGCTGTGTGCACCATGAAAGCAGAAATTACTTTGATAAGGTCCATATGACTACACATAGTTCTGCTGTAATGGATGTTTTGTTCAAAAATTGTAATGCGATTGAAGAATATTGGATGCTTTTGGATAACACGAACTTTCTGCTGTACAGGCTTAGCTGTTTTCTATAGTAATCTCCCTATAATGCAATTTTCTATGGCAGTTTTCAATAGCACAATTTTCTACAGTGCGAGGTCACACAAGAATGCAACTACTGCGTTATAGGAGAACTACCTGTACCCTATTTAACGATACATCATATTTAATCCACATGGCATGCAATTCCATCTCTACATTAATGCTTCATCTTTCACAACAAATCTGTCTCCACGTGAGGCTGCAGCATTACCATTAACTGGTAATTTAAGCATGAATGGAAACAGACTTGAACCAAATCTAGTTCCCACAAAAATCCATATAAAAAAAGGTCCAGATTATTTTCTCATTTAATGTCTGAGAAGATTTGTAGCTCAGGTTGTAGACATGTTCAAAGAGCTGGTGGGTTTGGTTGCAAACGTTTCATCACCAAGTGACACGACCAATCTCACTTGTCTTAATAACACACGGATAATGAGGGACACAAATTCAACTGGGGCAACACATCCATAACTGCACATGCCAGACAGAGCCATGCCAGGGAAGTTCCTGTAGGTCTGGTATTCCAACCAGAACTCCATCAACAAACATAGTGAATATGTAATACCAACTACCCCAGTAAACCGAGGTATATAAATAACAAATAGGACAGAACACCAATTCTTCACCAGAGATGCACTGACGATGTTACCTAGCAGGGTGAGAAACTACAACCTCATTTTCTCATTTACTGCATTGCTTGCATTCGGATGCTATAAATGCAAGGTGTTTACAATAATATCCCTAACACAGTAGAACATCCTAGGGTGCTTCATTGTAGAGTTTTCGCTACCCAAGGAAATATCAGGGTGGGTGGCCTAAATCCTGGTCAAAGAGGAAAATTTTAAAGGAACATTTAAAAGGAGAGGAGGGAAGAGGTGGAAAGGAAGGAAATGCTAGATCTTTGGGCCTAACCAGTTAGGTCAGTTGGGAAGTAATTCAAAATCCAGGACATGGCAGCATGCAGAGCTGTAGGACATTACCATCTCAGGGCTTTTTGGGCTGGAAAAGGATGGACAAAAAAAAATTTAGGGAGGGTGATACCCTGGAGTGATCAGAAACCAAGAATTGCAAATCTAAAATTTTAAATTGGAAAACCAATGACCATATCCCAATATTTCTGGCTCAGCCCTGCTGAAAAGCAAGAATGAAAAGGTGAAATTATGATTTAAAATGGTCCCCATAGTAGCAATTCTTGTGTGTCTTTTGGGCCAGTATTCAAGGGTTGAAGCTATTTCTTCATTTTCCACAAGTTTCGACAACAGGATTCTCTTCCTGTCACTGACTTCAGTTAGGAAAAGCAGATTAAGAACCGAGTATACTTAAAATGACATCATTCTGCTGGAAAATCTGCTGGGCAATATAAAGGTTGAATTTCTTGGCCTGCCCAAGATTGTAACTGTTTAAAGGCCAAAACACAAACCACTTAATTCCCATTCATAATTGGGAATCATGGGCTGGTTGACAGTACCAGACACAACCGAATGGAACTTTGAAGCAGCTGGGGCGACCAAATGGAAATATGTGACTGTCGCTTTCTTCCAACAATTTCTCAGTATGGATGGGAAATACAATTAACAAAAAATGGAATGGTGTCAGTGAAGAGTGGAGAAAGAAAAGGAGGAAAACTTTTCCTCTCTAACTTCCAGCCAATAAAATGGCTTGTCCAGCAATGAACCAAAAACCTTCATTCCTTAAATAAAATCAGCATTTGGAAAATCCTGTCTTCGCATAAAAACTGGTTTATAAATTTGTTAAGGATTTTGGAGAGCACTTACACCTTATAATAAAATAAAATCTATCTTAAAATCTCCTCTGAGTTAGCACTGGGAACAGAGCTTTGCAGGGCTGATGCCTTAGAAAAGAAATACCATGGAGTTGGCGTCCTCACTATTTTTTGAGCCAGGATTCAGGTTTGTGAATTAGCTGTACAGGTAGCACAGTAACAGAAGAGCAGGTGAAGGAGTGGAGGAAGGACTTGTTGAAACAACAGTAGCAGTACAAAGTACATTTATATTGTACCAACACAATAAAATGTCTCACGGCATTTCATAGCAAGATTATCGAACAAAATTGGCCAAACAGTTGGATGTTAGGGCAGATGACACAACTCATCTTGTTCACTAATGTCCTTCAGGGAAGGAAATCTGCCATCCTTATCTGCTATGGCCTACATGCAACTCCAGGCCTGGAGATTCAGCTGGCCATTTCCTAAAGAACATAGCTACTAGACTGGGTCTACAGCAGGATTTGAGGGAACCAACATGAGGCAAATAAAAACCTGAACACATCCTCACCAATTGGCATGCTGCAGATGCATCAATCCATGACAGTACCAGCAAAATTGACCATCGCATAGTTCTCGTAGAAACAAAGTCAAGACTTCACATTTGGAACACTGTCATTTAGCACAGCATTATGTGGTACTATGTTAAATGGGACAGAATTCAAACAGGTCTAGTAACTAAGAATGGGCGTCAATAATGGGCCACAAGCTCCTCAGCAACTACACAACTGTACTCCAATACAGTCTGCAACCTCATGACCTGGTATATCCCCCACTCTACCATCACCATCAAGCCAGGAGATCGATCTGGTTCAATGGAGAGGACAGGAGGGCAAGCCAGGAACAGCACTGGGCATTCCCAAAAATGAGGTGTCAACTTGGTGAAGATACCAACAGGACTACTCAAACAGCACAACAGCAAGTTAATACAGCTAAGTGATCCTGCAACCAATGGATTAGATCTAAGCTCTGTAGTTCTGCCACAATCAGTCGTGAATGGTGGTAGACAACTAAACAACTCACTGGGAGAGGGGGCTCTACAAATATCCCCATCCACAATTATGGAAGAGCATAGCACATCAGTGCAAATAATAAAGCTGAAGCATTTGCAACAATCTTCAGCCAGAACTGCCAAGTACATGATCCAACTCAGCCTCCTCCAGTGGTCCCCAGTATCACAAAGGCCAGTCTTCAACCAATTAGATTCACGCTGTGATATCAAAAAATTGTTGGAGGCACCAGAAATTGCAAAGGCCCTGACAATTTTCTGGCAATAGTACTGAAGCCTTGTGCTCCAGAGCTTGCGGCACCTCTAGCTAAGATGTTCCAATACATCTACAGCAGGAACTACCCGACAACGTGGAAAATTACCCAGGTATGTCCTGTACTCAAAATGCAGGGCAAATTCAACCCAGCCAACTACCATTCCAGTCTACTCTTAAATATTACTATAATGATGAAAGATGTGGAGGCTTTGGAGAGGGTGCAAAGGAGGTTTACCAGGATGCTGCCTGGACTGGAGGGCTTGTCTTACGAGGAGAGGTTGACTGAGCTCAGACTTTTCTCTCTGGAGAGAAGGAAGAGAGGTGGCCTGAACGGAGGTGTACAAGGTAATGACAGGCATTGATAGAGTCGATAGCCAGAGACTTTTCCCCGGGGCAGGATTGACTGCCAGGAGGGCTCATAGTTTTAAGGTGTTAGGAGGAAGGTATAGAGGAGACGTCAGAGGGAGGTTCTTCACCCAGAGTTGTGAGCGCATGGAATAGTTTGCCAGTGGTAGTCGTGAATGCAGAGTCATTAGTGACATTTAAGCGACTGCTGGACATGCACATGGGCTGCAGTGAATTGAGGCGAATGTAGGTTAGGTTATTTTTGGAGAAGGATTACTCCACAGCACAACATCGTGGGCTGAAGGGCCTGTACTGTGCTGTACTTTTCTATGTTCTATGTTCTATTTCATCAACAGAGCTTTCAAAACTTCCCTGCTTTGCAACAACCTGCTCAGTGACACCCAGTTTGAGTTCCACCAAGGCCACTCAGCTCCTGACCTCATTCCAGCCTTGGTTCAAACATGGACAAAAATAACTGAATTACAGAGGTGAAGTCACAGTGACAGCACTTGACATTAAGATTGCATTTGACCAATTGTGGCAAAGAGCCGTAGCAAAACTGTAATCAATCGGAAATGGAGGGGGCTTGGGTGGGGAGACAATCCACACGTTGGAGTCACACTTGCTACATAGGAAGATGATTATGGCTGATGGAAGTCAATCAATAATTGCAGCTCCAAGATATCACCACAGTTTCTTAGGACACTGTTCTAGGCTCAATTATCTTCAGCTGTTTCAAAATGACCTTCCCAACATCATAAGATCAGAATTAGAGATGTTCACCAATGACTGAACATTGTTCAGTCCCATTCACAACTCTTCAGATACTTAAAACGTCCATGTTCAACTGCAAAAAGACCTGAGCAATATCCAGGATTGGACTGAAAGTGGCAAGTAACGCTCACGCCAAACATGCCAGGCAATGACCATCACCAATAAGAGACAATTTAACCACCTGCTTAGTTTTATTTTCAGTATTTCCTTCTGCTTACAAACTTTGATTTCCAACTGATGATTCTTCAGTGAAGATGGAAGCAGAAAATATTTCCAGCACTCCTGTATGGTCGCAGGTTTACTTCCTGTTGACTGGATATAACAATTCTGTCATGTCATCTTAAGTAATCTCAATAGATTCTTTTCTTTTGCATTTGATCATGAGTCAAGGAAGGTCCAACCAAGTTGCCAGTTGGACAATAGTTGGCTCCTCAGCCAATTGTTCTCAGACTGCTTCCTCTTTGAATAGACTAGGCACTGCTTGAATTCTCTGGACCTGCTTGTTGTCTCTTAGAACTAGTTGAACACCTTCTGTTACTTCAAGGATGTCATTTCTGCATGCTCAAAAGGTGAGAAGTGTTGATTCTAAGTTAGCTATATGTTCTCAATTCTTTGTTCCTAGCATACCTATTATCTTGAGAGTCATGTCACATAAATCCTGTAGTTTCATCTCTATTGGTTGTAATATCTGTTCCTTTAGTCATGATATTCCGTCTGGTAAGATTGCCATAACATCAAGTTTAAAATTAATGAGAAGCTATTGAAATAAACAGGTTTTGTCAAACCAGAGTTGCTGGATCACCAATTTATGCTTGGAATACAATGGACATCTTTTAGCATGCAACTGCACTAGCATCTGTACATGAGTAGCACTTGATATTTTGCAACTCTGAAAACCCATCTACTTTTCACAGCCTCTCAAAATCCTATAGTTTTTCCGGATATGGGGTTCTTTTGAAATGGGTGGGCAGTCCAACAGGTAAAGAGGATCCAAGCTGTACCAAGTCTATTCAAAGAGAAGCCAGTCAGAGAACAAAAATAGAAGCTGCTGCAAAAGTTCAGCTGGTCTGGCATCATCTGTGAAGAAAAAAAAATCAGAGTTAACATCGCAGGTCTGATGACTCTTCCTCAGAGCTTGGGTCACTGGGCCCGAAACGATAGCTCTGATTTTTTCCTTCACAGATGCTGCCAGACCAGCTGAGCTTTTCCAGCAACTTCTGTTTTTGCTCCTGATTTACAGCATCCACAGTTCTTTCGGTTTTCACTCAGAGAACAACTGGTCTAAGAACAATCCGCTGTCATTTCATCAGGCCAAGGGCCACCGGCAGAAAATTTCATTGGGTTTCTTAGGTTCGTGATGGAACCCAAAAAAATCTATTTTGAGATTATTTATGTTGGCACGAAAGATTGGTTTAATGCTTGTCAACAGGCGGGAAATCTGCATCCATACAAGAGTAGTAGAAATATTTTTCATTTCTGCTCTTACTGAAGAACCACCAGATAACAAATCAGCAAAGTTTGCAAGTAGAACTAAATGATGACAATAAAAACAAGCAGTACAACACACTCAGGCACACCAAAGAATATTTAACTGAAGTTGTGCAGACAGCCGAACCTTCTGCAGAACAAATTCAAGTCAGCTTTGAATTTGATATCAGATGATTAGACAGCACAAGTTTACAAGGAACAATTCAATGTTTTTATCTTTCAAAGCACTATGGCTAGTGTGGGAAAATATCTAGTGCACCAAAACAACAATATGGAGGATGAATAAAGACATCCGAAGAAATCAAAATTTAAGTGAAGCATTCTAACCCAGATCTATCTGTGGGTTAAAAATAAAGATTTGTGTGCATAAAATAAATTGAGCTACATACGACTCCACAGAAGACAGATCCACATCCAGAGATTCAGAACAGCATCGAAAAGAATAAATTACTTGGCTCAGAAACAATATTCGACTAACATATAGTTATTTACCAACCTATTTAGACATGCTATGACGCACCTTTGGGGAGACTGGGACTTGAACTCAGACTACATTGCCACAACTAACTAATATAACCTGCACTTAATTGCTTTTGTGCAATAAATAACAACATCTTAAGACAAAAATCCCTTCTTGCTGACACTCACTGATGATTGTTTCTCTGCCACCAAAACCAAATAGCCCCTTAGACCAAGTCAGAGGTAGATCAGAAAGTGACAGCATTCTCCCACACAATTACCTCAGTATTCAGAGGTAATTATCATTCAGAAATTGACAGTACCTATAGTCCTTTCAGTTACAGTACATCATATTCTTACTTCAGTCATTAGTTGAAATGCATCACCATCATCTATTAATTCATGACTACAGATCCCTCAGAATTATGCTTCAGATATGAAAACCTGCATACAAAGCTAATTGTTCTTGTTGACAGATGCTATTTCAAATCTGCCCTTCAGCACCAAATCAAATTATCATGTGAACTCTGTTCATATTGTCAGAATCTTTGCACACCGAAGTTTAGTAAGTTACCACTTCAAATGGTCACAACATATCCCTCTTCATTCTGCCCTAACTTTTCAATTAATATTCAATTCTAAAGAGACAGCAAATGTGATGGGATAGCTAAAGGATAACAGAACATGATTGTTTTTGTTTCTATCATTCTGTTTCTTAAACATATTTTGTTCATCCCCAGCCAGCCTCTTTGGCAAAACATTTTTTTCTAAGAGCAAATACTATGATCATTTATGGCTTTAAATCACTCAGAGTTAAAAGGGAAAAATAGAAACTGTCCGTCTCAGCCAGGTTTCTAAATGTCGTCCATAAGAACTAATTAAGAAAGCACCAGTATTAAGACTTCAAAGGTCAGATTCCTGGTCACTAACTTTTTAATGATTCGCTTCTGTTGTTCATACTGCTGAACCATCCCCAAGAGCTGCATGAACACAGCAGGCCAAGCAGCATCTTAGGAGCACAAAAGCTGACGTTTCGGGCCTAGACCCTTCATCAGAAATGGGGGAGGGAAGAGGGCTCTGAAATAAATAGGGAGAGAGGGGGAAGCGGATCGAAGATGGATAGAGGAGAAGACAGGTGAAGAAGAATCTCCCATTCAAATCACAAACTTTTTAATCAGTTCAATCACCTTGTTTCACTAGGTTTGCCCATTTAAACCTGGCATGATCGATTTGAAATACTGATCTGAATTCTACTCTCTGATGATAAACCTACAGGGTAGATATTTTAAATCAAACTGTTCAGATATGTTCGCATCCCAAATTCAGCAGTTGTGTTCATTATGTGCAGTTCTGGAAATACTGTATTGCAAAAAAAAGGATATGCGTTTTGGTGGAAACTTATTTTTCTGATCCTGCTACAGCAGTGTAAGCAAAGTCGTACTACCTAATGTGCTACCTCAGTTAAGCAGTACTTGAACTGTTCTGACTACTTTGGTAAGTAGCACTAATTATTTTGAGTGAGGTTTACTGGTATAAATGATATGCCATTCATTTGCAATACTTCAAATGGATTCTGCAAATATATAGACGGTGCATTTAAATGCAAGATGTTCTTTTGAAAATAGATATTACATTTGCCATTGCAATGTGGTAAAAAGTCATGTTGCAAAATTTAGGCCAAAGATCTGCAGGCTAGGTGGAATGGCCATGCTAGGTTGCCCTGTAGTGTCCAGGGATATGCAGAAAAGGTAGGTAGCTATGGTAAACGTGGGGTTACGGGGATGGAGTTGGGGGCTAGGTCTGAGTGAAGTGCTCTTTGGAGGGGGAACCCGATAGGCCGAATGGCCTTTTTATGCACTCTAGGGTTTCTAGAGCAGACAGGACTGAATCCAGGCCTCCTGGCTCAGAGGTAGGGACACTACCACTGCACCATGAGAGCCATAAAACCTATGTTACTTTCTAAATCAAACAAATTAAAGTAGTGATATTCTAATTACAGATAACAGAGTGTGGAGCTGGATGAACACAGCAGGCCAAGCAGCATCTCAGGAGCACAAAAGCTGACGTTTCGGGCCTAGACCCTTCATCAGAGAGGGGGATGGGGGGAGGGAACTGGAATAAATAGGGAGAGAGGGGGAGGCAGGGCATCCCAAAACCAGCCCAGCTCATCCCCTCTCCCCACTGCATCCCAAAACCAGCCCAGCTCGTCCCCGCCTACCTAACCTGTTCTTCCTCTCACCTATCCCCTCCTCAAGCCGCACCTCCATTTCCCACCTACTAACCTCATCCCGCCTCCTTGACCTATACATTCTCCCCGGACTGACCTATCCCATCCCCACCATCCCACCTATACTCTCCTCTCCACCTATCTTCCCCTCTATCCATCTTCGGTCTGCCTCGCCCTCTCTCCCTTTTTATTTCACAAGCCTCTCCCCATCCCCCTCGCTGATGAAGGGTCTAGGCCCGAAACGTCAGCTTTTGTGCTCCTGAGATGCTGCTTGTCCTGCTGTGTTCATCCAGCTTCACACTTTATCTTGGATTCTCCAGCATCTGCAGTTCCCATCATCTCTGATCACAATATTCTAATTGGAAGCAAGTTTTGTATTTATCAGAGCTAAAGAATTCAGTGGCATCAAATACCCTAGACTTGGAAATCCAGGTCCACAAGTTCTGGACACATTAGCTTGGAGACCCATGTTTCAGGGCAATCGGACCTACTTCTGATCCCTAACGTTAAAAAAGGTAAAGACTAACATAATAAACACAATGAGTAGCTTTATAAAACTCATTTTCCTTCCTGTGATACAGTAAATATCCTGTAAACAAGCCCAATTCCCAGTAGTTCCAACAAATCATTTCATGTTACAAACAGGAAGAGCTCAGCAATGAAAACATTTGTCTCCATGTTTTTAATGGTCAAAGGCTGGGCTTCATATCCTGATTTGCAGGTGGCTTCAGTATATCACAGATTTAGATTTCAATTGCCATACTGCTCTCAGTGACACATTTCCTAACTACAAAACTTGTAGCACCAGCCACATTTGCTTAACGTTTGCTCAAATTATGCTATTAGGCATTTGTTTTGTAACAGATTGAAAATGTCAAATGCCTCTTTCCACTTGTTTACACACATTTTGCTTGTGACAATCCTCAGTAAGTCAAACATGCTGTCTAGAATGACTGGCCTTTTCCACTGTAAAGCATTCAATATATTCTAATATACTTGGTGACTTCTGGATGCTGCCCCCACCCCACAAAGCCTGAATAAAACACACTTTCATCTTCCTTGCCAACCCATTACTTTTCTACTGTTCTTTCTATCTTTTCATTTTTCCTCCAATGATACATCCAAAAGGAGGAAATTAGAACTGAAAAGAAAGAAAAAAAGAAAGAAAGACACCTCTTTTTTCATATGCTCAATATCAGTGTGACAGTGACACACGTTCCACATTGGAGGCCTCAGTATATAATACTTTTAATATAATAATTCAATTCACAAGCTCCATCTCCTGATGCACAAGTTGAGCTCTCTCCTTTCCCATAGCTTTTTGCACTGCACACAGCTTGTAAGGTTGTATTTATGATTTTTTTTGTTGCATTTTCATAAGCTTCTGTTTTATTCAAGACACGATCTAAGAAAATGACTTTAAAATTATTTCAATGTCACAAGTGATGCCACTGAAGATTCATTTACTTTAGAATTACACACATTCTATAGCCTTAAATTATGGAATTTCTCCGAAATTCCTTACTGCTAAGACCTGGCTAGTATAAAAATTAAATAGTAATTTTTCTGAGGACCCTCTATCTCAATAATAAGGAAAAATTCAAATATGTCCGCAAATAGTCCTCATTTCCATTAAGCAATAACAGTCCAAGTTACACTGTGCAGAGCTAATAGTCAGGAAAATAGGAGTTCAAATCCAACTTGAGAATTTAAATTATGACAAACATAGAAATGAAAAAGCTGCAATGTTACCTCAAATCAGATATATTGTATGGTTGTTAAAAATACACTAAACACTTTCATCTATATCTATTCTGACTTGTGTGGCTTCAAATCAACATTGTAATGTAGGTAACTCTTAAATGCCTTCACAAATCAACCCATTGCATGAAGCCACACAGTACACATTTTCACAACAGATTGAAGAGGAAGTTCCACGACCACTTTGGGCAACAATACATGGAAAATAAATTCCAACCCGTATTGAAGGTTCATAATATATACTGTTACTTAGGAACTTGTGTTCTAGAACAGAGGAAAATATGATTTTACTTTCTAGTTATTGTTTCAGAAGGTCTGAAATCATTTGAGTCCAAACCAGCATTTATATGAAATCATGTGATTTTAGTTAAATGATCAACAAGCCAGGTGGGGAGCAAACTGTTAACGTGCAGCTGACTTGGGTTTTACAACCCAGAGAAAGAGTGAGACAAAAGGAATCCATAAGAGAGATGCCACTCAATTTCCAAGTAGTCAGAGCTGGGTTAAGAACTGAGAAGCTTAGAAGTGTGAGAGAAAAAGTTCGAGAAGAAGGCTACAGAGGTGTCACAAAGGCAATGAAAATGATCCTACAAAACTTTAGGATACGAGTTGAAGACAAGTACATCAACTAAGAACTGAGTTGCATTTGCAGGTTGTTTCAAAGGTCTTGGGAAAAGACATTATAGAAAACAGCATTGAATGAATATGCAGGAATTTGCTGCAAGATAACTAACTACAGCCATGTCAGCTGAGCAAGCAGCTTTATAATGGAGATAAGGGTGATTTCATCGAAGTTTCAGTGCTTCTACAAGGATTATTGTTAGAGTAAAAAGGGGTGGATCTTTCTTTTTGATATTTTTAATGAGAATATTCTATAATAGCAATACTTTTCTTTTGCGTCATAAACTTTTTGTTAAAGTCCTTTGTGAATATGACTCACTGCTGCCCCCCACCCTCCACCCCATCGACAAAGAAAAAATATAACTTATAATCTACTCCATCTAATCATATTCCACCCTGGAAACTGATTTGTCCAGTATTACCATCAGCTGTGATCATAGTACAACATTGCCAGCACCCTCAGTAGTAGATTTGATGGTGCCCACTTAATTGTGTCATCCCCAGGACCACAAATTTCCAACTAGTTGATATTATACAACTCCATTCCCGTCTCAGCTCACCTACTGGTCCAATCTCTATTCATGCCTCTGTTCCTTTGAGACTTACATTTTATTCTCAAACAAGAAAATCAGTGCCACTTGGATCAGATACTTCTGCAGTGACTCCATAGCAGTGAATAACGAACGTACACTAGGACAATAAAACCTATATTCTATATAATGCACAATATTATAATTCAGCTATGATAAGTCCAATTCCAAACAACAGCTGCACAACACCCATCAAAAGCACAAAAGTCGTAGTTATACTGCCTGACTCTATATCCAACATATCTATTTTTCTGTCAGCATTAAAAAATAGTTTGCCCTACCGTAACATTTCATGATGTCATACTATATTCCACTGGATTATATTCTAAACACAATGTCAAATCCAAATGGTATAAAACATCTTTCTAAAGAAGTTAGTATCAGCTCAGTGAGTCAGAAGTTCATAATTTCAAGTCCCACTCCAAAGACACAAACACAAAACTTCAGCACTCCAACGCAGTATTGAAGAAGCGTTACAGTTTTCCAAACTGTGTAGTCAGATTCTACAGTCTACCAAGATATTTATGTATTCCTAATTTAGTTTGTACAACTGTAGTTAGTTAAAACGCATAGGTTAAAACACGAGGTGAGGGTGTATCTTTCAGATGAGACACTAAACGTTAAATGTCTGCTGTCTCAGGTGGACTATAAGATCTCATGAGGAAGACGCGTTCTCCTGATAACCTGGCCAAATTCAGGCATCAAACAACAGCAAAATAGTTTGGTTGGTTGTTAATACATTACTAATTGGAGGAGTTTGCTGTGTTCAAAGTGGCCTTCATATTTCCTACATTCCAAAAATGATGAATTTCAATAAAGTTTAATTAGTTGTGAAGCATCATGACATTATCTTAACCCAAGTGTTTTCCAAAGACAACTAAAAGCACAATTCTTGAGTAGAGTCTAATCTGAAATCATGTAACATGAAAACAAAAGTAATAGAATAAAAATTATTTCCACCCAAGGCAGTATTAGATTTCCACACTCTTTAAAGCAGACAATTCTGTAGGCAATCAACCTGCTTTCAAGTATTATATTAGAATTCAAAGTTGCTAGTATGTATGCTTTTGTCAATCAACAATCAGACAGCAGGCAATGATGACAGAGCTGAACACCACAATGCAAATCTTCATTTTAAGAGCCAGAAAACTGCTGGCAGCAAAACTGAAGTGGAAATTCAAACGGACGTTCATTTCATTCCTCAGTACATTTCCTTAAGAAGTTTTTCAACTGTTAATGATGGGAAAGACTGTGATGACAATGAAGTGCAAGAAGG
This sequence comes from Stegostoma tigrinum, assembly GCF_030684315.1. Lineage (NCBI taxonomy): Eukaryota > Metazoa > Chordata > Chondrichthyes > Orectolobiformes > Stegostomatidae > Stegostoma > Stegostoma tigrinum. The sequence goes on from NC_081357.1 coordinate 97,909,009, forward strand.
AGTAGAAACTATTCATTCAAAAGGTTGGGAGTACAATAAGGTACCAGAGTGAACAGAAACTATTTACTCAAATCTCTTCCTCGTGTTGATCCAACAGGTCAATCATACAGCTGATAAATTCCTTTCAGCTGTCACTTTCAACACGACAGGTGGAAAGACAGGAGGTATAGACAGTATGAATTCCATAATTAAATGCATGGTCTGATTTTGTGAGGTCACCTAACATTCAACAATCCTGAGTCCTACTACCACACAGGAGGTATCACTCATTATCTTATGGAAACTAAGTATCCCTCTGCTGTATGGTATAGTTTTCCAAACTGTGTAGTCAGATTCTACAGTCCACCAAGATATTTATGTATTCCTAATTTAGTTTGTACAACTGTAGTTAGTTAAAACGCATAACGTTTGAAATTTGTTGCTGTAATAAACTGAGAAATTATTGAAGGGACATAGATGGACAAAAGATTAGACTTATTTTGTCGGAGAAAACCAAGTATTCATACAAATACGGATTTTTGACAAGAGATAGTAAGAACTGCCTATGCTGGAATCAGGGATAACACTGTATTATCTCTAGATTTTCGACAAATATACTTTCCCAACTTCTAAGATTTGTAAGCCAAAACAACATCTCCAGGAAAGGTTTTAAATTTCTATACAAGAATGGCATCTTCAAATTGAAGAGGAAAGTCAAACAAACACATTGCATTATCATTCTCAATGTCAAAAAGCAAAAAAAAGTATCTTTCATGGCCTTAGCACATTTACAGACAGTTAAGAACTTTTAACAGTCACACTGTAGTATAGGAAATGCAGTAATCAAATTGCATACAGGTAGGTCCCACAAAGAGCAACATGCGAATGACTAGACAATTCTTTAGACAGGATGAACCTCCCTTTACTGAAAATCATGCCATTAGATCGTTTTCATTCATCTGTGAGGGTTCCCAGTGCATTGGTTTCAAGTTTCATCAAAAAACAGTACTATATTTCTAACAGTATAGCGTACCCTCAGTGCTGCAATGAACTGCGTTCAAGCCTGGACTGCCTTTCAAAATCTGTCAAACAAACATATATTTGACTGGAAAAATAAAGTGCACAAAAACATGTTTTCCAAGAACAAGCAGAGAGACAAGCTTTAATCTTGTACTACAGACTTCCACAGATTTAACAGACTTCAAAAATTGGCTCCAAGGTTGCTTCCCAGTCCGGTCAAGTCAACTTTGAAGCCAGCCAGAACTGCATAGGACTCAGCAGTAAAGTGTCTAATAGCATTTCACTCAGGGATAGGAACATCTATACACAGGGAAGGGGTGATGGATACTTGGTTCAAAGCAACTTGGACCAGAAGCAAGCCTTTGGCAAAATACCACACACTGCATATTGAATGATATTGTCTCCAAAACTAGTTTTGGAAGAAAATGTACAAATACATTCCAACTGTCCAAAAAAGCAAAACTGGTGCAGACTAAGCAAAAGATTCAAAACAAGACTGAAACCAAGGACTGAGATAACACAGTGTGCAGCTGGAGGAACACAGCAGGCCAGGCAGCATCAGAGAAGCAGGAAAGTTGGCATTTCAGGTCAGGACCCTTCTTCAGAAATAAGAGAGGGGGAAGGGAGCTCAGAAATAAATTGAGAGGAGGGGTGGGGCAGGGGAAGATAGGTGGGATGGTGATAGGTGAGTGCAAGTAGGCAGTGGTGGGGGATTGGTCAGTGAGTTGCGAGGAGTGGATAAGTAGGAGAGAAGATGGACAGGTTGTGTCAGATCAGTGAGGCAGGAATGAGAGGGAGGGTTGGTCATGGAATGAGACTGGGGTTGTGAGGTTTTGAAACTGGTAAAGGCAATGTGGCTGTAGTACATGGTTTGCTTCAGTATATGTTCAAGCAGCTTCAGTGCTAAAGAGATTACCAGAGGATTTCAGTGGGAGAGAGATCCACTGAAGTCTTTCCAGAGGAAGGAGAATAATTTCTTAAAGGTAGGCATCCCTAGAACAGACTTCACTGTGGGGTTATAACTCACTCAGAAATAGTAAGAGCTGTTGATGTTGGAGTCAGAGATAAATAGAGAGAGGAGGGGTGGGGCTGGGGAAGGTAGTTGAGACCTGCACTCACCTATCACCAACCCACCCACCTTCCCCAGCCCCATCCGTCCACTCTCTATTTATTTCAGAACTTCCTTCCCCGCTTCCATTTCTGAAGAACAGTCCCAGCCCAAAACATCAGCTTTCCTGATCCTCTGATGTTGCCTGGCCTGCTGTCTTCCTCCAGCTCCACACTGTGTTGTCTCTGACTTCAGCATCAGCAATTCTTACTATCTCTGAGACTAAAGAGTCACCTGCCTGTCCAGCTTTGGTCAGAAAGCCTTCTGATTTCTGGCAGAGTTAACGTTTCAGATCCAGTGATCCTTTCTCAGGCCCTCACTTAATCCGAAATGTTAACTCCGATTTCTCTCCACAGATGCTGCCAGACCTGCTGAGCTTTTCCAGCAATTTCTGTTTTTGTTTTTCATATACAGCACCTGCAGTTCTTTCAGTTTTTAATGACTACTGAATTGCTCCCCTCCATCTCCACCAAGAATATGTCCTCACCCCCGGCAGAGCAAATGCATAAAAAAACTATGGAATGCCAATGTTATGGCTGCTGAGAACTGTATCTATTCTCCAAAACTTTATCATTCCCCACCGCTACTACATATCTGTTCGATTTCCCCAATACCAAGGTGACATGGTCAGTTTACTCATCCTCCCTGTAGTCTCCACTCTGGTCTGCACGGCTTGGAAGAATCTCAGAACTATCAGACAATTTCAGGGATCAAGGTTCCCCAGCTGTAACCCCGTCATATCTGACTGAGCTGTAGTCCTGCTCAACTGTCTCCGATCACAGATTAATTTTAAATTACATAGTCCAGGTATTCAACAAGGGTGAGTGGCAAAAAGCAGGACCAATTACCCTAACATCTATTGTTGGAAAAATTCTGGAATCAATTATTAAGGAAATAAGAGCAGCACATTTGTAAGATCGGAATCTAATGAGCAGAGTCAGCATGGCTTTATGAAAGGAAAATCATATCTGACTAAGTTGAGCTTTTCAAGTAAGTGTCAAGCTATTGGAGAAAATACAGAGGCACAGGATTGAGGGAGATTTAGCAGTTTGGATGAGAAACTGGCTTTCTGTAAGAAGGCAACGAGTGGTGGTTGATGGAAAATATTCAGCCTGGAGTCCGGTTACTAGTGGTGTGCCTCAAGGATCTGTTTTGGGACCACTGCTGTTTGTCATTTTTATAAATGACTTGGACGCAGGCATAGGTGGATGGGTTAGTAAGTTTGCAAATGACGCTAAAGTTGGAGGAGTGGTGGACAGTGTGGAAGAATGTAGCATGTTGCAGGTAGACTTGGATAAACTGCAGAATTGGGCTGAAAGGTGGCAAATGGAGTTCGATGCGGATAAATGTGAGGTGATTCACTTTGGGAAGAATAATAGGAAGGCAGAATGCTGGGTCAATGGAAAGATTCTTGGTAGTGTGGATGTGCAGAGGGATCTTGGTGTCCAAGTACATAGATCCCTGAAAGTTGCCACCCAGGTTGATAGTGCTGTTAAGAAGGCTTACAGTGTTTTAGGTTTTATTGGTAGAGGGATTGAGTTCCAGAGCCATGATGTCATGCTGCAACTGTACAAAACACTAGTGCGGCCTCATTTGGAATATTGCGTGCAGTACTGGTCGCCCTATTACAGGAAGGATGTGGAAGCATTGGAAAAGGTGCAGAGGAGATTTACCAGGATGTTGCCTGGTCTGGAGCACAGGCCCTATGAAGAAAGGCTGAGGGACTGGGGTCTGTTCTCATTGGAGAGAAGGAGGCTGAGAGGATTTAATAGAGACATATAAGGTGATCAGAGGATTAGATAGGGTGGACAGTGAGAGTCTTTTTCTGAGGATGATGACTTCAGCTTGTACAAGCAGGCATAGCTACAAAGTGAGGTGTGATAGATTTAAGACAGATGTCAGAGGCAGGTTCTTTACTCAGAGTGGTAAGGGCGTGGAACAGTCCTTGGATAAGCACATGGATAATGATGGGATAGTGTAGGGGGAGGGGCTTAGATTAGTTCACAGGTCGGCGCAACATCGAGGGCCGAAGGGCCTGTTCTGTGCGGTATTGTTCTATGTTCTAACACAAGTGGGTACAGTGCAATAATTGGACTTATAGAAAGCATTCAACAAGGTATTTCACAAAAGTTTAAGTCATATTATCAGAGCTCACAGTGTTGGAGGTATATATTGGCATGGATAGAGAATAGGCTGATGGGCAGGAAGTAGGGAAGATGTATGGGGTTCTTTTTAAGATTGGAAACCTGTAACCAGTAAGGTTAGAGATCAATGCTAGGATCGCAATGGTTTACAATTTGTAGATGACACAAAAACAGGTTGAAAGACAAGTTGCAAAGTGGATACGAACAGTTTTCAAAAAGATATTGCTAAGTTGAGTAATTAGGCAATAAGTTGGCAAATGGAGAATAATGTGAGAAAATATGAGGGGGTTAATTTTGGAAGGGAGAATGGAAGAACAGGCAAGTATTTAAAATGGAGATAAACTGCGACACAAAGGGACTGAAGGGTACTTGTGCATTAGTGGAAAACTAGCATATAGGTACAGCGGGTAATCATGAAAGCTAATGGAATGTTGGCACTATTTCAAGGCAGTTGGAGTGTAAGATTAGGGAAGTCTCATGCAACTAAACAAGGTGCTGGTGAGACCACATCTGGACTACTGAGAGCAGATTTGGTCCTTTTATTTAAGGAGAAATATTACTTCATTGGAGGCAATTGAGAGAATGTTCACAAGGATGATCCCTGGTATGGAGGGATTGTCTGATGAGCAAAGGTTAAATGGGCTTGGATTCTACCCAGTAAAATAGCAAAAGAACTGCAGATGCTGTAAATCAGGAACGAAACCAGAGTTGCTAGAAAAGCTCAGCAGGTCTGTAAGCATCTGTGAAGGAAAAAAAATCAGAGTTAACATTAAATGAGAGGTAATTTCATTGAAACATATAAGATTCTTAGCGGGTTTGACAGAGTAAATGCCAAGAGGATGTTTCCCCTCATGGCAGATTCTAGGACCGGAGGGTGTAGTCGCAGAATAAATGGGCACCAATTTAATACTGAGATCAGGAGGAATTTCGTCCCTCAGGGTGTTGATTATCTTTGGAACTCTTTGCACAAACAGCTATGGGGGTAGGCTCATTACTTATATTAAGACTGAGATAGATTCTTGATCAGGAGGTAATTTGAATCAAGGGCAACAGGGAAGGTCAGCAAAGTGGATGTGACAAATGTCAGATCATCCGTGACTGAATGGCACATCAGGCTCTCAGGGCCAAATGGCCTACTCCTATTCCTATATCTTTTCATCTCAGGTGGTTGTGACAACCTTTTGGAGCAAAGTGTCCAGGTATCTTTCCTCTTTGCAAATGCGGCTCAATAACTACAGCCCTGATTCCAGCTCCTCAAGCTGCAAACACTTACTATAGATGTGGTCACACTGGATCACATTGGTGTCCAGCAATGTCCACATACTTCAGTAAAATTCCAATTTTTCTTACAATTGGCCTAATTAGTTTATGTCAATAACCATCAATTCAGTTTTTAAAAATAATTTTAAAGAAATCACAAGAAACTGATTATTGATTGAGCCCCTGACAGTCAGCTTACAAAGACTGAATCCTGACATAATCAGACAGAAGTGTCCAGTGGAGGAACCATCTCAGCCTTTGCTGGAGGTTCTCAGAAACACAGATGGCAATCTTGAACTAATTCCATTCACTCTACATGATATCAAGAAATGGCTGCAGGCATAGGATACTGAAAGAATATGAGCTCTTGCAATACACCAGTATTACTACTTAAGACAGGTGCTTCAGAACTTGCAGTATTCCTGCCAAGCTGATCCAGTATAGCTACAACACTAGCATCTACCACACAACATAGAAAATTACACCAGTGATAATGGGAACTGCAGATGCTGGAGAATCCAAGATTATAAAATGTGAGGCTGGATGAACACAGCAGGCCCAGCAGCATCTCAGGAGCACAAAAGCTGACGTTTCGGGCCTAGACCCTTTATCAGAGAGGCTCTCTGATGAAGGGTCTAGGCCCGAAACGTCAGCTTTTGTGCTCCTGAGATGCTGCTGGGCCTGCTGTGTTCATCCAGCCTCACATTTTATTATGTAGAAAATTACACCAGTATGTTGTATACACAAAAAGTAGGTCCAATCCAACCCAGCCAATTACTACCCCATCAGTCTAGTCTTGACACCATTGAGGACAAAGCAGCCTGCTTGGTTGGTACCACTTCCACAAATCCTTACACCATTCATCAACAATATTCATTAGCAAAAGGTGCGCTGTAGAAATTCAGCAAACTCCTTCAACAGCACCTTCCAAACCAACAGTCTCTACCAAGAAGGTCAAGGATAGCAAAAACACAGGAATACCACCGGCCACAAGTTGCCCTCCAAGCCAATCACCATCCAGTCTTAAAAACATCTCATTATTCCTTCACTGTTGCTGGGTTAAAATCCTGGAGCTCCCTGCTTAACAACATTGTGGATATAATCTACAGGAAACGAACTGTAGCAGTTCATGAGGCAGATCTCTACCACCTTCTCAAGGGCAACTAGAGATGAGAAACAAATGCTGGCCTAGCTAACAATGCCCCTTGTCACGTGATTTAAAAAAAAAACACACTTCAGAAGTCTGGTCCAAGCACTAGTTACTGTGTTGGAGGGGTTAGGATATCAGATCGATGAGGGTGTAATAGACGGGTCAATTAATAGTTCCCCAGGAGTTAGTTAATTTTTAATTCTGAGGCTTAACAGTCACCCTGGAAAAATTAAAGTGAGTTGAAACCAGCCAGATAGCAACCCTAATCTATCCCTTACTGGTTTGAAATGCCACTCCTGCCTTGGCTAAATGACTTTTGTATTCTGACTTTTTCCATGCTTTTATAAAAGCTTAGATATCTCTCAGACAGTTCCTTCTAACCATAACTTCAAAAGAAAAACACCAAAATTTCACCTGATTAATACAGGTTTGACAATTGTACATTAGCAATGTGTTGAATTTACTTTTCCTACCACTTGATATCATCCAGATCCATTTGTCCAAAAATATCCATCTCTTGAAAAATGCACAGCTTATTTGAATATCATTCCTTTGAAGATTCTAGCTAACAAATTGCATTAATTAAAAGTGTGAAGGAGACAAAGATCCCTGGGGAATAACTAAGTACCAGAGATTATTCTATTCATTATGAGGTGTGGACATGGCTAGCTTGTCCAGCATTAATTGCTCATTCCCAACTGCCTTCAAAACGGTGGTAGTGAGTTACCATAATGAACAACAACTGTGCAGTGGGCATAAGTGTGGCCATAATGCTGTTAAGAAGGGATTTTCAGAATTTCAACTCAGCAACAGTGAAGAAATGGCAGGTAAAGAAATAGTGAAGGACTTCCAAATTAGCATGACGCAAAGCTTGGAGGAGGCAAACCTGCAGGTCATAACACACCCATACATTTACTGCCCTTGTCCTTCAAGGTAGTAGAAATTGGATGCCATTCACAGAGAAGTCTTTTGAAGATAACACGTACTATTCCATAATGCATTGGCAAATGGAGGGAGTTAATGTTTCAGGTGTGTGTGTGTCTGTGTGTGTGTGTCTGTGTGTGTGTGTCTGTGTGTGTGTGTCTGTGTGTGTGTGTCTGTGTGTGTGTGTCTGTGTGTGTGTGTGTGTGTCTGTGTGTGTGCGCGCGCACATTACTGTTGATTTCAGTGTCAAGTGACTGTGTGGAGTTTGCACATTCTCCCTGTGTCTGCACAGGTTTCCTTCAGGTGCTGTGGTTTCCTCCCACAGACCAAAATGTGCAGATTGGATTGACTGGTCATGTTAAATCACCCCGTAGTCAGGGATCAGTAGATTAGGTAGTTTAGCCATGAGACATGTAAGATGACAGGAATGGTGTAGGGGGTGTGGGATGCTCTTTGGAGAGTCAGTATGGATTTGGTGGGTCAAATAGCCTGCTTCCACACTGTAGGGATTCTATGATGATTCCATAACCCACCTGAAAAAGTAGGTGGTATTCTGTCACTTACCTTGTGACCTATGGAGAATAGACAGGCAAAGGGGAAGACACTGGGTGAGTTAATCTGATCTGTTCTTATAGGCACAGTATTTATATGACTCATCCAATTCAAATTTTGGTCAATGGCAATCCCAAAAATGTTCATAATTGTGGATTCAGTGACGGTGAGTACCATTGAATGTCATGGGGAAATTGTTGGAATCTCTCTTGTTAGGGCTGCTTATTTTTTGGCATTTGTGAGACATGTATACTACCTGCCCAAACTTGCATGTTACACAGTTCTGGCTGCAGATGGGCACAAGGTGCTTCAGTGCTGTGGTATTGTGCATGATTAAAAAATGTTTAGCACCAATGAATATCCCCAACCCTGATCACGTGATGGCCATTGGTGAAGCTGCTGAAGATGACTGGACCCAAGATACTACACCAAGGAACATGTATAATGATGCCTTAGGACTGAACAGATTGATCAACAGTCAGAACAATCCTCCTTTGTGCTACGTATGTTGGAAGCTGGGGTGCCTTGAAGTCAGATTTTTTTTGAGTATTTTCTGTGTAATATGAGACATCATTTAACGTTACTACAGCAGTTTCCTGCTTTTCCAAATGTGAACAATTTCAAATAAGCAAGTATGTTTCATAAACTATATGGTACATATACTCTATTATCAATGCCATGAGTGGAGCAATAAAGTTGTTACACAAAAATAATTTTAAAAACCTTCAGATGAAGGTAGGCAAATGGAAAAGGTTATCCTTACATAATGATTGATTGTTCGATGTGTATTGGCTAGGAGGATTCAAATGGGTGAATGGGTGAATTAACTATCAGCCCCTACAATATGGTATATCAGCTAGTTGCTGGAAAAGCTCAGCAGATCTGGCAGCATCTATGAAGAAAAAAATTAGAATTAAGATTTTGGGTCCAGTGACCCTTCCTCAGAACTAGATATTCCCTCACCAGCCATTCCAGACTCTCTCTAGCTGCTTTGTCTTTTAGGACTTTGCCAGTTCAGTCAATAGTGGTGTCATTGACCTACTATTAGTGCTGAACATTGGTGATCCTCAAACTCAACACTGAAGTCCCCACCCAGATTATATTCTGTGTCCTTGTCATCCTTGGTGGTTATTCTCATTGGTGTTCAACATGGAGGAACACTGATTCATCAGCTTAAAGGGGAATGGTAAGTGATAATCAGCAGGTGGTTTCTTTGGCCAAGGTTGATCTGAAGACATGAGCCTCCATGGACTCCAGAACCAACACTGAAGTCTCGGAGGCCAACTCCCACCCAACTGGATACTGCAATGCTGCCACCTCTGTTGAGTCTGTCCTGCAAGTGGGATAGGACATAGGGATGGTGGTGGTGGCTTCTAAGAAATTGTCTGTAACGGATGACCCCGTTAACATAATTATGTTAGGCCTTGTTTGATTAATCTATAGACAGCTCCCTCAATTTTGACACAAACCTGTAGATATTAATAAAAGACAACTTTGCAGGATTGACTAGGCTGGTTGTGTCATTTTCATTTCTGCTGTTTAGATCAATGTTAGGTGGGCTACCTGGTTTCAGTTTTCTTTTAAAGACATTTTAGCAGTTTGATTCAACTGAGTGGCTAGCTAGGACATTTCTAACGGCATTTAAGAGTCAACTACATTGCAGTGAGTCTACAGTCACATATAGCCCAGGCCAGGCACAGAAAGCTGATTTCCTTCATTAATAGGCAGTCAACAATGGTTGTCAGTAAATTAACTTCTAATTCCAACATTTGTTAGTTGAATTTAAAGTTCCACCAGCTATTATGGTAGCATTTGAACCGTGTCCCCAGAGCATTAGCCTAGGCCTCTGGATCCAGTGACCTTACTGCTAAGTCACTATCGCCCCAAACTTTAGGTTTCAACTGCATCAGTGGAGAAGAGAAAGAACAATTATTCAGATGACTTCATTTATCAAGAAGCTCTCTCACCTCCAACTAGCTATTTATAGTGCTGTATTTGCTGACATCTGGGAGCAAATCAACTAAACCTACAGCTCTGCAACAGTTTGTGTGTTTTTAAAGGTACAGGACAGGAGAAAGAAGAGGTGAAAAATGTGGGTGGTTTAACTTTTAAGGTACAGGATATTAAAAAGTACAAAGAATGCAAGTATCAGGTATTCAAATGATACAAAATACAAACTGATTCAATCTTTTTTGCAAGATGACAAGGTGTGAAGCTGGATGAACACTGCAGGCCAAGCAGCATCTTAGGAGCACAAAAGCTGACATTTCGGGCCTAGACCCTTCAGAGATGCTGTGTTCATCCAGCTTCACACTTTGTCATCTTGGACTCTCCAGCATCTGCAGTTCCCATTATCTCTGATCACAATCTTTTTTGCAGTCTTTTTTTTGCACAGCAGCAGTTTTAAGATCTTATGACAGAGCTGTGGCTACATCAGTTGAATGCAACATCAGAGAGAAGTCTTGGGTTCCAGGCCCACTCCAGAACTCAAGAATAAAAATCTACACTGACATACCACTGCAGTATTAAGGCAGCATTTCGCAACCAACTGGATATTTTTCAAATGCAATATTGAAAGGTATCTGCTTCACTGACACACCACAAACTTGAGAACATAGTTAGAGCTCATGGAATAGAATGAACAGAAGCAAAGTGGATACAAAAATAGCTAAGTAATAGGAAATAGAAAGTAATAATAGATAGTTGTTTTATGGACAAGGGGAAGGTTTACAGTGGAGTTTTCCAGGGGTCCATGTTAGGATCCCGGCTTTTCCTGGCATATATTAATGACGTATACCTTAGCGTATAAGGCACAATTTCAAAATTTGTGTCAAGGAGAGCTTTTTAAGCAAGCACACAGAAGCCCTACAAGACTTGGGACAGTTCTGGACCTAAATTTAGGAACAAAGCAAGTAGTAGAACAGTCACTGGGGCAGCATTTCAGTGATAGCCACCACAACTCAGTAAGATTTAAGATAGTCATGGAAAATGACAATGATGGACCAGAATTAAATGTTTTGAATTGGGGCAGGTTGTTTTGATATAATAAGTAAGGATTTGGCCAAAGCGAAATGGGAGTAGCTACTTGTGGGAAATGCACATCAGAGCAGTAGAAGTCTTTCAAAAAGGGGGTAATGCAAACATAGGCCTAACATGTTCCTGTAAAGCAGAGAGGAACCATAAATTCAGAGGGCTCTGGATGTCAGGGAATGTGCAGGATTAAAAGAAATGTACGCTTCTGGTACTGAAGGGTCAGAATACCAGAAACCAAGGGGAGTGTAGAAAGTGCAGAGTATTACTTAAAAAAGGAACTGTGAAAGAAGACTGAGGGTAGCCAATACAGTACTATTATTCAAGAAGGTTCGTAAGGATAAGCCAGGTACATACTGGCTAGTGAGTCTAACATCAGTGGTAGGGAAACTATTAGGAAAAACTCTGAGCAAGATAATTAATCTCCACTTGAAGAGGCAGGGATTTTTCAGGAATAGTCAGTATGGGTCTGTCAGGAGAAGATCCTATCCTACAGGTTTGACTGTGTTTTTCAAGGAGGCAGCTAGATGGGTGAACAAAGGTAATGCAATGGATGTAGTCTACATGGTCTTCTGTAAGACTTCAGTGAGATCTCGCTTGGAAGATTGGACAAGAAGCTAACAGCCCAGGGATCCAAGGCGTGTTGGCAAAACTGGATCCAAAATTGGCTTAGCATTGGGAGGCAGAGGGTGATGATTGAAACAAAAACAGAAGTTTCTGGAAAAGTTCAATAGGTCTGGCAGCATCTGTGGAGAAAAACAACAGGGTTAATATATTGTGTCCAGTGACACTTCCTCAGAGCAGGCAAGTTCTGAGGAAGGATCCCCGGACCTGATACTTTTAACCTTGATTCTTTTTCTTCACAGATGCTGCCAAACCTGCTGAGCTTTTTCAGCAACTTCTGTTTTTGTTCCTGATTTACATCATCTGCAGTTCTTTCGGTGTTGGTTGAAAGTTGTTGTGGTGACTGAAAGTGTACAGCGGCATATTGCAGGGTTTGGTGCTGGGTCCCTTGCTGTTTGTAGCGCACATTAAAGACCTAGGGCGATTACAGGGCGTTTGATCAGTGAATTCACAGATGGCACAAAAATAGTGAGAAGGAAAGTCTCAGACTTTAAAATGATATAGGCAGGTTGGTCAGAAGAGCAGAACAAATGGAACTTAACGCTAAAAGATATGAGCTGGTGCATTTTGGGAGGACTATCACGGCAAGGGAATACAGGAATGGCAGGACACTAGAAAAGTAGAGTATCTGGGGGACCTTGGTGGGCACATCCACGGATCCTTCAGGTAATATGGCAGACAGATAAGGTGGTTAAGAAGGCTTACAGAATACTTGTCTTTATTAATCAACAGCCATTGAATGTAAGTGCAGGGAGGTAATATGATGGAGCTGTATAGGATGGTAAGCCACTCAAATCAAGCCAATAAACTGCAGATGCTGGAAATCTGAAACACACTGAGAATGCTAGAGAAACTTAGCAGATCTGGCAACATCTGTGGAGAGAGAAACGGAGTTAATGTTTCAAATCTGGTATGACTCCTCTTCCTCTTCATTAGGTAACAGCTGAAGTACCATGTGCAGCGCCGGTCACTATAGTACAAGAAGAATTTGACTGTATTAGAGAAAGTGCAGAGAAGATATACCAGGATTTGCCTGGGTTGCAGCATTTCAGCTACAAAGACATATTAGATAAACTGAGATTATTTTTCTTAGAGCAACAAGAGCTGAGGGGGTAACTGATTGAGGTGTATTAACTTGTACAATAGGGTACATCGAAAGAAACCTTTCCTTTCAGCACAGCAGTCAATAACTGTGGAGGGAGGGCACAGATTTACAATAATAGATAGTTTTCAGGGAGTTTAGGAAGAATTTTAACACAAAGGGTAGCGGGTCTCTGGAACACATTGCCTGAAAGGCAACATATAATATCACAGTTCTGAGGAAGGGTCATGGGACCCAAAACGTTAACTGTTTTGTCCTTCACAGATGCCACCAGACCTGCTGAGCTTTTCCAGTAATTTTGTATTTGTTCCTGGTTTACAGCATCCGCAGTTCTTTTGGTTTTCAACTAATATCACAACATTGAATAAGTTGAAGCACCATGACATACAAAGCTACAGGCCAGACACTGAAAAACGGGACTAGACTAGATAGTTGTTTCATGACCAGTACAGACATGATGTTACAAAGAGCTTCTTGCCATGCTGTAAAATTCTATGAGTAACATTTATTCTTCACTCTCAAAAGTGGACTAACTGATTCATTATCACATTACTTGTGGGAGCTTGCTATACACACAGTATTCTAAATATGAATATATCAATTAGTTATTGAATGGTTCACTAGGATTCTGGCTAATGTGCTGTCTTGCATCCAAGTATTCTTACATTGTTCCTAATATCATAACAATGGTAATGATAAAGAACGCTGATGTGACAAGAGGTCATGAAATACTTGCATAGGTCATAGGTTTGGAAGACACTGTTGAACAAGGCTTGGCAAATTTCTACGTGTATTATGCGTTTGATACACACTGCACTGGTAATCAAGAGATTGAATATTTAAGGTGATGAATGGAGTGCTGATCAAGCGGGCTCTTTTATCAATGATGTTGAGCCGAGTGTTGTTGGAGCTGCACTTATCCAGGCGAGTGAACTGTATTCCATTATACTCCTGACTCATGCCTTGTAATGGTAAGCAGGCTGTGGAAAGTGCAGAAATTAGCAACTCATTACTGCATCTGACATACTCCCAGAGCAGCACTATATATGTAGTTAGTCCAGTTAAGTTTCTGCTCAACTATAGATGCTGGGGTATTGTGCAAGCATAATGGCATTGAATATCAAAAGGTGAGGAGTCCTTATCCTTTTTTCTTGTCCAGTATATATTTTTCAAGTTTCACCAATATAGAAAAGCACACTGCGGCCAAATGCTTGTTAGACTTGCATGTTGGATGTTCTTAATCATGTTTTCTTCCACAATCTCTTACTCAGCTTAAAAATAAAAGCTGCAACTATTGAACTGCACACATTGAATGCAGAATCAACTGACATTGCTAGCAATTATGGAAACTAGATGTGTGAATCTATAAACAACCTCCCCATGATGCTGTTAATGCGGATTGGTAGTCTGTCAAAATCTTGGGCCTTCCTTCTGCTGATGGCCATACCAAAGAGTCTGCTGCATGCAGCTGACGGTATTCCTAGGTATGAAGTGCCATTGGCTTCATCAGCATAGAACAACTCTCTGATCATGTATTGGCACATTTATTTGCTATGATACATAAACAACTTTTAAAGTGCTCTCATTCTGACAGCAGAAGATATTGGTAGCTTCCCTACTCCAATAATGAAGTCTCTCCTTTGTATTCTTAACTCTCAGAAAGTGATTAAACCGATTTTTTAAGCTTGCTCGAAATGTCATCAAAAGAAAAGCTAGGTGCACATAAAGCCATCATAACTGACTATTTTCAGATCAATGTTCTTTACAATATTTTTCTTTTGATCATTTTCAATGGAAAAGATTAAAGGGGGAAGCAAAGTGGGTCAGTAGTTAGCACAGATGCCTTATAGTGCCAGGGATCCAGGTTCGATTCTAACCTCAGGCACATTCTCCCACTATCTGTGCGAGTTTCCTCTGGAAGCTCTGATTTCTTCCCAAAGTCCAAAGAAATGCAGGTTAGGTGGATTGACCATTGTAAATTGCCCCACAGCATTCAGTGATGTGCAAACCAGGTGGTAAATGTGGGGTTACAGGGATAAGGTGGGGGACTGGGTGGGGTGCTCTTCACAATTAGTATATATTCAATGGGCTGAATGGTCTTTTTCAGCACTCTAGGGATTCTATGATTCTAAGGAAAATTCCAGTTTGTGCAAAAGCAAAAGAAGTGTAACAAATGGCTTTAACAACAATAAGTTATGAAGGGCATAATCAGCCATCAGTCTCCTGATGGCAATGCTGTAACCTCATCTGGAAATGAACTTATGGAAACAAGATTCATTTCACTACATGCAATGCAGAATGGACAACAGGACAACTGCAACACTTGGAAACAAACTCCCTAAAGGAAGGAATTGGAGAACACTGATAGGGAGAGCATTTAAAAAGAGATTAATGAACATCTGTTTAGGAACTAATCTTGTGGTTTGAGAATTATCAAATTCTGTGCAGGATATCAGATTACTGGGTTTGGACTGTTTAAAAAAACATGCATTAAAATAATTTTGCCGGTTGTCACTTAGGAGACTAGACATTTTTAATGAATGTAGGTCAAAAAAACAAGAATGTACATACCAGTTGCAGATGAAACAAAAAACCACGTGTAGTTCTCATTATTTTCATTCGCATTTAAAAATATATAACGACCTACACAAACTGCAGTGGATAAAATTGATTTTGTAATAAAAGAGTATTCAGTTCTCCTTCTAAGCATACACTTACTATGTCTGATGTCAATTGGCATCTTTCCTGAACTGACTCAGTCAATCAGCAAAATCAAAGGCAGAAAAATACTCAAATCACCTTTACACAAAAAACTGCCTCAACAAGAATAATCTATAGTACAAAAACAAAGTTGCTGGAAAAGCTCAGCAGGTCTGGCAGCATCTGTGAAGAAGAAAACAGAGTTAACGTTTGGGGTCCGGTGGCACTTCCTCAGAACTTCAAGGGTCACTGGACCCAAAATGTTAATTCTGTTTTCTCCTTCACAGATGCTGCCAGACCTGCTGAGCTTTTCCAGCAACTTTGTTTTTGTTCCTGATTTACAGCATCTGCAGTTCTTCTGGTATTTATAATCTATAGTACACCTGATTAGTATTCTATAACCACTCAGTTACAGCTGTAGGCGAGCAATCCAAACGTCATCAGTTAAAATACCCCAATAGCAAGTTGTGAAATTAATAAATCAGGAAAAACCATTTATTCAGGTCCTTCTGAGAAAGAGATCTGTTATCCCTACCTGCCTGACCGACCTGTGACTCTAATCTCACCAGGGATGGTCAACTCTCAATGCCCTTTGAACAAGGAGAAACAAGCAACAAGACAATACTGGCATCATCTAATATTCTTTCAGGCTTCT
This sequence comes from Stegostoma tigrinum, assembly GCF_030684315.1. Taxonomy (NCBI): domain Eukaryota; kingdom Metazoa; phylum Chordata; class Chondrichthyes; order Orectolobiformes; family Stegostomatidae; genus Stegostoma; species Stegostoma tigrinum. The sequence goes on from NC_081357.1 coordinate 97,925,257, forward strand.
GGTACATACTGCTTTGTAGATCTTTCATTGCTATATCATACCAGCAAATGCTTGCAAAATCAGATCTACAACCATCTCTGGTAACCAGATCACCTGTTATTGCTGTGCAAGGGCTTCATGGTCCTAGAGCAACCTTTCGATGATGTCACAGAGCTGCTGCACCAATAGCCATAAACAGCAGAATGTGAGGAACATTAGAAAATGCTCTTTCCAGAAGACTCACATGGGCATGTCATTGAGTCACAGAGTCACTGAGCACAGAAACGGTCCAAGTCATCCATGCTAAGCAGATATCCTAAATAAATCTAGTCCCAAATGCCAGCATTTGGCCCATATGCCTCTAAACCAGTCCTATTCATATACCCAATCAGATGCCTTTTAAATATTGTAATTATACCAGCCACCAAGACTTCCTTGGCAGCTCATTCCATACACACACCACCATCTTTGTGAAAACATTGCCCCTCAGGTCCCTTTTAAATGTTTCCCCTCTCACTTTAAGCCTATGCCCTCTAGATGTGGACTTTCCCACCCCAGGGAAAAGACCTTGCCTGTTTACCCGGTCCATGACCTTCATGGTTTTATAAACCTCTATCAGGTCCCCCCTCAGCCTCCAACCCTCCAGGGAAAATAGCTCTACTCTATTCAGCCTCTCCCGAGAGCTCAAACCCACCAGCAGTGGCAACATGCTTGTGAATCTTTTCTGAACACTTTCAAGTTTTACAACATCCTCCCTATTACAGGTGTACCAGAATTGCACGCAATATTCCAATAGTGGCTAGCCAATGCACTGCATAGTTGCAACATGGCCTCTCAACTCCTGTACTCAATGCACTGATCAATAAAGGCAAGTATACCAAAAACCCACTTCACTATCCTATCTACCTGTGACTCCACTTTCAAGTTGCTATGAACCTGCACTCTAAGGTCTCTTCGTTCAGTGAAACTTGTCAGGACCATACCATTAAGTGCATAAGTCTACACCTCCAATTTTAGTGTCATTTGTAAACTTACTGACCTTACCTCACATCCAAATCACTTATGTAAATGACAAAGCAGTAGGCCCAACACCAATCCTTGTCGCACACTGCTGGTCACAGGCCTCCAGTATGAAAAGCAACCCTCCACCACCACCCCGGTCTACTACCTTTGCACCAGTTCTATATCCAAATGACTCATTCTCCCTGTGTTCCAAGTGATCTAACCTTGCTAACCAGTATACCATGAGGAACCTTGTTGAATGTCTTACTGAAGTCTATATAGTTCACATTCACTGTTCTGCCCTCAATCCTCTTTGTTGCTTCTTCAAAAAACTCAATCAAGTTCCTGACACACGATTTCCCACACACAAAGCCATGTTGACTATGCCTAATCAGTCCTTGCCTTTCCAAATGCACGTAAATCCTGTCCCTCAGGATTCCCTCCAACAACTTGCCCACCACCGACATCAGTCTCACCAGTCTACAGTTCCCTGGCTTTACCATACCACCTTTCTTAAACAGTGGCACCACTTTAGCCAACCTCTAGTCTTCCGGTACCCCAACTATGGCTATCAATGATACAAATAACAATAAGAAAATAGATTAGAATAGGTACAGGTAAACAAATAAAATAAACAAATAACGTACAGGGTCAGAGTTTGGAACATCTATGATTACTTTGTATAGCACCATTCAGTATTAATATATAATAAATGGTGCTACTTTAGAGTTTAAGTCAGAAGACAGTTCTTGGCTCTGCCTTCCCTTTGATATGTCTATTTGAACCCAAACTCAATATGTTATCAATCGATACAGTAAAAGATTTATAGGAGTGTAACACTAAACATTCTATCTTTTAAAAATTCTATTTTGAAGGGAGAATATAAATGCTAGAAATTTGAAAGACTGCTTTCAACTTATACTTGCTTTATTTTCCCTTTAAAGATAGCAAGTCTCCCCCAATGCCAGTTACAAATATTCAGATGAAGCAAAGTCTATCACTATTTTGTCGCTAAACTGCGACAGTATTTTAACTCTTGCCTCTTTAAGACCATGGACTAATTAATGCTCAACAGTGACAAGCCAATTGCTGTAATTAAATGCGAACATGATCAAACAGGCAGCTTAGAGTTTAAAAAGGGAGTGAAAATTTCCAGCTACAAATCAGACGTGAAAGAACTGTAGTTTTATTTTTCTTTTCTGTTACTTTGAAAAAGGACGGAAATTCTTAAAATATGCATTTTGGATGACTTCAACAAATTTTATTGTGTAGTAACAGTTCATGCATCATTACTTTTATTCATTCATTCACAGGATGTGGTTGTCACTGGCCAGGACAGCATTTTTTACCCATCTCTAATTACCCTGAGGGCAGTTAAGTGTCAACCACGTTGTTGTGGGCCTGGAACTCACACATAGGCCAGACCAGGGAAGGATGACAGTTCCCTTCCTTAAAGGGCAATAGTGAACCAGACCTTTTTTTCCTGGCAATCAACAATGGTTTCATGGTCATCATTGGACTCTGAATTCCAGGTATTTATTGAATTCAAATTTCACCATCTGCCATGGCAGGATTCGCACCCTAGTCTCCAGAACATCACCAGCGATAATAGCACTAGGCCATCAACTCCACCAAATGAACAAACAAGATTCAAAATATTTAACCATGAAAAAGTGCCAAACAGGAGATTCAAACCCCAGATTATACCTCACTATTGGGTTCTTTAAAAATGATTCCTTACATCTATCACATACTGACTAAAAATAATGTGTACATTTATCTATGAAAGGGACATAAATTAGTCACTCAGAAAAGCAGCCTAGTAGATACTGTTATAGAGGTATATGGTGTGAAAACAGGCCCTTCAGCCCAACTCATCCACGCCAACCAGGTTTCCTCAACTAAACTAGCCCCATTTGCCTTTGTAGCCTATATCCCTCTAAACCTTTTTTTATCTATGTACCTGCCCTAATGTTTTTTAAATGTTACAACTGTACCTGCCTCCACCACTCCCTCTGGCAGTTCATTTCATATACAGAACATTCTCTGTGTGAAAACGTTGCCCCTCAGGTCACTCTTTAGATCCTTCCCCTCTCACCTTGAGGCTCTGATCTCGAGTTTGGACTCCCTATGCTGGAGAGACATTGGCTATTCACCTTAACTGTGCCCTAAGTCATTCTATACACACTACAAGATGAAGGATACAGTTGAAAAATAGTCAAAGGCTGCAGGAGGATTAAAATTAGTGAGAGATATTAAGATATTATGCACTCTCTTAATATGCAGGCATAAAATGACAAATCAAGTATCAGATAAAGAAAAGTGCAAAATGGAAAACACAAAGCATTGAGAGACTAAGAAAGAAGCAGAGAAAAGGGTTATAGGAAGCTACCATTTTAAATGCATGCATATTTAAATTGTAAATGATGCCGCTTGAGCCATTTTTCTCCAGTGGACCTTATCAATTCACGCAAAAGTGCTACAGGCTGCTTTCGATGCACCATGGAAACTGAAACGCAAATTGTGAAGAAGCTGCCTGTATTCATTTATCTTTCTAACTTCTCAATGATTGCCTTATTGGAGACTTACTTTGAAGAGTTATCTATTGCAATGTATTTAACCTTTATTTCTCCCCACCTCTTTGCAACTTCGCAATATTTTTCAAGATGTTACAGAACAGGAGAATTGAAGACAACTCAAAAATCACAAAAAAACTGCATCTAAATAAAAACAAAATGCTGGAGCAGCTTTTTGTTTTAATGAAGTTGAATATTCTAGAAAAAAATTGATATAAAATGCCTGGATCAAAAATCCATGATCAAACTTACCCTACTTCATTTACCAATTCTAAGTACATACAAAAATCCAGTTTTTCTTTAATTATCATATTTCAAAATCACAATACAAAACTTTACAGATATATAGTGCTTGTAACAAGGTCAGCCAGATGGACCTCAGAATAAGAGTTCCCTGATTGAGGCTGTCAATCTGGTCCATTCAGGGAGCCCTGGATGACAGACAAAAAGAGGAATGTCAGACATTCTGACACTCAGAGCTGGTTCCAAGCGAGCCAGACCTATGTCACAGACTTTCCACGTATAAATAAAGGCTAACTTGGTGACAGGATACCGGCCTCTGTGGAGTTATTTCATGAAATAAGATGTTTTTGAAGAGTATTTTCCTGTACGTGTGCGGATTCATCTGGAAAGTCGTCCACTAATTTCATCTTGCTTCTATCCTATGAAGTGTCACTTACATTTAACTCCATATTCCTCATGATGAGGACTCTGGTCCTTTGAAGGCTCTCTCTAATAACATAACAAGCTACTCAGTCATAAAGCAAATCACCTGTGACAACCAGAGAACAAAAATACCGTTTTTATTATTCACAAAAATGAAACTATCCACACTGCAGATTCAACACTTAATAAAACCTTCATAACACTATAGTAACACAATAACATTATAATAAAACACTTAATAACCATTTAAATACAACTATTTAAAAAGAGAACCACTAAACTACCAGAATTGAACCTAATCTTTCTCATTAATGGAAGAAGATTCAGTACGTAACAATCTTTAAAAATTCCGAAGTCTACAAAGATTTGACTTCTGCAGTGTTGTGCAAACGTTTTAGGACTCTCAGCAATCTTGTGATGATGTCACAAACTACAAAGTGTATAAATAAGTGTGGGCAAGTTAGAACAGGCTTCATTACACCAAGCCATGCTATTGCTACCCAATGGAATGAGAGAGGGAGGAAGTAAGGGAAAAAACCTTAAGAACACATGGACATGAGCATCTGAAGACAATACATTAGCTAAGGATTAACTGAGGTATAAGATCAGAGACCGGTGTTATTTTGTAAGACATACAAGCATCTTAATTGATACATTATGCTACATCTGAGTTATTGTGTCTCTATCTTCAAATAAAAATCTGTGCAATCTATCTATCTCTTTAAATTTGGTTCCCATCCCTGTCTAATTTAAGTTGTAGTTGTTTACTCAAATTTTAAAATCACAATGTGGCTGGAATAATCAAACTTATCTTGTTGGAAATGCTGTGGACACAGATTAAAAATATTTGGGATGATATAGAAGCTGAACTGACAATTGTAACATTTTATGCTCACCAATGCATATTTTGGGAGCCTGTACACATAACTTACAACATCCCTCAATACCAATTTCTTTGCACAACTCATGCTGTAGATTTCTAATGACTCCCCTCCTGCAGAGAAGTGGTTCACTCCACACAGTATAACGTTTCAAACCTAATTACAAGCCTAGAATGATGGCTTTGGATATGTAACTGAAACGGTCTGATAGGGTTAATACTTGATTGCATACAGTGACTATACAGCCAACTGTGACTGTCAAGAGGACTTAGTAGAAAAGTTGATGGGGTATTGAATCAGTAATGTGCAACTGTACTCAGGATTGAGAAGGACGATATAGGAATGATAATTAGGGAGAGAGGCTGTCATAAATTTGAACATATTAGCAGAGAAGGAGTAGGCATTAGCAGTTTGAGGGTAAAAATTGAATCAGTCTCTGGGCCCAGTTGAGATCTAACCTAGGCTGCTGTGAGAGTTAAGGGAGTAAATTGCAAGGGCCTTGACATTAATTTTCAAATTCCCTCTGGCCACAGGAGAGGTACCAGAAGCCTGGAACATAATTAATGCCATATCATTATTCAAAAAGGGTAATAAGGATAAACCATGAAACTACATGCCAGTAAGTCTAACATCACCCTAGGAAAAGTTTTGGAAGAAATTCTGAGAGACAGAATCAATTTCCACTTGGGGAGGCAATGATTAACAAAGGATAGTTAGCACCATGTCCAGCAAATTTAACTGATTTCTTTTTTGAGAAGGTGACAAGCAACAATCCCTCTAATTATTTTTGCTGCTGGGCAGACCTCTGAAGTCCAAGCGTAGCATGGTTTCCAGAAGCTGAAGTCATTCAGCAACATACGATCAACATGGCCACAGCTTGTCAGTTGCTGCAAGGCTATGTCAGTCAGCGGGAACATTGGTGAGTAGGTGTGTAGACAAAATATGTGCATAGTGATACTGTCTATGTGGTCTTCTGTAAGGCTTTTGACGTCAGAGACCGGCCGTCAGAATCCATGGAAATTGGATTGAAAATTGGTTGCATGGCAAAAGGAAGACAGTATTAGTAGAAAGTTGTTTTCGACACTGAAAGCCTTTGTCCAGTAACGTGCCAAAGGATTCAGTGCTGGATCCCTTGCTGCCTGTAGTGTACACTCATGGTTTAGACACAGACACTTGAAGGTTTGATCAGTAAGTCTGCAGATGGCAAAAATTGATGGTGCGGTAAACAGCGAGAAAGAAAGCCTCAACCTACAGCATGATATTGGTGGATTGGTCAAGTGGGCTAAGCAAATGGAATTTAATCCTGAAACGTATATGGCGATGTGCTTTGGGAACACTAAGAAGGCAAGGGAACACACAATGAAAGGTAAGACTCTGGAAAGTGCTGAGGATCACAGGGATCTTGCTGCACTTGCCCATGATAAAAAGCTTTTCCATTAGTAGAGAGGTTAATATCATAGCAAGAAGTTTTAAGGTAAGAGGCAGGAGGTTCAGGGACAGTTGAAGAAACCTTTTTCACCCAAGCAGGTGTTGGCCAACTAGAAGTCACTGCCCTGAAACAGTGATAGAGGCTAGAACCATTACAAAATGTAAGTGGTATTTAGTTGAATATGTGAAACACCACTACACACAAGACTACAGGCCAAATGCTGGAAAAGGAGATTATACAGTATTCACACTGGATGTCAATGTCTATGAGATGAAGGGCCACTTTCTGTGCTCTGATACTCTAACTCTACCTCATAGGAGATACACCAAAGACTAGGTCCTTCCAACAGTCTTTGTGATAGTGTACAGCCTCTTGCAATAAATTACATCAAATTTAGTCATGAGGATTCCCAAACTGACTTCAATATAAGACATGAATTACTCACTTTTTTTAAAAACTGTCCAACACTTGTCTGCTTTAAATCACTGGGTCCACAATTTTCCCAGGTTGCTCTCAAGTTTTCCTCTTGGCCTGACTGGAATAGTATTTTTCTCATGATGCCTCATGATATCAGTAAGCTAATGAAGTGTCCTTTAATCTGAGCCTCAACTTACTTCTTAAATTCTCACCCTTTCAGTCTGAATTACTGCATCACATAAAATTTCACTTTTGTACCAAGACTCCTCTTGTTTAAACCACAAAGTGGCCATCCTCATACACTGGGCCACAAAAAAAATGGATAACAGCACACGGTGATAAGTGTGGAATCTGAAGATTTAATTCAGCCACATCAATTTCTAAGTGGCAAATATGCTGGTAACCTGGAAGACTTCAAAGGAAATTGATACAGCTGATTGAGGAGAACAACACTAAACACTGAAGAATACATTTAAGAATAGCAGGAAGTGTTTCAATCCTAATATGAAATACACTGAACAGTGCCAGCTACTAAAACTGAATACTTCTGTTGTAAAACAAGAGGCTCCTTTTAGATAATATGCTGAATCAAGGCATAACCAGAGAAAAGAATCACCCTTGTTTCTGTTAGAACGCAAGCTCAATTGTTTCCTAGGGGAAAGAGTGGCCCAGGCCAAATATTTCAGTAAGCTTACATTTTAAATCAGAACAGGCGAGCCAAGAGTCTTAATATTGTCAGTTAGCAAACCTTTATTAACAAAAGACTCTTTAAAAGAGCCAGAGGTTCGACTTTGTGATCCGGGAACACGCACTTCAAATTAAAGGGATGCAACAAGCAACATTCCATCATTCATAGTTCACAACCTGGAATTCTCACAAGTCAAAACGCAAGTACTGATGTCAACCTCATTCAAAAAGTAGAAGTGATTATGTAACAAACACTAAAAATTTCTTCCAAAAAGGATTAACAGCACTTGTTCAAAGGGGTTAGGAAGGTTAAAATCGAATATAGTGTGAAACTAAAGGAAAAGATGCAAAATCCTTATACATTTATGTAACCAGGAAACTACTGCATCTTTTGATGAAACAAGATTAAGAACTAACTTGCTGAAATGATGAGAATGACATTATTTCCTGAGACACAAAAGCAAGTGAATGTTGTTAAAGAGATAATAGGAACTGCAGATGCTGGAGAATCCAAGATAATAAAATGTGAGTCTGGATGAACACAGCAGGCCAAGCAGCATCTCAGGAGCACAAAAGCTGACGTTTCGGGCCTAGACCCTTCATCAGAGAGGGGGATGGGGTGAGGGTTCTGGAATAAATAGGGAGAGAGGGGGAGGCGGACCGAAGATGGAGAGAAAAGAAGATAGGTGGGGAGGTAGGGAGGGGATAGGTCAGTCCAGGGAAGACGGACAGGTCAAGGAGGTGGGATGAGGTTAGTAGGGAGGGAATAGAGGTGCGGCTTGGGGTGGGAGGAAGGGATGGGTGAGAGGAAGAACAGGTTAGGGAGGCAGAGACAGGTTGGACTGGTTTTGGGATGCAGTGGGTGGAGGGGAAGAGCTGGGCTGGTTGTGTGGTGCAGTGGGGGGAGGGGACGAACTGGGCTGGTTTAGGGATGCAGTTGGGGAAGGGGAGATTTTGAAACTGGTGAAGTCCACATTGATACCATTAGGCTGCAGGGTTCCCAAGCGGAAGATGAGTTGCTGTTCCTGCAACCTTCGGGTGGCATCATTGTGGCACTGCAGGAGGCCCATGATGGACATGTCATCTAAAGAATGGAAGGGGGAGTGGAAATGGTTTGCGACTGGGAGGTGCAGTTGTTTGTTGCGAACTGAGCGGAGGTGTTCTGCAAAGCGGTCTCCAAGCCTCCGCTTGGTTTCTCCAATGTGAGGAAGCCACACTGGGTACAGTGGATGCAGTATACCACATTGGCAGATGTGCAGGTGAACCTCTGCTTAATGTGGAATGTCATCTTGGGGCCTGGGATAGGGGTGAGGGAGGAGGTGTGGGGGCAAGTGTAGCATTTCCTGCGGTTGCAGGGGAAGGTACCGACTCCCACAGCTACCTAGATTACACCTCCTCCCACCCACCCTCCTGCAAAAATTCCATCCCCTATTCCCAATTCCTCTGCCTCCGCCGCATCTGCTCCCACGATAAGACATTCCACTCCCGCACATCCCAGATGTTCAAGTTCTTCAAGGACCGCAACTTTCCCCCCACAGTGGTCGAGAACGCCCTTGAACGCGTCTCCCGCATTTCCCGCAACACATCCCTCACACCCCGCCCCCGCCACAACCGCCCTAAGAGGATCCCCCTCGTTCTCACACACCACCCCACCAACCTCCGGATAAAACGCATCATCCTCCGACACTTCCGCCATCTACAATCTGACCCCACCACCCAAGACAGTTTTCCATCCCCACCCCGGTCTGCTTTCCGGAGAGACCACTCTCTCCGTGACTCCCTTGTTCGCTCCACACTGCCCTCTAACCCCACCACACCCGGCACCTTCCCCTGCAACCGCAGGAAATGCTACACTTGTCCCCACACCTCCTCCCTCACCCCTATCCCAGGCCCCAAGATGACATTCCACATTAAGCAGAGGTTCACCTGCACATCTGCCAATGTGGTATACTGCATCCACTGTACCCGGTGTGGCTTCCTCTACATTGGGGAAACCAAGCGGAGGCTTGGAGACCGCTTTGCAGAACACCTCCGCTCAGTTCGCAACAAACAACTGCACCTCCCAGTCGCAAACCATTTCCACTCCCCCTCCCATTCTTTAGATGACATGTCCATCATGGGCCTCCTGCAGTGCCACAATGATGCCACCCGAAGGTTGCAGGAACAGCAACTCATCTTCCGCTTGGGAACCCTGCAGCCTAATGGTATCAATGTGGACTTCACCAGTTTCAAAATCTCCCCTTCCCCAACTGCATCCCTAAACCAGCCCAGTTCGTCCCCTCCCCCCACTGCACCACACAACCAGCCCAGCTCTTCCCCTCCACCCACTGCATCCCAAAACCAGTCCAACCTGTCTCGGCTTCCCTAACCTGTTCTTCCTCTCACCCATCCCTTCCTCCCACCCCAAGCCGCACCCCCATCTACCTACTAACCTCATCCCACCTCCTTGACCTGTCCGTCTTCCCTGGACTGACCTATCCCCTCCCTATCTCCCCACCTATACTCTCTCCACCTATCTTCTTTTCTCTCCATCTTCGGTCCGCCTCCCCCTCTCTCCCTATTTATTCCAGAACCCTCACCCCATCCCCCTCTCTGATGAAGGGTCTAGGCCCGAAACGTCAGCTTTTGTGCTCCCGAGATGCTGCTTGGCCTGCTGTGTTCATCCAGACTCACATTTTATTATCTTGAGTGTTGTTAAAGCATGGTTACTACATACATGCCTAAACGTACTACAAAAATTTGTGATCATCTTACATGATTCCACAAGGCAGAGCATGAGAAATTCATCCTAAATCAACGCTCGCAGAGAGTCCAGTTAACCTATACAAAAGCACAGCTTTCATGAAACTGGACACAAATAATGGACCCTGGTAAGTGCCACTGGTCAAGTAATCACAATTGCTCACATTTAAAACATTTTTTGGGAGATTTTGTTTTAACAGGTTACCATTTGAAATGGCATCTGTCACAGTAATTTTCCAACAACCTATGTCAAACATTTTGCAAGCTCTTTGCCAAGTTATTAGCTACACGGAAGACATATTGATCATACTGGCAATGGTTGAAGACCTTGATAAAAAGAACTACAAGAACAACGCAAGTGTTGTGTTGTCATTTCTGTTGTCAACAGCGGAAAAAGTGGGAGCTTGGGCCAGGGGCCTGTCGGGAAGCGGGTGAGTCAGTGATTTTAAATCTTTAAAAACTTACCTTGAGCATCGGAGCCCTCCATTGCTGTTGTCAGCAGCAGCACCTTGGAGAGCAGAGGTTTCTGGGAAAGGAGGGACTTTTTTTCTCCCCTCAGCTATATAAGTGATTATTTTTTAAACCCGAGAACCTACCCTTGTAGGGCCTCCCACCCATTCACCTCCTCTAACATTATACACCAGGGACAAATCAGGTAAGCTTCTTTTCTTTCGATACTTTCTGATAAGGGGACTAGCAGGGATGGCAGTGCAGGTTGAGAAATGTTCCTCCTGCATGATGTATGAGGTGCGGGACGCCATTAGTGTCCCATCCAAGTACATCTGCAGGAAGTGCATCCAACTCTTGCTCCTCCAAGACCGTGTTAGGGAACTGGAGCAGGAGCTGGATGAACTTCGGATCCTTCGGGAGGCAGAGTCTGTGATAGACAAGAGTTACAGGGAAGTAGTTATTCCTAAGCATGAAGAAAGCTGGGTAACTGTTCAAAGGGGGAAAAAGCAGTCAGTGCAGGGATCCCCTGTGGTCGTTCTCCTGAAAAACAAGTATACCATTTTGGATACTGTTGGAGGGGGATGACTTACCAGGGGCATGCACTGGGGTGCAGGTCTCTGGCACAGAGTCTGTCCCTCTTGCACAGAAGGCAAGGGGGTACAGGAAGAGAGTGTTAGTCATTGGGGACTCAATAGTTAGAGGGACAGATAGAAGGTTTGTTGGGAACGAACGAGACTCACGGTTGGTGTGTTGCCTCCCAGGTGCCAGGGTTCGTGATGTCTCGGATCGTGTCTTTGGGGTCCTGAAGGGAGAGGGCAACCAGCCCCAAGTCGTGGTCCACATAGGTAACAACGACATAGGTAGAAAGTGGGATAGGGATGTCAGGCAGGATTTCAGGGAGCTAGGGTGGAAGCTGAGAGCTAGAACAAACAGAGTGGTTATCTCTGGTTTGTTACCCATGCCACATGATAGCGAGGCGAAGAACAGGGAGAAATTTCAGCTGAACACGTGGCTGCAGGGATCGTGCAGGAGGAAGGGTTTCAGGTACATGGACAATTGGGGCTCATTCTGGGGAAGGTGGGACCTCTACAAACAGGATGGTCTCCACTTGAACCAGTGGGGCACTAATATCCTGGGTGGGAAATTTGCTAGTGCTATTTGGGTGGATTTAAACGAGCTCAGCAGGGATGGGAAACTGAGGTGTAGTTCCAGTCCACAGGAGGAAGAGAGTAGGGAGGACATGGGCAGGATGTCACAGGAGTGTGCTGGCAGACAGCAAGCTGGTTTGAAGTGTGTCTACTTCAACGCCAGGAGTATCCGGAATAAGGTAGGTGAGCTTGCAGCATGGATAGGTACCTGAGACTTCGATGTTGTGGCCGTTTTGGAGACATGGATAGAGCAGGGTCAGGAATGGATGTTGCAGGTTCCAGGGTTTAGGTCTTTCATTAAGATCAGGGAAGGTGGTAGAAGAGGGGGAGGTGTGGCTTTGTTAGTCAAGGACAGTATAACGGTGGCTGAAAGAACTTTTGACGAGGAGTCGTCTTACTGAGGTGGTATGGGCTGAGGTCAGAAACGGGAGAGGAGAGGTCACACTGCTGTGAGTGTTGTTATGGGCCTCCGCAGAGTTCCAGGGATGTGGAGGAGAGGATTGGTAAAACGATTCTGGGCAGGAGTGAAAGGAACAGGGTGGTCATGATGGGAGACTTTAACTTCCCCAACATTGACTGGAATTGCTATAACTCTAGTACATCAGATGGATCAGTTTTTGTCCAATGTGTGCAGGAGGGTTTCCTGACACAGTATGTCGAAGGGCCGACAAGAGACACAGCCACACAGGATCTGGTACTTGGTAACGAACCAGGCCAGGTGTTTGATTTAGTGGTAGGTGAGCACTTTGGAGAGAGTGACCATAATTCGGTTACATTTCGTTTAGCGATGGAAAGGGATAGGAACATGCCACATGGCAAGAGTTACAGATAGGGGAAGGGCAATTATAATGCTATTAGGAAAGACTTAGGAAGCACAGAATGGGGTAGCAAAATGCAGGAGGAGATGGGGACAATCGAAATGTGGAGCTGGTTTAAGGAACAGATATTGCGTGTCCTTGATAGGTATGTCCCTGTCAGGCAGGGAGGAGGTGATAAGGTAAGGGAACCGTGGTTTACTAAAGAAATTGTATCTCTTGTTAAGTGGAAGAGGGAGGCTTATGTGACAATGAGACGAGATGGCTCAGATGAGGCGATGGAGAATTACAGATTAGCTAGGAAGAATTTAAGGACAGAGTTAAGAAGCGCAAGGAGGAGAATGAGTAGACATTAGCAGGTAGAATCAAGGAGAACCCTAAAGCTTTCTATCGGTATGTGAGGAATAAGAGGATGACTAGGGTAGTAATAGGGCCAGTCAAAGACAGAAGTGGGAAGTTGTGTGTGGATCCTGTGGAGATTGGAGGAGGTGCTAAACGAATATTTCTCATCTGTTTTCACTCAGGAAAAGGAGAATATTGTAGAGGAGAAGACTGAGTTATGGGCTACTAGAATTGAAAGGATTGAGGTTAGTAAGGAGGAGGTATTATCAATTCTAGAAGGTGTGAAGGTAGATAAATTCCCTGGGACGGATGGGATTTTTCCGAGGATTCTCTGCGAAGCTAGGGAGGAGGTGGCGGAGGCTTTGGCCTTGATCTTTGAGTCATCGTTGTCTACAGGTTTAGTACCAAAGGACTGGAGGATTGCAAATGTTGTGCCCTTGTTCAAGAAGGGCAGTAGAGATGACCCAGGTAATTATAGACCTCTGAGCCTTACGTCTGTTGTAGGAAAAGTTTTGGAAAGGATTATAAGAGATAGGATTTATAATCATCTAGAAAGTAACAATTTGATTGGAGATAGTCAGCATGGATTCATCAAGGGCAGGTTGTGTCTCACAAAACTCACTGAGTTTTTTGAGAAGGTGACCAAGCATGTTGATGAAGGTAGGGCAGTTGACATGGTGTACATGGACTTCAGTAAAGCCTTTGATAAGGTTCCACATGGTAGGCTATTGGAGAAAATGCAGAGGCATAGGATTGAGGGAGATTTAGCAGTTTGGATTAGAAACTGGCTTTCTGTAAGAAGGCAACGAGTGGTGGTTGATGGAAAATATTCAGCCTGGAGTCTTTTTACTAATGGTGTGCCTCAAGGATCTGTTTTGGGACCACTGCTGTTTGTCATTTTTATAAATGACTTGGGTGCAGGCATAGGTGGGTGGGTTAATAAGTTTGCAGATGACACTAAAGTCGGTGGAGTGGTGGACAGAGTGGAAGAATGTTGCGGGTTGCAGGGAGATTTGGATAAACTGCAGAATTGGGCTGAAAGGTGGCAAATGGAGTTCGATGCGGATAAATGTAAGGTGATTCACTTTGGGAAGAATAATAGGAAGGCAGAATACTGCGTCAATGGAAAGATTCTTGGTAGTGTGGATGTGCAGAGGGATCTTGGTGTCCATGTACATAGATCCCTGAAAGTTGCCACCCAGGTTGATAGTGCTGTTAAGAAGGCTTACGGTGTGTTAGGTTTTATTGGTAGAGGGATTGAGTTCCGGAGCCATGATGTCATGCTGCAACTGTACAAAACGCTTGTGCGGCCTCACTTGGAATATTGCGTGCAGTTCTGGTCGCCCCATTACAGGAAGGATGTGGAAGCATTGGAAAAGGTGCAGAGGAGATTTACCAGGATGTTGCCTGGTCTGGAGCGAAGGCCTTATGAAGAAAGGCTGAGGGACTTGGGTCTGTTCTCATTGAAAAGAAGAAGGCTAAGAAAGGATTTAATAGAGACATTCAAGATGATCAGAGGATTAGATAGGGTGGACAGTGAGAGTCTTTTTCCGAGGATGACAACGTCAGTTTGTACGAGGGGGCATAGCTACAAATTGAAGGGTGATAGATTTAAGACAGATGTCAGAGGCAGGTTCTTTACTCAGAAAGTGGTAAGGGCGTAGAATGCCCTGCCTGCCCATGTAGTTAACTCAGCTACATTAGGGGCATTTAAACAGTCCTTGCATAAGCATATGGATGATAATGGAATAGTGTAGGGGGCGGGCTTAGATTAGTTCTCAGGCCGGCGCAACATCGAGGGCCGAAGGGCCTCTTCTGCGCTGTATTGTTCTACGTTCTATGTTTCCATGAAGAGGGCACTGCATTTAATGAAAGTGAGATTTCTCCAAATATTGTTTCTTTGGAAAGAAAAGTAATGATCTCTACTGATAGTAACATTGATCAAGACACATCCCAGAAGGAAATCTGGCTCAATAGATTATATGCTTAATTTTTACAGTTGGTTGTGTGGTGGTTGATCACTGAAACATATTTACATGAGTCTGCAGTTGGTCTTCAAAATCAGAATATAATTTTACTGCACAAAAGAATACTTTGTATATAAAATAATGTTCAAAAGATCTTAATGCAGAAAGCAAATTATGTTTCAATCTGTTTCCAAACACTTTCCTTTAACAGATATTCAGTTCCAGAAAAATATCACTTCTATCCCAATATCATTTTTTTTGGAAACTTAACTTGTTCCTCTTAGTTTCTTATCCTTGGACTGCAGTGGAAATTTTAACAATTGCTTTCAGAGTCTGATGGCAGGAACCTTTCACAATCTTGATGGACTAAACATTTTCAGCTGTAAGAGTTTGAAGATTTCTAGCTAAATTTTCCTGATTTGGAAGCTCCACAAACTACAATACTTTAGCCAGTGTAAATGGCTCCCTTGAGCTGAAAGCATGCTTCTCCTGCTAGGAGGAACTTTTCTCATTTTTGAACTGAGCTCTGCTGCAAACTCAGCAAAATAAACATTCCATCCATTAACACCACAGGGGTCCTCCCATGTACTTGACTGCAGGCATACTGGAAAAGACGCACTTAAGTCACTTTTCCAATGGCTAGCTGACCAGTTCTTATACAAAAAAATTCTTTTCACAGAACTGACTGACATTGAACTGCCTCAATTTTAAAATCCAAACTATGTATACAAATACACACTTCATCTCGAGAAAGCACAATGGCAAAAAAAAGAGCCTGTCAAAAGAAAAGCCATTAGAGAATTCCCAACTCAATTCAGTTCAGTAACTTCAAAGATTGTTGGGTATGGTGCATTAATTAGCGCGATTTCTGTCTCAGGAGTACACGTTGCTGATGGACATTATTGCTTATACATGGACAGATGGCAGTGGCATCACAATGAAACGACGCAGATTGAAGACTCAGAGAAAGAAATTCAGGGACTAGGCAGATAAAACTGCATGCGCTCCCCAAAGAACAACGCTTACTTTATCTAATACTGCAGACCTCACAGGTAACAATATTTTACTCATGGTATCAATCAGGTTGGCTAGTATTTGTTGATGACTCAATGGGACAGGAAATGCATATGCATGCATAAGGAGCTGTCTGTGCATCTTAGGGGTGCTGTCTCTGTGTATGTCAATGTACATATGCATACTTGTGAAAGGGACAGATATGTGTGTGAGTCTCTGTGTATCTGTGAGAGTGTCTGTAAGCTAGTGCTGGTTCTCATTATCTGTAACAATAGCTCTAATTATGTTAAATGCTGAGTTTCTGCATATGTATGATCTTTACCCATCTAGTAATGATGTTGCTAATTAATGCAGACTTTTTCCTACCCTAGCAAATATTATTGAACACTTAAGGCAACTCCCCAAGGAGACACAAGGATGGTTTTGGAATCCTCATAAAGAGAATACTTTTCAGAAGATGAAGAAATGTTGACTTCGACATACATCTTTCATTTCTAAATATAAAATCAAAAAGGTTGAGTTGCATGGCCATGAAAATGCAGTTTGATCATAGGAATCATTTTACCATTGTTGATGACATATGGAGTGTATGTCAAACAACTGATCATCCCAACTTAAGTTCAAGAGGGCATCTTAAGAACGTTGCACCAAGGACATTTAGAAGTCACCAACTACAGGACCAGAACTCAGTCAGTAGTGTGGTGGCTTAAAGATTTGCATAAACAATAACTATGGAAACAATTACAAAGTCGTGAGATATTACAATATATGGTATCCCTGACTGGTCATTTTGAATAATGGACCAAATTTGCAAAGCAATGCTTCAGCACTTTGCACCCAATTCTGAATTTGAGCACATCACAAGTTACTGTGTGGACTAGGAGTTTAGCCAAAATGGCAAGATCATCCACGGAGATATGACTGGTGGAAATTGTTAGTACTGCCAAACTGGCCATAAAAAAGAACAATGGGAATATCAAATTACAGTTCAGTTATCCTCAGATTGTTAGCTGGGATTAACTGAACGGTAAACCTGACAGTGGCGAACCTCAGACCTTCAGGAAGGAAATCCAAGACATTCTACCTTCTATCAAGCAAACTACCATTCTTCCAAATTTGAAAGGCATGCACTCAGGGTGAATATGGAGAAACTTGGGAGTAGCTGTTGTATGTGGGTCTGAAAGGCTTACTACTTTGAATGCAACAAGCATCATTCACTGTGATGACGTCAAGATGACTTGACACAAACAAAGCTGCATTAGAACATTATTTCAACGAGCCACCACACGCTGCAGCATAGAGGAACTACGAAGAGCAGAAGAAAATCACCTATACAACATATTCAAAAAGAACGGGTACCCAATGAACACAGTCCACCGATTTTTCAGCAACAAACCCAAACAAACAGACAAAATGTGCCCAGAAACCATAACCACTCTCCCCTACATCAAAGGCATTTCCGAAATGACTGCCAGACTACTCGGACCCCTTGGCATCAGGGTAGCCCACAAACCCACCAACACACTAAAACAGCAGCTAATGAACTTAAAAGACCCTATACGGACAACAAACAAAACGAACGTCATCTACAAAATACCTTGCAAGAACTGTGACAAACACTACATCGGACAAACTGGCAGAAAGCTAGTCACCAGGATACACGAACACCAACTAGCCACAAAAAGACATGACCCACTATCACTCGTATCCTTACATACAGATGAAGAAAGACACCACTTTGATTGGGACAACACATCCATCCTAGGACAAGCCAAACAGAGAAACGCACGAGAATTCCTAGAAGCATGGCATACCAACCGGAACTCCATCAACAAACACATTGATTTGGAGCCAATCTACCATCTCTGAGGAAAAGAACAGGAAATGACATCACCAACACAGGAAATGACATCACCAACCCAAGGAAACCTAAACAGGTAAATAGAACACGGGACATAAAACAAGCGCTTCACCGAAGGCTCACTGATGATGTTACCTAGAATAGTGACGAAACGTCTGAAAACTAACCTTCCAACTCAGCGAGCAAACTCACATCCAAAAGCTCAATCTGAGCTACAAATGTTCTCAAAACTCGCAAGATGACTTATTAGATGGTAAAAACTTGTGGGGACAGACCCAAGGCTAAGTTCGCCCAACAGTTTTTGTAGTAACGTACAGTCTAATCTTCTAACTTCTAAATAGTTGTAGAGATGCGATAAACTATTATCTGGTTTATCACACAAGTTTCATCACCTTAGATAAGAAGGTGACGACACTCGCACATGTTAAACTACATAAACACTTAATAAAAGAACTAACACATTTGAAATATATGGATGGCAGCACACACAAGTTTCCAGAATTCATTTTCAATTCAATTTCTAATACACACACATTTGCATTTTATCGAGTGTCTTTTAACCCACATAGCATGGGCGTCTTTTTTCTACTCTTGTTCATTCTCAAAACCATTCAGAATATTTACCTTGGCCTTCAGATGGAAGTAAATGTTTTATAATGTGCATAACAAATCTAATAACAGCTTTTAGCAACCGCGCCACTGTGTTTTTGTAAAGCATCACTTCAATCTAGATAACAGCAGCACGTTATATCACACTACATTTTTAAGTATAAAATATCAGGTAAATTTAAAGATAAGCAAGCAAGAATCTAATTTTATTGGCAATTAAATTTCTGGAATAGACAAAAATAACAGCCTCCTGTGCTGTGCTAATCTGTGATTCTAATCTAAATAGTTGCTTGAAAATTCAAGAATAAAAACAAAAGTTGCTGGTAAAGCTCAGCATCTGTGAAGAAAAAAATCAGAGTTAACATTTTGGGTCTGGTGACACTTCCTCAGAACTGGAAAATTCAAATTCTTTTTCCCTCACGAATGTCAAATTGGTCAATTCTTTGAGCTTTTCTGACAGATTATTCATATTAAACAGAACTTTTCTTTTACTTTTGAAGTATATTACCAAATTTCTTCCTAGATTTTGAACATCTGACCATTCAATCCAGTAAAAATCCCATCAGTCATATACAGAACTAGTCCTACAGCATGAGTCTGAATCAGTGCTTTTGCTTCATCCTTGAACTGACATTGCCTATTATTTTAAAGAAATACTTCTGTACTTCTTACATTTTTTGAACAAGCACTAAAACCAATACAACCTCATTTTTATCACACCCCTATCCCCCATTTATGCTATTTCTCTGCCTCTACAGTTGAAATTCTTTGTTCTATGACAAAAAATTAGCACCTGCAATTTTTAAACTGGGATCCCAAAACAAATAAAGTTTTAGCCTTCTCATTCCACATCAGTATAAAACACTAACATAATAAAGCTTATATTCAACCACATCTCAATAAGACAAAATATTCAAATCTTTATTACCAGGGAATAGTTCTGTAATTCCAAATCAAATCTTTTCAACTCAATAATTACCTCTTCATCCTTCAACACTCATCACCCTCACAAGGTTTACCTAAAGTTCACTTATTATTTTTACACAACGGGCACAGACAATTTTTCAATGGAACACCCTTCAGCCTGGGCACTGATACCAAGTAATGCTCTGCTGTGCTTAATGTGCTGTCTTACATGATTCACACTGGAGTATTACCTGCACTCTGGGCTCTTCTTGGATGGATACACAGCATCACATGATTGAACACACATTACAAGATTATGCATGCAGCAGATTACTGGATTATGTACTGAATTCTGCTCATGGTAAACAGAATACTATGCTGGTTTAAATTTACAACAATACTATTCTGCTGCTAAACCTACCTAACCGTTTGCCTAATTTTTTTGAAGCGAAAACATCCATAGTCTTTAGTAACACAATCTAAATATTGGGGCTCAATTCTCATTCATCAGGAAACTTTGCAGACTAGGATGTTAATGTGTTTTTAAACTACAAACTGAATGTATTTTAAGGATTTTTAGTATTTTAATTTTGTGTTATGGCTGTAATGGAGTGTGACTTTGTTTTTAAGTTTACTATACTAGCAGATCTACTGCGCCATATTGAACAAAATGCAGTTTTATATGGTCAGAAGTGTTCCATTATGTAATACGAAACATATTAGATCTATTGTGCCAGCAAATGTGTGTTTACAAGCTGTAGCTGGATAAATAGATTGACATAAAAAGATGAGTTCAGAATTCTCAGCATGAACAAATGACTGTACATCTGTTACAAACCCATCTCTGAATCAAAAAAAATTTTGCAATTTTTTTTCTGTACAGAATTACCTAAAAGAGCTCCTAAAATTTACGTTCTATCAAATTTAGAAATAATTTGAAACTGTAAATCCAAATACTTCCCAAAACACAGTAGGCCCAACAACTGGTGTTTTTTGTTTAACAGATTTGTTTAGAGAAGAGTTCTGACACAGTTGTATTACTTCATTGGATGAGGGTATCACACATCCTACCTAGGCCCATCTGAATTACCTTCAAGAAGGTAGTGATGAGCTGCGTTCTTAGACTTCTGAAGTCCATTGGGGGGGGGGGGGGGGGGGGGGGGGGTGTACTGTACGGCCTTCTCATCTGCAGCATTTTTAGAACTGTAGAGGCATGTAACTATTTTGCTTCACATGAAAATTTAATAATTTAGAATAAAATATCCACTCTAAATTCAGGCTTTTCAGTGCACAAGAGATCTCAGATTCTTTGGGAAAGATTTCATTGATCAAAAATCAATTCTATGCTATGTTATTACAGTATTTACAATAGCCAGGAGAAAAATAAATCAGGGACAAGATGATTTTGGGAAGAAAAGTTTATGTGATTTGAATAATATTTAAAAAACAAATGATCTGTTCAATCCAAAAATAAATGTTCTGCGTCTTTGAAATCTACAAGTGAATTTTTATTTTGCAGGTTTGGACGACTAACATAGTTTAGCATGTCACAAAAGACAGGTGCTTTGATCAGTAATTTCTGGTGAATCCAGTCTGGATGCAAAACAAAGTAGGTTCTTGTGTGAGCAACACAGTAAGCATCTCATGTCAGCTTTACCTGTCAAGTTAGAGAAATATTATGGGTTCTAATTATTTCAAATTTGTTCATGGGATGCAGGTGACCCTTGCTAAACCAGAATTCATCACGCATTTCTCCCTGGAGAAGGTGGTGGTAGCTGACTCGAACTGATGGAGGTGTAGGTTGTAAGTACACCCACAGTGCTGTTAGGAAAGGGGTCCCAGCATTTTGACCCAACAACAGCAAAGGAGTGGAATTTTAGCTCCAAGTTAGAATTTTATGTAGCTTGGAGGGAATTTACAGACGGCGGTGTTCCAGTGTTGACCTTCTCTTTGATACAGGTTGCAGGTTTGAAGAATGTAATCAAAAGGCATGCTGTTAATAATCAGTTTGGAAGTAGAATCAGCAGTAAGTTTATACAGCAGAAATGGACACAGCTCTGCAGTCACTGTGCAAGTACCTGGAAAACATACTGGGGGCTATAGAGAATTGTGTAAGGACTGTGACTTCTTATTTTGTGTTTTAAAAACAGGGGACTGAAATGAGAAAGCACTAAATTAAAAGCAGTATTTGAAAAGGTGGGTGTATGTCTTGAAAGCAAGACAGCTACTGCATGTAGCATACAAACAGTGTTTGAACAAGCTCTGGCATCAAGAAATTGATTGGAACAGTGATAAGTTATTTACAACAGAACAAATGTGTCATTGGCTTGCATCGGTTTGGGGGGGCAACGGGAGAAACACAGAGAGGGGAGAGGGAAGAGGGAATGGAGGAGAGCGAAGGAGGGAAAAAGGGGGGGGAAGAAGGCAGGAAGGAGGGAAGAGGGAAGGGGGGAAAATGAAAAGGTGGGGGGGAAGAGGGAAGGGGGGAAAGAAGGCAGGAAGAGAAGGAAGGGGGGAAAAGAAAGGTGGGGGGAAGGGGGAAGAGGGAAGGGGGCGAAAGAGGGAAGGAAGGGGGGAAAGACGGCTGGAAGGGAAAGAAGATGGAAGGGACGAAAATGAATTAAGGGGCGAAGAGGGAAGGGGGCGAAAGAGGGAAGGAAGGAGGGGTAGAAAGAGGGAAAGGCGGGGAGAAAGAGGGAATGAGGGGGCACGGAGAGGGAGAGGGAAGGAAGGGGGGGCGGAGAGGGAAGGAGAGGGGCGGAGAGGGAAGGAGGGGGGGCGGAGAGGGAAGGAGGGGGGGCGGAGAGGGAAGGAGGGGGGGCGGAGAGGGAAGGAGGGGGGGGGCGGAGAGGGAAGGAAGGGGGGGGCGGAGAGGGAAGGAAGGGGGGGGCGGAGAGGGAGAGGGAAGGAAGGGGGAGCGGAGAGGGAAGAAAGCGGGGGCGGAGAGGGAAGAAAGCGGGGGCGGAGAGGGAAGAAAGCGGGGGCGGAGAGGGAAGAAAGCGGGGGCGGAGAGGGAAGAAAGCGGGGGCGGAGAGGGAAGAAAGCGGGGGCGGAGAGGGAAGAAAGCGGGGGCGGAGAGGGAAGAAAGCGGGGGCGGAGAGGGAAGAAAGCGGGGGCGGAGAGGGAAGAAAGCGGGGGCGGAGAGGGAAGAAAGCGGGGGCGGAGAGGGAAGAAAGCGGGGGCGGAGAGGGAAGAAAGCGGGGGCGGAGAGGGAAGAAAGCGGGGGCGGAGAGGGAAGAAAGCGGGGGCGGAGAGGGAAGAAAGCGGGGGCGGAGAGGGAAGAAAGCGGGGGCGGAGAGGGAAGAAAGCGGGGGCGGAGAGGGAAGAAAGCGGGGGCGGAGAGGGAAGAAAGCGGGGGCGGAGAGGGAAGAAAGCGGGGGCGGAGAGGGAAGAAAGCGGGGGCGGAGAGGGAAGAAAGCGGGGGCGGAGAGGGAAGAAAGCGGGGGCGGAGAGGGAAGAAAGCGGGGGCGGAGAGGGAAGAAAGCGGGGGCGGAGAGGGAAGAAAGCGGGGGCGGAGAGGGAAGAAAGCGGGGGCGGAGAGGGAAGAAAGCGGGGGCGGAGAGGGAAGAAAGCGGGGGCGGAGAGGGAAGAAAGCGGGGGCGGAGAGGGAAGAAAGCGGGGGCGGAGAGGGAAGAAAGCGGGGGCGGAGAGGGAAGAAAGCGGGGGCGGAGAGGGAAGAAAGCGGGGGCGGAGAGGGAAGAAAGCGGGGGCGGAGAGGGAAGAAAGCGGGGGCGGAGAGGGAAGAAAGCGGGGGCGGAGAGGGAAGAAAGCGGGGGCGGAGAGGGAAGAAAGCGGGGGCGGAGAGGGAAGAAAGGGGGGGCGGAGAGGGAAGAAAGGGGGGGCGGAGAGGGAAGGAAGGGGGGGCGGAGAGGGAAGGAAGGGGGGGCGGAGAGGGAAGGAAGGGGGGGCGGAGAGGGAAGGAAGGGGGGGCGGAGAGGGAAGGAAGGGGGGGCGGAGAGGGAAGGAAGGGGGGGCGGAGAGGGAAGGAGGGGGGCGGAGAGGGAAGGAAGGGGGGGGCGGAGAGGGAAGGAAGGGGGGGGCGGAGAGGGAAGGAAGGGGGGGGCGGAGAGGGAAGGAAGGGGGGGGCGGAGAGGGAAGGAAGGGGGGGGCGGAGAGGGAAGGAAGGGGGGGGCGGAGAGGGAGAGGGAAGGAAGGGGGAGCGGAGAGGGAAGAAAGCGGGGGCGGAGAGGGAAGAAAGCGGGGGCGGAGAGGGAAGAAAGCGGGGGCGGAGAGGGAAGAAAGCGGGGGCGGAGAGGGAAGAAAGCGGGGGCGGAGAGGGAAGAAAGCGGGGGCGGAGAGGGAAGAAAGCGGGGGCGGAGAGGGAAGGAGGGGGGCGGAGAGGGAAGGAGGGGGGGCGGAGAGGGAAGGAGGGGGGGCGGAGAGGGAAGGAGGGGGGGCGGAGAGGGAAGGAGGGGGGGCGGAGAGGGAAGGAAGGGGGGGCGGAGAGGGAAGGAGGGGGGGGCGGAGAGGGAAGTAAGGGGGGGCGGAGAGGGAAGGAAGGGGGGGCGGAGAGGGAAGGAAGGGGGGGGCGGAGAGGGAAGGAAGGGGGGGGGCGGAGAGGGAGAGGGAAGGAAGGGGGAGCGGAGAGGGAAGAAAGCGGGGGCGGAGAGGGAAGAAAGCGGGGGCGGAGAGGGAAGAAAGCGGGGGCGGAGAGGGAAGAAAGGGGGGGCGGAGAGGGAAGAAAGGGGGGGCGGAGAGGGAAGAAAGGGGGGGGCGGAGAGGGAAGAAAGGGGGGGGCGGAGAGGGAAGGAGGGGGGGGCGGAGAGGGAAGGAAGGGGGGGGCGGAGAGGGAAGGAAGGGGGGGGCGGAGAGGGAAGAAAGGGGGGGGCGGAGAGGGAAGGAGGGGGGGGCGGAGAGGGAAGGAAGGGGGGGGCGGAGAGGGAAGGAAGGGGGGGGCGGAGAGGGAAGGAAGGGGGGGCGGAGAGGGAAGGAAGGGGGGGCGGAGAGGGAAGGAAGGGGGGGCGGAGAGGGAAGGAAGGGGGGGGCGGAGAGGGAAGGAAGGGGGGGCGGAGAGGGAGAGGGAAGGAAGGGGCGGAGAGGGAGAGGGAAGGAAGGGGGAGCGGAGAG
Source organism: Stegostoma tigrinum (assembly GCF_030684315.1). Taxonomy (NCBI): domain Eukaryota; kingdom Metazoa; phylum Chordata; class Chondrichthyes; order Orectolobiformes; family Stegostomatidae; genus Stegostoma; species Stegostoma tigrinum. The sequence goes on from NC_081357.1 coordinate 97,949,815, forward strand.
GGAAGGAAGGGGGGGGCGGAGAGGGAAGGAAGGGGGGGCGGAGAGGGAAGAAAGCGGGGGCGGAGAGGGAAGAAAGCGGGGGCGGAGAGGGAAGAAAGGGGGGGCGGAGAGGGAAGAAAGGGGGGGCGGAGAGGGAAGAAAGGGGGGGTGGAGAGGGAAGAAAGGGGGGGCGGAGAGGGAAGAAAGGGGGGGCGGAGAGGGAAGAAAGCGGGGGCGGAGAGGGAAGAAAGCGGGGGCGGAGAGGGAAGAAAGCGGGGGCGGAGAGGGAAGGAGGGGGGCGGAGAGGGAAGGAGGGGGGGCGGAGAGGGAAGGAGGGGGGGCGGAGAGGGAAGGAAGGGGGGGGCGGAGAGGGAAGGAAGGGGGGGCGGAGAGGGAAGGAAGGGGGGGCGGAGAGGGAAGGAAGGGGGGCGCGGAGAGGGAAGGAAGGGGGGGGCGGAGAGGGAGAGGGAAGGAAGGGGGAGCGGAGAGGGAAGAAAGCGGGGGCGGAGAGGGAAGAAAGCGGGGGCGGAGAGGGAAGAAAGCGGGGGCGGAGAGGGAAGAAAGCGGGGGCGGAGAGGGAAGAAAGCGGGGGCGGAGAGGGAAGAAAGCGGGGGCGGAGAGGGAAGAAAGCGGGGGCGGAGAGGGAAGAAAGCGGGGGCGGAGAGGGAAGAAAGCGGGGGCGGAGAGGGAAGAAAGCGGGGGCGGAGAGGGAAGGAGGGGGGCGGAGAGGGAAGGAGGGGGGGCGGAGAGGGAAGGAGGGGGGGCGGAGAGGGAAGGAAGGGGGGGGCGGAGAGGGAAGGAAGGGGGGGCGGAGAGGGAAGGAAGGGGGGGCGGAGAGGGAAGGAAGGGGGGCGCGGAGAGGGAAGGAAGGGGGGGCGGAGAGGGAGAGGGAAGGAAGGGGGAGCGGAGAGGGAAGAAAGCGGGGGCGGAGAGGGAAGAAAGCGGGGGCGGAGAGGGAAGAAAGGGGGGGCGGAGAGGGAAGAAAGGGGGGGCGGAGAGGGAAGAAAGGGGGGGCGGAGAGGGAAGAAAGGGGGGGCGGAGAGGGAAGAAAGGGGGGGCGGAGAGGGAAGAAAGGGGGGGCGGAGAGGGAAGGAGGGGGGCGGAGAGGGAAGGAGGGGGGCGGAGAGGGAAGGAGGGGGGGGCGGAGAGGGAAGAAAGCGGGGGCGGAGAGGGAAGAAAGCGGGGGCGGAGAGGGAAGAAAGCGGGGGCGGAGAGGGAAGAAAGCGGGGGCGGAGAGGGAAGAAAGGCGGGGCGGAGAGGGAAGAAAGGGGGGGCGGAGAGGGAAGAAAGGGGGGGGCGGAGAGGGAAGAAAGGGGGGGCGGAGAGGGAAGAAAGGGGGGGCGGAGAGGGAAGAAAGGGGGGGCGGAGAGGGAAGAAAGGGGGGGCGGAGAGGGAAGGAAGGGGGGGCGAGAGGGAAGGAGGGGGGCGGAGAGGGAAGGAGGGGGGGGCGGAGAGGGAAGGAAGGGGGGGGCGGAGAGGGAAGGAAGGGGGGGGCGGAGAGGGAAGGAAGGGGGAGCGGAGAGGGAAGAAAGGGGGGGCGGAGAGGGAAGAAAGCGGGGGCGGAGAGGGAAGAAAGCGGGGGCGGAGAGGGAAGAAAGCGGGGGCGGAGAGGGAAGAAAGCGGGGGGGCGGAGAGGGAGAGGGAAGGAAGGGGGAGCGGAGAGGGAAGAAAGCGGGGGCGGAGAGGGAAGAAAGCGGGGGCGGAGAGGGAAGAAAGCGGGGGCGGAGAGGGAAGAAAGCGGGGGCGGAGAGGGAAGAAAGCGGGGGCGGAGAGGGAAGAAAGCGGGGGCGGAGAGGGAAGAAAGCGGGGGCGGAGAGGGAAGAAAGCGGGGGCGGAGAGGGAAGAAAGCGGGGGCGGAGAGGGAAGAAAGCGGGGGCGGAGAGGGAAGAAAGCGGGGGCGGAGAGGGAAGGAGGGGGGCGGAGAGGGAAGGAGGGGGGGCGGAGAGGGAAGGAGGGGGGGCGGAGAGGGAAGGAAGGGGGGGGCGGAGAGGGAAGGAAGGGGGGGCGGAGAGGGAAGGAAGGGGGGGCGGAGAGGGAAGGAAGGGGGGCGCGGAGAGGGAAGGAAGGGGGGGCGGAGAGGGAGAGGGAAGGAAGGGGGAGCGGAGAGGGAAGAAAGCGGGGGCGGAGAGGGAAGAAAGCGGGGGCGGAGAGGGAAGAAAGGGGGGGCGGAGAGGGAAGAAAGGGGGGGCGGAGAGGGAAGAAAGGGGGGGCGGAGAGGGAAGAAAGGGGGGGGCGGAGAGGGAAGAAAGGGGGGGCGGAGAGGGAAGAAAGGGGGGGCGGAGAGGGAAGGAGGGGGGCGGAGAGGGAAGGAGGGGGGGGCGGAGAGGGAAGAAAGCGGGGGCGGAGAGGGAAGAAAGCGGGGGCGGAGAGGGAAGAAAGCGGGGGCGGAGAGGGAAGAAAGGCGGGGCGGAGAGGGAAGAAAGGGGGGGCGGAGAGGGAAGAAAGGGGGGGGCGGAGAGGGAAGAAAGGGGGGGCGGAGAGGGAAGAAAGGGGGGGCGGAGAGGGAAGAAAGGGGGGGCGGAGAGGGAAGAAAGGGGGGGCGGAGAGGGAAGGAAGGGGGGGCGAGAGGGAAGGAGGGGGGCGGAGAGGGAAGGAGGGGGGGGCGGAGAGGGAAGGAAGGGGGGGGCGGAGAGGGAAGGAAGGGGGGGGCGGAGAGGGAAGGAAGGGGGAGCGGAGAGGGAAGAAAGGGGGGGCGGAGAGGGAAGAAAGCGGGGGCGGAGAGGGAAGAAAGCGGGGGCGGAGAGGGAAGAAAGCGGGGGCGGAGAGGGAAGAAAGCGGGGGCGGAGAGGGAAGAAAGCGGGGGCGGAGAGGGAAGAAAGCGGGGGCGGAGAGGGAAGAAAGCGGGGGCGGAGAGGGAAGAAAGGGGGGGCGGAGAGGGAAGAAAGGGGGGGCGGAGAGGGAAGGAGGGGGGGCGGAGAGGGAAGGAAGGGGGGGCGGAGAGGGAAGGAGGGGGGGGCGGAGAGGGAAGTAAGGGGGGGCGGAGAGGGAAGGAAGGGGGGGCGGAGAGGGAAGGAAGGGGGGGGCGGAGAGGGAAGGAAGGGGGGGGGCGGAGAGGGAGAGGGAAGGAAGGGGGAGCGGAGAGGGAAGAAAGCGGGGGCGGAGAGGGAAGAAAGCGGGGGCGGAGAGGGAAGAAAGCGGGGGCGGAGAGGGAAGAAAGGGGGGGCGGAGAGGGAAGAAAGGGGGGGCGGAGAGGGAAGAAAGGGGGGGGCGGAGAGGGAAGAAAGGGGGGGGCGGAGAGGGAAGGAGGGGGGGGCGGAGAGGGAAGGAAGGGGGGGGCGGAGAGGGAAGAAAGGGGGGGGCGGAGAGGGAAGGAGGGGGGGGCGGAGAGGGAAGGAAGGGGGGGGCGGAGAGGGAAGGAAGGGGGGGGCGGAGAGGGAAGGAAGGGGGGGCGGAGAGGGAAGGAAGGGGGGGCGGAGAGGGAAGGAAGGGGGGGCGGAGAGGGAAGGAAGGGGGGGGCGGAGAGGGAAGGAAGGGGGGGCGGAGAGGGAGAGGGAAGGAAGGGGCGGAGAGGGAGAGGGAAGGAAGGGGGAGCGGAGAGGGAAGGAAGGGGGGGGCGGAGAGGGAAGGAAGGGGGGGCGGAGAGGGAAGAAAGCGGGGGCGGAGAGGGAAGAAAGCGGGGGCGGAGAGGGAAGAAAGCGGGGGCGGAGAGGGAAGAAAGGGGGGGCGGAGAGGGAAGAAAGGGGGGGCGGAGAGGGAGAGGGAAGGAAGGGGGAGCGGAGAGGGAAGAAAGCGGGGGCGGAGAGGGAAGAAAGCGGGGGCGGAGAGGGAAGAAAGCGGGGGCGGAGAGGGAAGAAAGCGGGGGCGGAGAGGGAAGAAAGCGGGGGCGGAGAGGGAAGAAAGCGGGGGCGGAGAGGGAAGAAAGCGGGGGCGGAGAGGGAAGAAAGCGGGGGCGGAGAGGGAAGAAAGCGGGGGCGGAGAGGGAAGAAAGCGGGGGCGGAGAGGGAAGGAGGGGGGCGGAGAGGGAAGGAGGGGGGGCGGAGAGGGAAGGAGGGGGGGCGGAGAGGGAAGGAAGGGGGGGGCGGAGAGGGAAGGAAGGGGGGGCGGAGAGGGAAGGAAGGGGGGGCGGAGAGGGAAGGAAGGGGGGCGCGGAGAGGGAAGGAAGGGGGGGCGGAGAGGGAGAGGGAAGGAAGGGGGAGCGGAGAGGGAAGAAAGGGGGGGCGGAGAGGGAAGAAAGCGGGGGCGGAGAGGGAAGAAAGCGGGGGCGGAGAGGGAAGAAAGCGGGGGCGGAGAGGGAAGAAAGCGGGGGCGGAGAGGGAAGAAAGCGGGGGCGGAGAGGGAAGAAAGCGGGGGCGGAGAGGGAAGAAAGGGGGGGCGGAGAGGGAAGAAAGGGGGGGCGGAGAGGGAAGAAAGGGGGGGCGGAGAGGGAAGAAAGGGGGGGCGGAGAGGGAAGGAAGGGGGGGCGGAGAGGGAAGGAGGGGGGGGCGGAGAGGGAAGGAGGGGGGGGCGGAGAGGGAAGGAGGGGGGGGCGGAGAGGGAAGGAGGGGGGGGCGGAGAGGGAAGGAGGGGGGGCGGAGAGGGAAGGAGGGGGGGCGGAGAGGGAGAGGGAAGGAAGGGGGAGCGGAGAGGGAAGAAAGGGGGGGCGGAGAGGGAAGGAAGGGGGGGCGGAGAGGGAAGGAGGGGGGGGCGGAGAGGGAAGGAGGGGGGGCGGAGAGGGAGAGGGAAGGAAGGGGGAGCGGAGAGGGAAGAAAGGGGGGGCGGAGAGGGAAGAAAGCGGGGGCGGAGAGGGAAGAAAGGGGGGGCGGAGAGGGAAGGAAGGGGGGGGCGGAGAGGGAAGGAAGGGGGGGGCGGAGAGGGAAGGAGGGGGGGCGGAGAGGGAGAGGGAAGGAAGGGGGAGCGGAGAGGGAAGAAAGGGGGGGCGGAGAGGGAAGAAAGCGGGGGCGGAGAGGGAAGAAAGCGGGGGCGGAGAGGGAAGAAAGCGGGGGCGGAGAGGGAAGAAAGCGGGGGCGGAGAGGGAAGAAAGCGGGGGCGGAGAGGGAAGAAAGCGGGGGCGGAGAGGGAAGAAAGCGGGGGCGGAGAGGGAAGAAAGCGGGGGCGGAGAGGGAAGAAAGCGGGGGCGGAGAGGGAAGGAAGGGGGGGCGGAGAGGGAAGGAAGGGGGGGCGGAGAGGGAAGGAAGGGGGGGGCGGAGAGGGAAGGAAGGGGGGGGCGGAGAGGGAGAGGGAAGAAAGGGGCGGAGAGGGAGAGGGAAGGAAGGGGGAGCGGAGAGGGAAGAAAGGGGGGGCGGAGAGGGAAGAAAGCGGGGGCGGAGAGGGAAGAAAGCGGGGGCGGAGAGGGAAGAAAGCGGGGGCGGAGAGGGAAGAAAGGGGGGGCGGAGAGGGAAGAAAGGGGGGGCGGAGAGGGAAGAAAGGGGGGGCGGAGAGGGAAGAAAGGGGGGGCGGAGAGGGAAGAAAGGGGGGGCGGAGAGGGAAGAAAGGGGGGGCGGAGAGGGAAGAAAGGGGGGGCGGAGAGGGAAGGAAGGGGGGGCGAGAGGGAAGGAGGGGGGCGGAGAGGGAAGGAAGGGGGGGCGAGAGGGAAGGAGGGGGGCGGAGAGGGAAGGAGGGGGGGGCGGAGAGGGAAGGAAGGGGGGGGCGGAGAGGGAAGGAAGGGGGGGGCGGAGAGGGAAGGAAGGGGGAGCGGAGAGGGAAGGAAGGGGGGGCGGAGAGGGAAGAAAGCGGGGGCGGAGAGGGAAGAAAGCGGGGGCGGAGAGGGAAGAAAGCGGGGGCGGAGAGGGAAGAAAGCGGGGGCGGAGAGGGAAGAAAGCGGGGGCGGAGAGGGAAGAAAGCGGGGGCGGAGAGGGAAGAAAGCGGGGGCGGAGTGGGAAGAAAGCGGGGGCGGAGTGGGAAGAAAGCGGGGGCGGAGAGGGAAGAAAGGGGGGGCGGAGAGGGAAGAAAGGGGGGGCGGAGAGGGAAGAAAGGGGGGGCGGAGAGGGAAGGAGGGGGGGGCGGAGAGGGAAGGAGGGGGGGGCGGAGAGGGAAGGAGGGGGGGCGGAGAGGGAGAGGGAAGGAAGGGGGAGCGGAGAGGGAAGAAAGGGGGGGCGGAGAGGGAAGGAAGGGGGGGCGGAGAGGGAAGAAAGCGGGGGCGGAGAGGGAAGAAAGGGGGGGCGGAGAGGGAAGAAAGGGGGGGCGGAGAGGGAAGAAAGGGGGGGCGGAGAGGGAAGGAAGGGGGGGCGGAGAGGGAAGGAGGGGGGGCGGAGAGGGAAGGAGGGGGGGCGGAGAGGGAGAGGGAAGGAAGGGGGAGCGGAGAGGGAAGAAAGGGGGGGCGGAGAGGGAAGAAAGCGGGGGCGGAGAGGGAAGAAAGCGGGGGCGGAGAGGGAAGAAAGCGGGGGCGGAGAGGGAAGAAAGCGGGGGCGGAGAGGGAAGAAAGCGGGGGCGGAGAGGGAAGTGGGGGCGGAGAGCGAAGAAAGGGGGGGCTGAGAGGGAGAGGGAGAGGGAAGGAAGGGTGCGCGGAGAGGGAAGGAAGGGGGGGGCGGAGAGGGAAGGAGGGGGCGCGGAGAGGGAGAGGGAAGAAGGGGGGGCGGAGAGGGAAGGAAGGGGGGGGCGGAGAGGGAAGGAAGGGGGGGCGGAGAGGGAAGGAAGGGGGGGGCGGAGAGGGAAAGTGGGTGGAAGGGAAATGGAGAAACAAAACATACAGGAGAGAGAGAGAGGGTGAGAGGGAGCAAGAGCGAGAGTGAGCAACGCAGGTAGGCAAGGACAGAGAGGGTCAAGAAAGGGGAAAGTGCGGGAGAAAGAGAGCGGGAAGGATGAGAGAGATGGGGGCAGAGATGGGGGATGAAAGAGAGAGAGTAGGAGAAACAGAGGAGGGGAAAAGAAAGGAAGAAATGGGGAAGAAAGGGGGGGGGAGGAAGAGATAGATGGGGGGCTGAAAGAGATATGGGAAGGCAGAGGGAGAGAGAAAGACAGTGGGGGGGTAGAGGGTGATAGGCATAGTGACAGAGAGAGAGAGAGTGAGAGAGAGTGAGAGAGAGTGAGAGAGAGTGAGAGTGAGAGTGAGAGTGAGAGAGAGAGAGAGAGAGAGAGTGAGAGAGAGAGAGAGAGAGAGATAGAGGGCATGGAAGGGATGAGGGGGGGTAGGGGACAAAGAAGAGAGGGGAGTGCAAGAAAGAGAGAGATGGGTGGAGAAAGACAGAGTGGAGAGGGAATGGGAGGGGGGAGGGGACAGAGAGAGATCGGGGAGGAAGAGAGAGATTGGGGGGAGTGAGAGAGACAGAGACAGACAGACAGACAGAGGGGCAGAACAGAGAGAGATGGGGGGGAGGAAGAAGGAGGGAGAGAGAGAGGGGTAGAGAGAAAATGTACAGGAGAGATAGAGAGAGACCAAGACAGCGAGAGAGAGAGAGAGAGAGAGAGAGAGAGAGAGAGGAGGAGGAGAAAGAGTTGGGGGGAGAAAAGCGGAGGGAGAATGAGGTAGAGTGAGGTTGTGGGGTAGACAGAAAGAGACAGGGGAGGCAATCGCCCGCCCGCTCTCTTCCTTTCTATCTCCCCCCCAACCTCACTCTACCTTTCACCCCCATCTCTTTCTCCCTCTCTCTATCTCTCCTGTACATTTTCCATCTCCCCATCTCTGCCTCCCCTCTCTCTTTCTTGGAGATGGGGAGGTTGGAGAGAGGTGCAGGGAGGGGAGAGAGAGAAGCGTGTGAGTGGGAGAGAGTGAGTGTGTGTGTGTGAAAGAGCGAGAGAGAGAGAGAGAGATAGGGAGGAGGGAAAGAGAGCAGGTGGAAGAGAGGTAGAGAGAGGAGAAAGAGGGGTGGGAAAGGGGAAGGTGGGGTGTGACAGACAGAGGGGGAGAAAGAGAGTGACAAGCTGGGGGTGGAGACAGAAAGAGTTTGGAGACAGAGAGAGAGAGAGAAAGAGAGAGAGCGAGAGAGAGAGCAAGAGAGGAAAAAGACAGGAAGAGAGAGAGACTGGGGTGAGGAAGAGAGAGTGAGAAAGGAAGCAAGACATAGAGAGAAAGGGGTCAGAAAGAGAGAGACAGATAGAGAGGGGAGGGTCAAGAAGAGAGGGGAGGGGTCAGGAAGAGAGGGGAGGGGTCAGGAAGAGAGGGGGTTCAGGAAGGCGGGGGTCAGGAAGAGGGGGGGTCAAGAAGAGGGGGGGTCAAGAAGAGGGGGGGTCAAGAAGAGGGGGGGTCAAGAAGAGGGGGGGTCAAGAAGAGGGGGGTTCAGGAGGGTCAGGAAGAGAGGGGGAGGAAGAGAGAGGCGGAGGGAGGAAGAGAGAGAGAGAGATGGGATGAAGCGGGAGGGAGAGAGAGGGTGCTGGAAAGAGAGTACGTGGAGTGGGGAGAGTATGGCAGCAGGAGGGCAGGGGGATGGAGGGGAGAGACTGAGGGGGAGTGTGAGAAGAGGGAGGAGAGGGAGAGAGAAAGAGGGAGAGTGAGTGAGAGTGCAAGACAGCGAGAGAGCGAGGGGAGAAAAACAGAGGGGGGGACGGAGGGGTGGGAGAGAGCTCGGCTAGGGCAGTGAGAGGGGAGGGGGAGAGAGAGTAGTAGAGATAGGACAGTGGACAGGGACAGAGGTGGATGGGGAGATAGGGAAGAGAGGGAGAAAGGGGGAGAGATACAGAGAGGTTGGGGGAGGGTGGAGAGCGATAGGGAGAGGAGGAGAAAGAGAGGGGTGCGAAAAGGGGAAGGAATATAGTGGGGGTGGAAAAAGAGAGACGGGACAGTAAGAGTGTGGGTAAGAGAGGGTAGGGATGGAGAAAGGTGTGAAGAGATGGGGTAAGTCAGGCGGGAGAGAGACTGAGATGGGGGTGGGGGGGGAAGAGAGAGAGAGAGAGAGAGAGAGAGAGATGGTGGGAGGGGGAGAGAGAGAGAGAGATGGGGGGGAGAGAGAGTGGAGGAGAAAGAGTGGAGAGAACAAAGAGAGAGAGGAGAAAGAGAGGAAGGGGGGACAAAGAGAGAGAGAGAGACAGAGGTGGGAAAGAGAGAGAGGGTGGTCAGGAGAGGGGTGGGGCGAAAGAGGGTGGGGTGAGAAAGAGGGTGGGGCGTGAGTGAGAAAGTGAGTGGAGAGAGAGGTAGAAAGAAAGAGAGAGTGGGAGGAGGAAGGAGTGGGGAGAGAATGAGATGGGGGAGGAAAAAAGAGTTGGGGGAAGAGAGATAGAAAGGATGGAGAAAGATAGAGGGGGAAATAGAGGGAGGTTGGGAGGGAGAAAGGCAGTGGGAGAGAGAAAGAGGGGTGGAGGGGGAGATAGAGGTAGAGGTGGGAGATGGGGGAGAGAGAGGGGTGGTAGAGAGAGGGGAAGGTGGGGGGGAATGAGAGAGAGGGGTATGGAGAAAGAGAGGGAGTGGAGATGGGAGATGGAGTAGAAGGGGAGAGAGGGAGAGTGCAAGAAGAAGGGGAAACAGTGACAGAGAGAGAGGGGGAGAGAGAGAGGGGTAAGGGCAAAGCAAGGGTGAGGCAGAAGGACAGACAGCGGGGTCAGGAAAGAAGCAGGGAGTGGTGCAGGAAGAGTGATGGAGGCAGGGGATAGGAGAGAGATAGGGTGGGGCAGAGAGAGAGAGGGGTGTAGGGATGGAGAAGGGAGTGAAGAGGTGGTGAAGGTCAGGTTGGGAAGAGAATGAGACGGGGCAGGGGAGAAAATGAGAGGGGGGCAGGGAAAGAATGGGAGGGAAAAGAGAAGAGAGACAGGGGTATGGGGGAGAGAGACGGGGAGGGGGGAGAGAGACAGGGCCGGGTGGAGGGAGGGAGAGAGAGAGACGGGTTGGCGGGGGGGAGAGGGAGAGGGACAGAGTGTGAGAGAGTGAGAGTGAGAGTGAGAGAGAGATGGGGTGCGGGAGAGAACAAATGGGGGAAGACAGGCAGTCGTGGGGGGTGAGGGGAGGGAGAGGGGGGTGGAGGAGCAGGTGTGGAGCTGCAGGGGTTGGAGGAGCAGGGGATAGAGGAGTGGGGAGAATGGGGGAAGGGAGAGTAAGGGGGAGTGAGAAGGAGAAGGAGGAGGAGGGAGAGAGAGGGGGAAGAGGGTGTGGCAGGGCAAAGAGAGAAAGACAGGGAGAAAGACAAAGAGAGAGGCAGCTTTCTGCTGTAAAAGTTCATTAAACCTGAAGAAAACCGGTTTATCTTTCCTCCAACAGATGTAAGTTGTGATGTTTAATTGATAAGTCAGTGATTTATGAATCCACCTTGTGCCTCTTACCAACTAGTGGAAGCATCCGGAATAGGACGACTGAAGCATCATTCCGGCCAGCAGAAGACTCATTAGGATCATTTCAACATTAGAACCTGGAAACCTGTCTTTCCTGTTTTTCTTCTCTAAATTATGTTATGCTCAAAGAAATATATGTTATGCACACTGTATGTGTGTGTGTATTTAAAAGGGAGTGTATTAAGGGATTAGAGTTTAATTAGTACTGGTGTACACCACCAATTTGCAACCGCCGTCCTGTAGCTAGTGTCCAATTATTTGCAATAAATCGTTATTCTTATGTATAGAAATCTGGTCTCTGCTTTCTGTCAATCTGCATCCGAAAATCGGGAAAATATGGGAACTTTGTGTACTTTATAAAATGTTTAATTTTTGTGACAACTCCATAAGTTGCAGGTCTCAATTTCCAGCATGCTATTTCGGTGCGTTGTAACAAGTGCAACTTTTGCAGCTTAAAGTCAAATTTATCTACACAAACTCCTCTTTCGGGGAAACATCTGGATACTATAACGTGATGCTATAAAGTCTGCGCGCTGCGTGTTCCTAGAATTATAGAATGGTTTCAGCATGAAAGGAGGCCATTCAGTCCATCATATCCCTCAGAATGAGCAATTCACCGCAGAGCCATTTGTTTGCCTTTGCCCTGCTGTCAAGTAAATATTTTTGTTTTTCCAATAATGATCCAATTAACTTTTGAAAGCCTCAATTGACCTTACCTCTACCAGGCTTCTCAGGCAGTGCGTTCCACATCTGAAACACTTGCTATATGAAAGCATTCTTCCATGTTACCACTGCTTAATTTTTGACATTTACTTTAGATTTGCACTCCTGGCCCTCAATCCTATCATAAACGAGTAGTTTGTTCCCATCTACTTCTGCCCAGGCACCCTCTGACTGTGAATGCCTTTTAAGAAAACTTATCTCCAACTTCTCTTCTCCAAGGACAGTACAAACCCCTCCAGTTTTTCCATTAACTTTACGTTCTCTGAATCCCAAGTCACTCCAACAATAGAAACACGTAACTGCCAGAGGCCATAATGCCATATAATAGTGGCAAGGTTTGCTCAATAAAATACCCCTATTTTAGTCCAGAATGCCTTGATATTTGATTATGCTTTTCAGTTGACCAATAATATCTGGGATAAAGAGAAGTCATAATCAAATTCAAACCCAATTTCAATCTTACACAACTTGAAATACTTTACAAAATTTCTATTCACTCCCCACAAAGACTGGAAAAATCTTCACAGCAACAACTTTCATTAATATACTGATGTATTTTGAACATAATAAACATTCCAAGATGCTCTAGAAGGTGTGTTCTTTGATAAAGTTCAGTCACTGAGATCTAAGAACAGTTAAAAAAAATACAGGTTTCTAAATCACTTACCAAAACCATAGCTATGCTTTTGTGGGAATATTAACCCAGAGCCATCAACAGAAAGAAGCAAAGGGTTTGGGATAAAAGAAAGTTGAATTTTAGTTGTGAATGCATTGTCATTTAGAAAACGTACAAAGTTGGTGTACTGCAATTCCTGCTCTACTAATCTTTAGACTTCTGAATAACTTTCAATAACAACATATTTTAGAGAAAAAAACTCATCCTCTAGTCATGATCAGCAAAACTACAGCTAACACCCATATTAAAAATAAATCTCAAAAGTACTGCTACATAGGTTGTTGTATTTTGCTGTATTCAACATATTTTATGATTATGCAACCTCAAGAGATACCAGCAATTGAATTTTTGCTTCAAGTGCTGACTTCGTATTCAGCACCAGCTGAATCCGTGCATTGTGCAGAATTTAGTGCTGCGCCTGGTATCCATAAATTTAACACCCTCCAGCAGCAGAACCACCAAATGTTCTTCCCTCCTAATTTCCACGAATTTCAATTTTAAAAAAGGCTAAATTCTGTATCACTAGAGAAAGACAGCAAACACTTCAGTGAATTTGCACATACTGTAACGCAAGCCATCGATACAAGACAATAGGTTCTTGTCACAGGCCTCCCATAATACAACTTTCGAAACGAAGAGGGTACTGATTCAGTAACTGCAAAACTAAAATGTTGTTCCAGTACAAACTATAATGCTGTTCCAGTGCAAACTATAATGTACAAAAGCCATCCTCGGATTGTCACAGCATGAGCCATGACCACAGCATCCGCAAACCCTCTGGTGTTCCCTTCCCCCATTCAAATAACACACAAGACACAAAACAGTGAAGGTATCACTGAAACTGCTATTTCTCACTTGGGAAAAGCTCAGTTCCTTCCTATGCTGAGCTCGTCAGCATAAAATTAGCACAAACAGGACATCATGTTGGCAAAGAATCCCGGGTAGGAATGACTTCACTTGCAGTAGCCTTTCAATGAATGTCCACAATTCTTCAACAACTACTGTCACAGATCAGCAGTGTTTACCCTCAGCTTTAATATGGCCTGGGATCAAGTTATTCATTAAACAAATTTTTCTTTAAGTCTTTCCAGCACAGCTTGAAATGAAATAAATAAACAGGATGAGTAGTAACTTGGACTTATCAACAGTAATTTTTCCTACTGCTTTATGAAGGCCAGCATTCAGCTCTCATCAAGGGACTAGACTGCTACTTCAACTTTTGAAGCAGGCTGCCACTCATTGTAGCCTGCAATGTAAGCGAATCAACCAGATAACACATTTGAGAGCTCAGATATTAACGTACTGTGTCAGATTTCTGATCCAACAGAAGAGTATTTGTAGGAGCATGTGATATATTTGCAAAATATGTTTTTGATTTTTTTCAGGAAAAGACTTCATTAATTTTGTGGATGGTGATCTGAAGTGCTCAGTTATTTAGATATCTAGATGAGTTACTACAACAATCTGTTTTGCTTTGTAATATCTGTAAATGTCTACTATGGATGACAAAGAATCTGCAGAAAATTTAGATAGCGTAATTAGGAGGGGAAGAAAAGCATGGTCCAAATTCAAAGCAGCTGCGCCATACATGTTTTCTGAAGTCCCTTTGATACTGCTTGATATATAATGTGTTACAATAATCACGGCCCCATTTGCTGTTCCAACACTGAACCACAACTGCCGAAAGTCAATTTGTTCAAAATGGCAAGAGTTCAGTACTCCTGATTTCCGCCTTTTCACTTTTTATTCAAATAATTCAAAACATTATTACTAACTGTACTTAATCACTGATTAAACTCCAAAATTAGTCCAAAGGCAGGTACTGTAAAGACAGAGTGTTAAGGAAATAACAGATAAGAGGCATCAACAGTTCACATACAATATAGGAATTCTATGCACTTGTAAATTTAGCTCGTCCTTGATCAAAAGACAATAAATCTTCCACTTCTGAGATAAATCTTATATTAAAAATGGAAACTCTTGGTTAGAAAGATGCGATATTTGCAGACTTCTACTTTAACAATCTAAGCTGTAAACTGATTTTTAAAATTAAAAATTAGCATTGTGTGTATTAATCAAGAAAAGTCAGCAAAAATTTGTTAAAGGCAAATTGTCTTTAATTCACTTGACTGTTTTGATGAGGTAACAGGGTTATGAGAGCCAAGTGTTTGATGTGGTGTACACTGACTTCCAAAAGGCATTTGATAAAATGCCACATAATAGGCCTGTCAAGAAAGGGCCAGTGGCAGCATGGACACAAAGCTGAGTTAACAACTGGAAATACAATGAGCATTATGCTTCCTGAACTGGAGGATGTATACAGTGAGGTTCCCCATGGGTCAGAACTGAAATCCTGCTTTTCTTGTTTATATTAATAATGTAGACTTTGGTGCACGGTGGACAATTTCAAAGTTTGCAGATGACACAAAACTCGCACAGTATGCCTTCTGTACAATTTATGAAGGTAGAAAGACAGATTGAAAAAGTGATTAACAAAGCATCTGGGATCCTGGGCTTTATAAAAAGTGTCAGACAGTATAAAGCCAAGGACATTCTGATGAATTTGGAGAAAATCTGGATTCTGGCTCAGTTTGACCACTGTGTCCATTACTGGCCACAACCCCAGCAGCAATGTGAAGACATTTGAGTAAATACAGAAAAGATTTTTTAAAATGGTAATTCAGGGTTGAGATACATTAGATTATGTGGATAGATTGCAGAAGTTGTTAGGGAGCTTTTCTCCATGGAGTAGTGAAAATTAAGAGATGATTTAGAATTTTACAAGGTGCGCACAGGAAAGATTGGGACAAACATTTCTTGTTAGCAAGAGGGTCAAAAACCACAGTACACTGATTTAAGGTGAATTACAAGCAGTGGTGAAAATACTTTTAAAAACACAGCATATTTTTAGAATCTGGACTGCTGTGTCTGAGTACAATGAAGGCACAATGAAGAGGTCTTCTCAAAAGAAGTGAATTTTTATTATTTCTTCAAGGCATGTGAGTGTTGCTGGCAACACCAATGTTTATTGCATATTTGCAAGGTTGGTGGTGTGCTGCAATCTTGATGCACTGCAGTCACTTGGGTGCAAGTACACCCATGGTATGTACTGTAAGAAAGGGAGATCCCGGATTTGACCCAGTGATAGTGAAGAAACAATATAAATCCCAGTCAGAATGGTGTGGGGATTATACAGCAACTTGCTGGTGATGTACCCACACATCTGCTGGCTTTGTCTTTCTGTTCTGAAGAGTCATCGGACTTGAAATGCTAACTCTGCTTTCTTCCTACAGACGCTGCCCGACTTGAGCTTCTCTAGCAATTTCTGCTTTTGTTTCAGATTTCCAGCATCCACAGTTCTTTGCTTTATTCTACCTTTATCCTTCTAGATGGTGGACGTCAAAGGTCCTGTCAAAGGAGCCACAACGGGCAGCTAAAGTGCATTTTGTAGACTCACACTGCTGCCACAGAGCATTGGCAATGGAAGCAGTTAATGTTTCTGGATGTGGTGCTGAAGTTTTCACATTCCTGAATTGTGCCTTGTACATTGTGGGCAGACTTTGGGGAGTCAGTACCTGAAGCAAAAAGACTCAGCAGCACTACAGGGAAGGGGTAAAGAGGTGAGTTACTCCACCAGAATCAGCACGGAGACAATGGGCTGAATGGTTTCTTTCTATGCTGCAATCATTCCATGATTTCTCTCTCCAAAAACACTACTGTACCATGACACCACTAATAGTCTATTGAATCTGAGTTTGCTTTCTCACAGTGTCAAAGTCTCATTATCCAGGAGAAGATTAAGCAAATTGACACAATCCAGTCCAGAAGCAACTTTATGCCTCAGCATGGTGGTGATTTTGTTCAACTTTGTCACAATTTTAGCTGTTTTTAGAAATGTATTTTAATTAAATGTTAATGATCATAATATTAAGAAGCACACTTTTCAACACTGCCAAATTAAAGAATTTTTGTGGCAGAACAGGATGTATTTACATAGCCCATTGCACAGCTGCCATCATTAGCAACAATGTTTCAAAGCAAGATATTCAATTCCTTCCATTCACCAAAGACTGGAAATAATCAACCGTTGCCCTGACAACTTCTAAGTCTAAAGACTGAGCTTACTTAAGGCCAGGGGAACACGGATAACCTCTTCTCCAACTGCACTGACCAAATTTTCCAACAGCTGCTGCATTGAAATTTTAGAAAGCAGTGTACCATGGAACCTGTGTACTGAAGACAACATTTTAAAAAATCAAAATGATTGTTGAAAATATAACCGCATACAAAAGAGGTCTTCTGGAAAACACTTTCTTTCGATGTTTGAGTTTCTTTGTTTAGATTTGTTGCATCTAGACTTTCCTTGATAGTTCTTATCTGTATTCCAGCAATTCTACATAAGCCTCCCTGAGATTGGCAGTTTGCCATTACAAGGTACAAAATACGCAAAATATTAAAAAGTGAATAGATGATGCAAAGCACTTCAGGTTTGGGCAAAACCTGCATCGTCACTTTGACATCTGGTCAGACCAATAATCATTTAATTGGCTTACTTAAAAATAAGCAACACCATACCTTGAATCTTTTAATGTTGAATTATAAAGTCATTAGCTTCTGCCCAGTCAGACTGATTAAAAACAAAGTCAAACAGCATTCTTTTTATATCCACAGCACTGCCAGAGGTCAGAACTATTCAGAACTGTATACATTGGTTTTGCCCAAAGCGATGGATTCGCCTTTCAAATCTTGTCACAATCGAAAAGCATGAAAAACGTATTGTGTTTAATCATAATAAATGCTGATTTATTGTTTTAACTTACAAGTGTTAGTCTAATCACGTCTAATTTACCAGCACATTTTCCTAAATTCCTAACCCATACCCTTCTGCGAAGACAAAAAAAAGCTTTGCAAGGTTACCGCGACAAATACCGCCACGAGGGCTGAAACAAATTTACGGAGCAAATTTTGTAGAAATCGTAACTATATCGGCAAATGTTGTTCATTTACTCAGAATACAGCTGGACTGTAATGAAAATACATATTAAAGATACGTTATAATAATAGTTAAATAAGTGGTGAAGGTGATCGATTACATTGTTCAGGGGTAGCGACAGTGCAATCATTACAAGTTGGCGGGATTTTTAGTCGCAGATAATGCAATGTCATTTAGTGGACACTAATCAAAAACACGTCCTTGAAAAATGTATAATATTAATACTTCGACACAATCCGCAACTATAGTTGAAAAGAGCATTGATTAACAAGACGAAATCTGCCGCAATGTTCGTTTCTCCGTGTGACGGTTTCACAATTTGTAATAAAGCACTGTGAAATAACGCTACTGATCTGCTTCCAGCCCGTTGTCAGCTTCAAGTATGAACTGTAGCTGCGCTGTACCTTATTAAGTGTAGATTTATGGACAATGCACTAAAAGATGCAAAACAATCAACACTGCTGACTACTAAAGAAAAATAACATCCATGTGGTGAGAATTCTGGTGCAAACTGAACTCGGAAATCCTACCGCTTAATAATTCAAAGCCATCTAGCGGACAGATCTAGGAGGCAGGGAAATACACAATCAAACCAATTTCTCAGGAAAAAAAATGGATCAACCAATGCCCTCAACTTCCAGAAAAACAAGGCAATGCGCAATTGGAATCCCAGTACGGCACACTCTTCTCAACCACAAGTCTGCACACAGAGTACCAGTCAATGAAATATTTTATTAGATACCACGGTCCGGTGAATTTTACAGGTTTTTGAGTTCGCGGGCGATAAGCAACTACGCGAAACGGGAAGAAGACAGGGACTTGGAAAAACAAATTCTTTTGTTTCAACAGAAGGTAATAATATATGGATAAATAAATAAGCAGGACCACCTGGATTTCTTGCTGAATCGACATCCACACCAGCCCTCAAAAACAGATCTTTCGTGGGAAACGTCCCGTTATTCCTGACCGGTTTCTGGATCCAGATTACATTAGGAATACAACCACCCACAGGAGGGTTTGTTGTCCTGCCTTCGGAAATTGGTGGCTGGTGGTCGGTGGGGAGATCTTGCTGAGTGCTCTCTGCCTCGGGGGTATTTCGGAATGGTTTGGGGCTGCGGGCAGCAAATATTTCTGCAGACGACAGTTGGGTGGTGGAGGGGGCGGGAGAGCGGTGGTGGATGCACAAAAAAAAAGCACTAGTTCCAGGCGGGGGAACGGGCTAAGTAGCAACCCATCTCCCCACTGAAAACACGAAACCCTGCCACACCTCAACACACCGAGACAGCCCAGCAAAAGCTGATCTCTCAACACCGGCTCTCCTGCTCCCCGCTTTAAAAACGACACCGACTTGTCAACAAGCCGCCGCTTCGCATCTCCGTTCCAGCTTCCTCCTACCTGATGGCACGGCGCGAGAAACAGGAACCGGAGCCGCACACATACAAACTGGATTCTTTCATATAGTCCCCGGGAAACGAAGAACCACTAACCGATCCTGATCCCGATCCACAGTTCCCAGCCTCCAATTGCTGCAATAGCAGCAGCACCACCTCCCACAGCCAGTAGGCTGGGAAAGTTTTCACATTCTCCCGCACCTCAGCCCAACCTGACGCCAGCTGTCCCTCCCCTCGCCCACCGGCTTTGCCCTCGCTCCATTGGCTGCTCGCCAACGGCCCGCCCCCCGCCAGGACAGGCCACAGCGCTTTCTATTGGTCAGGCGCAGCCATCGCTGAAGCTCGCCTCTCCGCCCCCACTATGAGTAGGACGACCTGGGTCGCGGCCGAAAGGCATGCTGGGATGTGTAGTTTTCCTCCTAGACATTCTCCCGAGTAAGTCGGATGTTCATTTGTCCGGAAACGAACTACAACGCCCGAAGGTCGAAGCGCGATGTCTCTCTCTCTCTCTCTCTCCCCCCCCCCCCACAAATGCCGACGCCAGTTTTCGCGATACTTTTCGGGCACCGTTGCTAAGGTTTCGGATTTGAAGCTTCTCCGGACGAAGTTTGCCCGAGTTTTCGGCACGCAGAAGGTTTATCGCACACACAGAGAGAGAAGGCCAGGCTCCCGTCCTTATGACCGTCAGTGAGAGCCCAGCCAAAGCTCCCGCCATGGAGACGTTGTTTTCCTTGGAGTTGTTGGTGGATTATGTGCGATTTGAGCCTGGGCCTTGGACTACAGGATCTAGACCTTTGTTGGCGGTGGCCTTCAGGCTGTTGGACTTTCCAACTTTACTTGTCCATCAAGTTGAACCGGAGCGAGCGGAATGTATACGGCGGAGCTCGGCGTCCGACAAGAAGCAGGCGATTCCTGAACGACTGTCAAATGGCTGTAACATCCCGTTCAGCAAAGGTAAATCCTGCCTGTTCAAGATCAGCCTGGCGTCGCTGCACAGCCATTTGAGCAATACACCTTTGTACGCCATGCTGCTGGACGTCTTCCCTCGGGTACCCAAGTTCCTTGGCAGTTGCCTGATTTCTCTGGCCGATGCGGTGGAACAAATCAGGCGGGAAGTTGCGGAGCGCGGTATTACAGTGCCTTCCATGCATGGGAGTAAGGGTCTGCACGCTTTGTATAATCTCATGGGCAGAAGGATCGGCCACATTTCGGTGGCATACAGACTCTTGAGTTTGGGGGCGGCTTTACTGCCGCATGGTCGAGAGAACCTGACTGTCGGAATGCCAGATGCCCAAAAACTCGCGGTCAAACCTGTGGAAGCGCCAGTTTTGCCCGATGAGCCAGCTGTGACAGAGCAGGTTAATAAAAAGAACGAGGAGTTTACTCCTCAAGATGCCGCGAAAACATTATTTCGTTCCGCAACATGCCCCGACCCGGTAGCGGGTAACCAGATTCTCGACCAGAAAGTCCAAATAAGCGATAGTGAAGTACCTGTTGTCACCTCCATGCCAACGGAGGAAAAACGTAAACCGAACAAACCGACTGAAGGGGAACACGTGGAACACCAGATGGGACAGCAGAGATTAGAAACTGAACGAAGTGTGGATTTAGGTGTAGACAACGTTTTTTGTCCACCCCCAATGTATTACACGCGGTCAACAAATGAATCCAAAGAAAGAAAAGCTGAAGTACGCAGAGCACTGGAACCTGATACAATGTCTGCCTCACCGGAGCAACGAGATACGGATGATGGTGAATCGTTCGAAATTAGCCAGAATTTAAATTATTCTAGGCTGCCTGCAAGTCAGTCGAAAATGACATCCAGGTTAAAGCCACAAGTAAACGATACAATGCCACATCTTGATCCAAGTAATAACATCAGTCAGTTACCTTTACTAAATGCGCTTCTGATAGAACTTTCTTTGCTGCATGATCAAGTTCCGCACCGGATTCCTCTTACCATTCATCCTAAACTTGCTTGGCTTTATAGTGGATTAGAGAATGATTCGCCCAAATTTCACAAACCAACTAGTTCAACATCATCAGAGCACCTCACATCCACCAGTTCAAATTTAAAGAACCAGAAAGAGAAGTTTCAAAACCACCCAATATCTCTAAAACACTTTAAGAAAGAAAATACTACAAAACAAACTATTACAAGGAACAACTCTAAACATCCAAAAAGAAAGCTGATGTATGGATTAACACATACCCTGCGATTAAGATTACAGCAGACAAACCCAGATATGCTGATATTGCATGAACAAAGGGAACTGTCAAGAAGAAAACAACTGAAAGAGAGAAAGACTGCAGCAACATACTATAAAGGCAAAGAAGGAAGTGCTCCATCAAAATTTCTTCCAGAAGATCATCACCTCTCTGCAGCTTTTTCTTTCCAAAGTGGCTGTTTTGAAGAAAATGTTGAAACATTAATTGAAAATAGTGTTGAACTTGATTCCCTCCATTCTTCAAAAGTTCTAGGAAATAGGAAAACTAAAAGCACAAATAATTTTGGAGAAACCTCCAAACTGGAAAATGTCACTAATAAAGAACAGATCTGTGTTCGAACTCTGGGCCCAACTTCAAAAGAGTCAAACTTTCAGTTGTTGGATAAGGCAACAAATGAAAGGGTACTTTTTGGAAAAGATGTAAAGATCAGTTTACCCAAAATTTTCAATCTGGATTCTGACCACAGTGTCACTGAGTCATTTAACGGAGCAGAGAATGTGTTGCAGACTTCAGAAATTAATCCTGACTCTATAATTGATTCCACAAAAGCAGAAGACAGCAATGCACAGATTTCCTCTAGTAGCTATAATGACAGTGCTGATCCCAAGTATTCTGAGGACTTCACAAGTCCTGAAGCAACAGGATTCTCGGAAGATTTTACCAGTCCTGAACCTACAAGCAAATGTACAGATAATTTGGATAGTAGTATTGAGGCAATATCCACTAAGGCGAAACATATGTATTTTAACAATGCGTCAGAATCTAACCTTTCCAAACATTTCAACAATGGAGAAGCTCAAAGTGAGAGGGAAGATGATTCAGTTCTTCTACCTATACCATCTCAACAATCTCCAATTCGATCTTTAAAAGGAATATGCAATGTAAAAAGTCACCAACAGAAAGTGGCAACCTCAGATGTATCCAATGATGCTACCAGCTCAACAGAGGTAAATCAATTTAGAAACACATTGAACCTGACAAACAACGAAGAAAATAAGAAACCGCTTGAGTCAACACTCCTTCAGGGAGATATCAGTGCAGTTAGCATTGAGCTCCCCAAGTTTTCAAGTTCACCAATTGGATGCAAGCCTTTAGAGGACAGCCAATCTTCAGGGACATCCCAAATGAATTCCTACATAACATTCAGTGTGTCTGACCTTCCCTGTGGTGAACTTGAAATTAACACAACAGATATTCAAAAAGGTGTGAGTGAGTTGGATGCTACAGGAATGGCCAATGAGTGCAGGCATATTTCTGAACTAATAACCAACAAACTTCCTGGATATACTTTGTGATGCCGTCACTAAAGTTACTTTGTTATTGTGTTTGGCATCCTTAGACTGCGTATTAGTTAATTACATTTCTCTTGACACATAAGTAAATTTTATCTGCCATTATGCTATTTGTAATGCATGTGACAATCTATACGCATAAATGAGGTGGGCAGTTTTAGACCTCTTCCTGAACATGTTCTAAAAGAACACCTTCCTTCTTCAATCTCCTTCCTTCATTGCCCAATTCACTTGCTTTCTTTCTTCATTTTCTACCTATTTAACTGTGGTGTGAGCTCTACAAATCTCATTAATGGCTCCTCTTTACAGCACTAGAGAGACATCTTTAACCCACAATTCTTTCCTTTCTCTCCATGTTGTCTTTTAAAAGCATCACTTGTTAGGTCATTCTGTATATGTAATAAAAATAGAAAGTGCTAGAAATATTCAGGTTAGACAGCTGGTGAAAGGTTGGCCCTCTATTTCTTGAGACAGTTGCCTAACCTGCTCATTAGTTTCAGCATTTTCTATTTTTAGTTTAGATTTCTAGCAATATTTTGCTTGACAATATCCAACTTGGAGCTTGTAACACCTCCACACAATCCTTCCACTGGGTATTTTGGAAGACTGCTTATTTGACAAGGGATACATTGTACATCTTCTCAGGCTAAATATTAGGAAGAAGGAAATCAATGTCTTTGTAACAGAGGAAGGAACTACTGGCTATGGAACGTGTGCAACAAAGGCTTAGTGGACTAAATCCTCGGACGGCAGAACTGACATATGAAGAGAGACTAGATCAGTCAGAACTATATTCACTGGATTTTAGAAGAACAAGGAGTCTCATAGGACCGACTATGACGAGGTAAATGCAGGAAGGATGTTCCTTATGACTAGGAGTACAGAACCTGGGCTCATAATCTAAAGATATAGGGTAGGTCATTGAGGACTGAGATGAGGAGAAATGTCTTCACCAGAAATTGGTGAGCCAGTGGAATTCTTTGCCAAAGAAAGCAGGTGAGGATAAAACATGGAATGTTTTCAAGGAGGAGTTAGATATAGTTCTTAGGGCTAAAGTTGGATAATCAATAATGATCATGTTGAATGGTGGAAAGGACTCGAAGAGCCAAATGACCCACTCATGCTCCTATTTTCCACATCTCTAAGAGTAAGCTTTTGGGGAAACTACACCGGGTTTACTCCCTTTAGCCCAAGAAAAGTGCCATTGCATCAGTAAAAAGAATGAGTACATTTGCACAGGGTGAGAAAAACAAGCCTGAAGTGGTACTGGGGGATACTAGGGCCAACCAAACTATAATGCTTGGAATGGGTACGATCTTCCCACCAGAGAATGCGATAAGTGTGAAGGTGCTGGTAACAGGATCCAAATCTACCCTCCACCAGGCTAACCAGGATTGTGAGCTAGTGCTGGGACCAGAGACCTTGGGAGTTGTACCTTGTCTGAAAACAAGATTCTCCTGCTATTTGGCAATGACCTTGAAGAAGCAAAGATAACATTATCCCCAGTGGTCTCTGAAAAAGTCACTGAGGTCAGAGAGACTGAACAGCTGTGGGAGAAAATGCCTGACACTTTTCCCTATTTTGTGATCATATAGTCCATGGACAGATAAGCTTAGCCAATGGAAGCTAAGCTGGCACTGCAGGCAGAAGACCCTCTGGTTCTGGTTATCCTAAATGAGTCTAGAAGATGCCAATGACAACATAAATCAAAACTGCTGGCAAAACTCAGCAGTAATGGCAGTTGGAAGAAAGCAGGGTTAACATTTCAAGTCCAATGATTCTTCATCATCAGAACACAGGTGATTTGGTAAGGCAAAAAAATACTCACTTGTGTGTAAGAGCACATCTGGATATAAAAGCAAGTAGAAGAGAAGGAGGTGGTCTACATGCTAGACCATATAGTAGAGTTGCAAGAGCGTCTCTTCCAAACCTGTGAAGTTGCCTGAGAACACGTGAAAATCTTCCAGTGATAAAATCAAAGGCAGACAAACATGCCAGGGTCCAAAATTTTCAACTAAGAGACTTTGTGTTAATGCTGCTACCAACCCTTAAAGTGAACCCTTAAAGACATGGCTCTGCAGTCTGTTGTGATAGCCTAAAAATGTGAGAAGTGAACTAAGTGGTTGAGAACACATATCCGGGAAGAAAGGAAAGGCTCTTTCAGGTCAGGCATTCCTGTCGCTAGGTCAAAATCTTGGAATTCCTTCCTTAATGGCCTGTGGGTTCACCTGAGAACATGGGCTGCAGCAGTTCAAGAAGGCAGCTCACCACCACCATCTCAAGGGCAAATAGAGAAGGGCAATAAACGCTGGTCCAGCCACATCCTACAAGCAGTTAACCAAAAAGCAGGCGATGGTCAGCCCCATTTAAGTAACCAAGAAGACGAAGGCAACAGCAAGCATGAATTGAAAGGAGAAGCAAGTGAGGTCCACATGAACCCTTTACTGCCATTCCACCCAATAATGAAATACTAGCAAATGCAGATTCCTTATTTGTTTACTCAAGAACACAACAGCAAGCATACGTAATGAGGCTGCTCATTGCATTCAGAAGGATACTCATAGAGAGAAGGCAGGCGACACCACCATGGCTGTACATGATTTGGATGTAGGAGAGGCCCTTCCCATAAGGGAACATCCCTGTCAACTTTACCCAGAAAAGCTAATCCATTTTAAGGAAGTACAAACTGCTGGAGCACCAGACAACAAAGTTGAGCAGTAGCTGGAGATCCCCAGTTGAGCTTTATTCAAGATGCAAAACTCCACAAGGATCGGAATTGACTCCAGACAAGATAATACAGTGACCAGAGCTTACTCCTACCCAGTACCCTGGCTGGATGATTGCATAGCAAGCTACCTACATTAAGAAGAGGGATTTATTAAAGGAGTACTGACAGGTTTCCTTGCCTTCCTGCATGAGGGAAATGTGTGCCTTTGTAACTCCAGATGGTTGATAATTAAATTATTAAGTCATACCATTTGGACTTTAAAATGCTCCTGCCACCTTTCAAAGGCTGATGCCAGAAAGTAGCAAGGTTATCTAATTTGTGGTGGAGTTAAGATAACCACCTAGTGTGCAGTGACACTCGAGATACGCACTTACAGTAACTGGAAGCTCCCTTCCAGAAAATACAGTTAGCTGATCTACTAGTCGACATCACAGAGAGTGAGTTTTCTGAGGCTCAAATGATCAATCTAGGGTAGTAAAGGTAGAAGCAACAGAACAGTTTCAAACTCCCACAGCCAAACAGGAAACCACGATGTTCTTAGGGATGAGATAACAAGGTGTAGAGCTGGATGAACACAGCAGGCCAAGCAGCATCAGAGGAGCAGGAAGGCTGATGTTTTAGGCTTAGACCCTTGCATTGGGATGTATGAGTTCGACTGAAAGTTCAATCCAAATTCAGTGCAACAACTGTGATACTCATAGACCTACAGGAAAAATAAGGTCGTATGGACTGAGAAATACCAAACTACTCTTGAAAAGCTGAAAACCATTTTTACAAGTGAACCTGTTCTTGCAGTTCTAAATGCTAAAAAGGTATTTAAGGTGGCCACGAATGTGAGGGACATCGGGCACAAGGCTGTTCTTCTTCAGAAAGCTGAATCAAAATTGGGCACGAACTGGGCACTTTTCCACAAAGCTAAGCAAACATCAATAGAGAGGGAAACCGTTGGTTTATTATTGGCTTTCAAACACTGAAATGTGTGTTCAAAATGAGTACACAGAAACAGCAGTCTGTACTGACCGCAACTTTTCTGAAAAATGTAAGACCCAGAGTGCCAGATTATTCCATTAAAGCTTGTTTCTTTAACTGTACCACTTTTTTAAAAAATCACCATGTTATTGGGAAATTGAATGTGATTTACCCTGTCCAGAACTTAGAGAGGCCTGGCTATAATCAAAAAACTAATTGACCAAGTCTAGAGGAATTTATCTGTGTGTGAGTATATTTGTTGTTTCATTTTTTAAAATATTGCACTCCTTTGTAATTAAATAAGAATGGAACTCAGCAGTGTTGTAAACAGACTGTCTTAATTTCAGACTAAGAAAGGAAGAAGAATGGAGTTGGTAACTAGATAATGGAATTTGGAGTAGGGGCCAAAAGCAAAATAGCTTAAGTCTTCTCACTTTTTGATTGGAGGAATCTTCTGCTCACCCAGTACACAAAGTCAGATAACCAGTCTGATAACTTAGGAAAGTAGTGGGGTGCAGCTGAGCATTGTCAAGATACATTTGCAAATGAAAATCATATCTTCAGATAATGTCATCAAGGATCAGCATGTAGATGAGAAATAGTAGGCAGCCAAAGATAGATAAAGGGAAACACCCAGGGTCATCTATGATAAAGCGAAGAAAAGGCATAACAATTGATTCTCTACCTACATTTATTTAGATAAAAATGGAATTAGATAGATGCTTTCCCAATTACCAGATGAGAGTGGAAGACATTGAGAATAGTATTGTCTACTTTATCAAACACTACATGCAGTTACAGAAGATTGAAGAGGAAAAGTTGACCTTTGTCTTTCATAGGAGGGAAGTCTCACAGGTAAGATGAGCTTGGGGCATGACAGCAGACAGGAGAGAAACAGAAGCTATAGGATGTTTGGTCAGCTAGGTTAATAAAATGCAGTGCAGCAAAGACAGCTGATTGGATTCTCTCAATCAAAATAGTAAAGATGTCAATAAACTCTCATACATATTGTAGGAGGCAAGAGCGAAACGGACATGGAAGAAGTTTTAACAAATGAGGCCTGAACTAGAATACTGTGTCCTGTTCTGGTCACCCAGTTATAGGAAGGATATTATTAAGCTGGAGAAGGTTCAGAAGAGATTTACCAGGATGTTGCTAGGTATGGAAGGTTTGAGTTAAAAAAAAAGGCTGGGCAGGCTGAGACTTTCTTCACTGAAGCGTAAGAGGTTGAGAGGCCCCTTATAGAAGTTATGAAATAATGAGGAGTCTAGGTAGAGATAATGTTAGTTGTCTGTTCCCTACGATGGGGGATTTCAAAACTAAGGGGCACATTTTGTGGTGAGAGGAGAGAGAAATGACATGAGGGGCAATTTTCTTCACAGAGGGTGGTTTGTGTGTGGAATGAACTTCCTGAGGAAGAGGTGGATGTGGGAACAATTACAACATTTAAAAGACATTTGGATAATTATAGCAATAGGAAAGGTTTGGCGGGATGTGGGCCAGGAGCAGGCAGGTGGTATTAGTTTATTTTGGAATTATGTCGGCATGGGCTGGTTAGATTGAAGGTTCTGTTTCAGTGCTATACGACTCTATGCCTATGACTCTGTAACTTGGTTTGCAGTGGAAAAAAGAAGCCAGGGGTTATCTTTGCATTCCAGAATTCCTCATGGGAGAGATTAGGACCAGACAATATTGTTTCAGAATAAAGGGAACCAATTTAAGGCTGAGATGAACTCTCTTTTCGCAGAGAGTTGAGAGTCTTTGGAACTCCTTGCCAATGGAGACTGTGGGGGGAACAATCCTTGTATATATTTAGGGGTGAGATAGAAAGATCCTTGATGAGTGTGGGAATCAGGTTTATGAGGAAAGAGCAGGAAAATGGATATGAGGAATGTTGGATGAGCCATGAGTCTATTGAATAGCAGTGCAAGCTCATGGGGCCAAATAGAAGTCAGTCCTAGGATTGTGAGCAGTTTTAACAGAGAGGAGCAGAACTTGATCGTGTTGTCTGTCATGTCCATTAAATTCACCCTAAGGGAGAAGATAGTTTGTGCGGGCGTGGTCATACAAATCTGTGTCTGCAGAATGTGGTGAATGGATGGCCAAAGATTAGACACTTGCAATTTTGGAAGTGCAACTAAAATGTACCTGTGATTGAAGACACAGCTATTAATGGTGTGATGAAGTGAGAGTTAGGCAGTGGGTGGTGTACTAAATAAAAACTGAAGTCAGAAAAAAATTTTAAATATTGACTTTGCGGGACTAGAAACTAACGTATGTTAGAGAGAACCAGCGCACGGCACAAGTAGAGATACTGTGTTAAACAGGGTAGTTTGTGTGAGTTGCAGTGTACAGAGGTCAGATGGAGAAAGTGGGAGACTAACAAAACACCGCATTTGCCAAGTCTGAAGGAGTGAAAAAGGATGAAAATGCCAGATAAACTGAACCAGGAATAGAGAGACTTAGAAGTAGACGATCTGTGAAAGTTTAGTATCAAATTTGATTTTGTGGTCAAGTTTATCTCCTCTGATAAGGAGACCAGAACTACAGAGCACTCAAATCCTCTCGTTACGCAGGCCGATATACCCTTTGTCTTTTTCACCACAGAGAACCTAGAAGAAACCCATGCATACGCAGGGAGAATGTGCAAATTTCACACAACCAGTCACCTGACAGTGGAATCAAACCCAGTTCTCTGATGCTGTGAGATACCAGTATTAACCTCTGAACCACCATGCTGCCCGTGGATGAGTGCAAATCTAGCAGCACTCAAGAAATTCAACACCATCCAAAAGACCATGTGATATAAGAACAGAATTAGGCTATTTAACTCATCAAGTCTGCCCCATCATTAGATCATGGCTAGATAACAAAGTGTAGAGCTGGATGAACTCTGCAGGCCAAACAGCATCTTTGCTCTTCTTCAGCATCTGCAGTTCCTATTATCTCTGATACTCATTATATCATGACTGATGTGTTTCTCAATCCCGTTTTCCTGTCTTCTCGTAATGTTTGATTCCCTTACCAATCAAAAACTTTGTCTTAAACACACTTAATTACTTGGCCTTCACGTCGTTCTGAGGCAGTGAGTTCCACAGGTTCACCTCTCTCTAGCTGAAGAAATTCCTCCTCATATCACTTCTAAAGGGCTGTTCCTTTACTCTGAGGCTGCGCTCTCAGGTCCTAGTTACTTCCATCAGTTGAAACACCTTCTCCATGTTCATTCTATCCAGACCTCTTAGTATTCTGTAAGTTTCAATCTCAATCATGTACAGACCCAGACAAGCCCTCCACCTTCAGCATCATTCTTGTAAACCTCCTGTGGACACCTCCAAGGCAGAAGCTTATACAGCTTTAGCAGTACATCCTTGCTGTTGAATTCTAGATCTCTCAAAATGAATGCTAACATTCTTTTTGCCTTCCTAACCACCAAATGAACCTACATGTTAACTTTAAAAGACTCCTGAACTAGGATGTCTGAATCTATTTGTGCTTCAGATTTCCAGGGCTTTCACCCATTTGGAAAATTGTCTATGCCTCTATTCTTCCTATCAAAATACCTCACACTTTCCCATCTTCCACTTCTTTGCCCACTCTTGTAGCCTGTCCAAGTCCTCCTGCAGCCTCCCCTGCTCCTCAACACTACCTGTCCCTCCACCTATCTTTATGTCATTTGTGATCTTAGTAACAGTGTCTTTAGTTGCTTTGTCCAGATTGTGAATGTATAACTGAATAGTTGTGGTCCCAACACTGACCCCTGCAGAACTCCACTAGTTGCCAGCTGTCATCCTGAGAAACACCCCTTTACTCCTTTGTCTGTCTTCAGCCAATACTCCATCCATGTCATGCTTTTGGGCTGTAATCTTATTTAGCAGTCTCTTATGCAGCATAAGACCATAAGGCACAGGAGTGGAAGTAAGGCCATTCAGCCCATTGAGTCCACTCCGCCATTTAATCATGGCTGATGGCATGTTGTGAAAAACCTGGAAAACCAAAAAGCTCACATCTCCTAGCTCTCCTTTGTCTAACTCACTCATTATCTCCTCAAAGAATTCTAACAGGCCTGACCTCCCCTTAATGAAGCTGTGCTGACTCAGCCCTATTTTACCATGCACTTATACGTACTCAGCCATCTCATCTTTAAAAATGGACTCTAAAATCAGGCAAACCAGTTCAGAAATTCCTGTCTTCTGCCTCCCTTCCTTCTAGAACAGAGGTGCTTAAGTTAGCCATTTTCCAGTCCTCTGAGATTCCAGTGGTTCCCGCCGATACATCCACAATCTCCTCAGCTATCTCCTGAACCCTGGCATGTAGTCAATCAGGTCTGAGTGATTTATTCATCTTCAGGCCTTGCAGCTTCCCCAGCACCTTCTCCTTAGTGATTCCCACTAAACTCATCTCTAACTCTGACTCTCTTGATGTTCTGATATGCTTCTGCTGTCTTTCATCATGAAGAATGAAGCGAATTACCTGTTCAGTTCCTCTGCCATTTTTTATTTCCTCATTACTACCTCCCCATTGTGAGCCGAATTGAATGTAAGCGTAGGGAGGTTATACTTCAGTTATACAGGGTCAGAAATCACACAACACTGGATCATAATCTAACAGGTTTATTTGAAAATGCTAGCTTTAAGGTGCTGGGCCCTCATTTTCCACTGGTCCAATGTCCACTCTTGCTTCTCTCTTAACTTTTATATGTGTAAAAATACTCTTGTAATCTTATTTTATGTTACTTGCTGCTTACCCTCATATTTTATCTTGTCCCACCTCATTGCTTTTTTAGTTGTCCTATGCTGGCTTATATAGTATTCCTAATCCTCTGGCTTCCCACTAATCATCATCATATTCTATGCTTATAACATTGTGTACAGAACTAAAAAGTCTTTTTGATTAATCCCTCCACCACTGGTTCACCATGGCAGCAGTACAGTACTATCCAGGACAAAGCTTGATTGGCACCCCATCTATATCATTCAACATACACATCTTTCACCATCAAGGCAAAGAGGTGGTTGTGTGTACCACCTACAAGATGCATTAACATTCCCTGCATAACACTTTCCAAATCCATGACCTCTGATGCCTGAAAGGACATAGACAGCAGATGCTTAGGCACATCACCAAGTTCCCCTTCAAGTTACATATAATCTTTACTTGAAACTATATTATCATTCAGTCGCTGGGTCAAAATCCTGAAACTTCCTCCCTAATAGCACTGTGGGTGGCCTAAGAAAAGTGGTTTAAGAAGGCAACTTGCCACCATTTTCTCATGAGCAATTAGAAATGGGTGGATAAAATGCTGCTCTGGCCAATAATGCCCAGATCCTATGTACAAATGGAAGGAAATTAAAGTTGTTTAGCTGAACTGCAGAAACTTGTCAAAGTTCATTCAACAGCACTTTTCAAACTTGTGATTTCTATCATCTAGATGAACAAGGGCTCATGTGCATGAGAAAAACGATCTTCAGATTCTAGTCCAATTCATTTGCTAATATGACGTAGAAATATATCACTGTTCCTTCATTGTCATGGGGCAAAATCTTGGAACTAAGGGAAAGTAAGGATTTTTCCAACATATTGATATGTATTCATCAATAACAAAAATAAATTACAGAAGATCAAATGGTTTAGAATTAGCACATATTTGTTGCTTCATGATGTCAAGGATAAAAGATTGGCTTGCTAACAGGAAGTGGAAAGAAGGAATAATTGGGTCTTTGAGGCTAGCAGTTTGTCATGAGTGGTGTGTCGCAAGGGTCAGTGCTGGGCCCTCAGCTGTTTGCAATTTATAAATGATTTTGATTAAGAGATCAAAGGTATGCAGCTAAATTTTCTCTTGACACCATGATAGTAGGAAAGTGAGCACTGAAAAGAGTAAATTCCTGGAAGTGCAGGGTCAGAATACAACAAGTCAGCATGGTTTTAGTAAGGGGAGGTCATGCCTGACAAACCTGTTAGAATTCTTTGAAGAGGTAACAAGTATGTTAGACCAGGGAAACCCAGTAGATGTTATCTATCTAGACTTCCAAAAGGCCTTTGATACAGTGCCTCACGGAAGGCTGCTGAGCAAGGTGAGGGCCCATGGTGTTCCAGGTGAGCTACTGGCCTGGATTGAGGATTGGCTGTCTGACAGAAGGCAGAGAGTTGGGATAAAAGGCTCTTTTTCGGAATGGCAACTGGTGACGAGTGGTGTCCCGCAAGGTTCAGTGTTGGGGCCACAGCTGTTCACCTTATATATTAATGATCTGGATGAAGGGACTGGGGGCATTCTGGCGAAGTTTGCCGATGATATGAAGATAGGTGGACAGGCAGGTAGTATTGAGGAGGTGGGGAAGCTGCAGAAAGATTTAGACAGTTTAGGAGAGTGGTCCAGGAAATGGCTGATGAAATTCAATGTGAGTAAATGTGAGGTTTTGCACTTTGGAAAAAAGAATACAGGTGTGGACTATTTTCTAAACGGTGAGAAAATTTGCAAATCAGAAGTGCAAAGGGATCTGCAGTGTTGGTCCAGGTTTCTCTAAAGGTTAACTTGCAGGTAGAATTTGTAATTAAGAAAGCGAATGTAATGTTGTCATTTATCTCAAGAGGGTTGGAATATAAAAGCAGCGATGTGCTTCTAAGGCTTTATCAGGCTCTAGTTAGGCCCTATTTAGAATACTGTGTCCAATTTTGGGCCCCACACCTCAGGAAGGACATACTAGCCCTGGAGCGTGTCCAGCGGAGATTCACACGGATGATCCCTAGAATGGTAGCTTTAACATACGATGAACGGCTAAGGATCCTAGCATTGAACTCATTAGAGTTTAGCAGGTTGAGGGGAGATCTAATAGAAACTTACAAGATAATGTATGGTTTAGAAGGGGTGGACGCTAGAAAGTTGTTTCTGTTAGGCGGGGAGACCAGGACCCGTGGGCACAACCTAAAATTAGAGGCGGTAAATTTAAAACTGAAATAAGACAACATTTCTTCAGTCAGAGAGTGGTGGGCTTGTGGAATTCATGGCCGCAGAGTGCAGTGGAGGCTGGGACGTTGGATGCCTGCAAGGCAGAGATTGACAAATTCTTGATCTCAGAAGGAATCAAGGGCTACGGGGAGAGTGCAGGGAAGTGGTTTTGAAATGCCCATCAGCCATGATCTAAATGGCGGAGTGGACTTGATGGGCCGAATGGCCTTACTTTGACTGCTATGTCTTATGGTCTAAGAAGCTGACAAAAGGGTATGGAGACCTGAAGTGAGTGGATGAAGATTTGGAAAATGGAATATAATGGGAGAAATTTTGATAGAAAGAATAAAAAGGTGTAAAAATATTATCTAAATGGAGAGAGGTTGCAGAATTCTGAGGCAGGTCTCCCAGTACATAAATAACAGAAGATTAGCATGCAGTACTGCAGTTAATCAGGAAAGTTCACAAAATGTTATTGTTTATTGTGGGTTGAATTGAATGTAAGTATAGGGAGGTTGTGCTTCAGTTATACAGGGTAAGAAATCACACAATGCTGGGCCATAGTCTAACAGGTTTATTTGAAAACACAAGCTTTACGAGCCTCAGTCCTTCAGGTGTTAGTGAGAGAGGTAGTATCAGACACAGGTAAGGGCAAAAGATCAAAGGTTCACATCATTGAGGAGGATGTACTAAACAAACCTAAGGTGCTGTAAAATCTTTAATCAGTTAGGTTTTAATTGATTAATATATCTATGTAAGTCCCCAAATTCCTTTCAACTCATGGCCCTAAGAGAACCACAGGTTTTATCAGTGTAAACAAGAGGTGACATTTCAGGTCAGATAATGCATGTTAGGTGTGAGATCTTCTTTGGAGTGTGTTTGTGTTTTGGTTTGGAGTCAGACTGGTTTTATTTCTAAAGTGGGAATTTATAAGATGCCATATTGGCTGACTGACTATAAATTGTGTTCTTTTTGAACAAAATACAGCGTATCTGCAAATACAAATTCACCCCATAGATTTGTGTGTGTGTGAGAGAGAGAGAAAGAATGAGCGGGGGGAGTGACCGTCGGAAGGAGAGAGAGTGCGTGTATGTGAGGGGTGGAGAGACTGTGTGTGTGTTTGTGCAAGGGGGAAAAGCGCATGTGTATGTGTGAGGGGGGAGAGATGCGTGTGTGTGTATGTATGTGTGAGAGTGTTTGTTGTGGTGGGGTCACCTGTAGTGCAACATGAACCCAAGATCCCAGTTGAGGCCGTCCTCATGTACCAAACGTACTATCAACTTCTGCTCAGCGACTGCATTGTTGTGAATCCCAAAGTCCACCTTGGAGGATGTTTACCTGAAGATCCGAGGCCAAATGTCCTTGACTGCTGAAGTTTTCCCCCACTGGGTGGGAACATTCCTCTTTTTTGGAATGGCAACCAGTGACAAGTGGTGTCCCATAGGGATCAGTGCTGGGGCCGCAGCTGTTCACCTTATATATTAATGATCTGGATGAAGGGACTGGGGGCATTCTGGCGAAGTTTGTCGACGATACGAAGATAGGTGGACAGGCAGGTAGCACTGAGGAGGTGGGGACGCTGCAGAAAGATTTAGACAGTTTAGGAGAGTGGTCCAGGAAATGGCTGATGAAATTCAATGTGAGCAAATGCGAGGTTTTGTACTTTGGAAAAAAGAACACAGGCGTGCATTATTTTCTAAACGGTGAGAAAATTCGTAAAGCAGAAGTACAAAGGGATCTGGGAGTGTTGGTCCAGGATTCTCTAACAGTTAACTTGCAGGTAGAGTCCGTGTTTAAGAAAGCGAATGTAATGTCGTTTATCTCACAAGGGTTGGAATATAAAGGCAGTGATGTGCTTCTGAGACTTTTTAAGCTCTAGATAGGACCCATTCAGAATACTGTGTCCAATTTTGGGCCCCACACCTCAGGAAGGACATACTAGCCCTGGAGCGTGTCCAGCGAAGATTGACACGGATGATCCCTGGAATGCTAGGTTTATTGTACGATGAACGGCTAAGGATCCTGGGATTGTATTCATTAGAGTTTAGAAGGTTGAGGGGAGAACTAATAGAAACTTACAAGATGATATACGGCTTAGAAAGGGTGGACACTGGGAGGTTGTTTCCGTTAGGCGGGGAGACTAGGACCCGTGGGCACAGCCTTAGAATTAGAGGAGCTAAATTTAAAACAGAAGTAAGGAGACATTTCTTCAGCCAGAGAGTGGTGGGCCTGTGGAATTCATTTGCACG
Organism: Stegostoma tigrinum; assembly: GCF_030684315.1. Taxonomy (NCBI): domain Eukaryota; kingdom Metazoa; phylum Chordata; class Chondrichthyes; order Orectolobiformes; family Stegostomatidae; genus Stegostoma; species Stegostoma tigrinum. Next base: position 97,984,097 of record NC_081357.1, read on the forward strand.
AAGTACAGTGGAGGCCGGGACGTTAAATGTCTTCAAGGCAGAGATTGATAAATTCTTGATCTCAGAAGGAATCAAGGGCTACGGGGAGAGTGCAGGGAAGTGGAATTGAAATGCCCATCAGCCATGTTTAAATGGTGGAGTGGACTCGATGGGCCAAATGGCCTTACTTCCACTCCTGTCTTATGGTCATATGGTCTTATTCCTGTCTGATGATTGTTGCACAGTGTTGATCATCTGATGTCGTAGCATTTTCATGGTCTTGTCAATGTACCATGCCTCATGACATCCTGACCTGCAGCTTATGAGATAGATAACAGTGATAATGGGAACTGCAGATGCTGGAGAATTCAAGATAACAAAGTGTGGAGCTGGATGAACACAGCAGGCCAAGCAGCATCTCAGGAGCACAAAAGCTGACATTTCAGGCCTAGACCCTTCATCAGAGAGGGGGAGGGGGAGAGGGAACTGGAATAAATAGGGAGAGAGGGGGAGGCAGACCGAAGATGGAGAGAAAAGAAGATAGGTAGAGAGGAGAGTATAGGTGAGGAGGTAGGGAGGGGATAGGTCAGTCCAGGGAAGATGGACAGGTCACGGAGGCGGGATGAGGTGGTAGGTAAGAAATGGAGGTGCGGCTTGAGGTGGGAGGAAGGGATGGGTGAGAGGAAGAACAGGTTAGGGAAGCGGAGACAGCTGGGCTGGTTTTGTGATGCAGTGGGGGGAGGGGAAGAACTGGGCTCATTTTGGGAAGCAGTGGGGCAAGGGGAGATTTTGAAGCTTGTGAAGTCCACATTGATACCATTGGGCTGCAGGGTTTCCAAGCGGAATATGAGTTGCTGTTCTTGCACCCTTCGGGTGGCATCATTGTGGCACTGCAGGAGGCCCTGATGGCCAGTGCAGCCCCACCCACAGCTGACGGAGCCGCGCCCACAGCCGACGACATCATCGCTTCACCCACAACCTCCACAGCCAGCAACCCTAGAGGTGACAGCCACACTGAGTCCTGCCGAATCTTCACCATACCCCAGATGCCCCACTGACTGAGGACAAACGGTCAGTCCTAAGCAAGGGGCTCACCTTTGTCCCCATCCACCCACACATCAACGAATACCAGTCACGTTTGGACATTGAGCAGTTTTACCGCCGCCTTCGCCTCCACGCTTACTTCTTTAACCGGGAGTCCAACTCTCCCTCCACTGACCCCTTCTCCCACCTCCAACACAAGTCCTCCTCCTGGACATCCCCCCCCCCAGGCCTCCTACCCTCCCTCGAACTCTTCATCTCCAACTGCCATCGAGACATCAACTGCCTCAACCTCTCCACCCCTCTCACCCACTCCAACCTCTCCCCCGCAGAACAGGCAGCCCTCTGCTCCCTCTGCTCCAACCCCAACCTCACCATCAAACCCGCAGACAAGGGAGGAGCAGTGGTAGTATGGCGCACTGATCTCTACATCGCCGAAGCCAAACGCCAACTCTCCGCCACCTCCTCCTACCACCCCCTTGATCATGGCCCCACCCCTGAGCACCAAACCATCACCTCCAACACCATCCATGACCTCATCACTGCACGGGACCTCCCACCCACAGCCTCCAACCTCATTGTTCCCCAACGCCGCACTGCCCATTTCTATCTCCTTCCCAAAATCCACAAACCTCCCTGCCCCAGTTGACCCATTGTCTCAGTCTGTTCCTGCCCCACCAAACTCATGTCCACCTATCTGGACTCCATTTTATCCCCTTTGGTCCAGGAACTCCCTACCCATGTCCGTGACACCACCCACGCCCTCCACCTCCTCCAGAACTTCCAATTCCCTGGCCCCCAGCACCTCATTTTCACCATGCACGTCCAGTCCCTATACACCTGTATTCCTCATGCAGATGGCCTCAAGGAACTCCGCTTCTTCCTGTCCCACAGGCCCGACCAATCCCCCTACACCGATACCCTCATCCGCCTAGCCGAACTCATCCTCACCCTCAACAACTTCTCTTTCGGTTCCTCCCACTTCCTGCAGACAAAGTTAGTGGCCATGGGTCCCCGCATGGGCCCAAGCTATGCCTGCCTCTTTGTAGGTTATGTGGAACAGTCCCTCTTCCGCACCTACACAGGCCCCAAACCCCACCTCTTTCTCCGTTACAGTGATGACTGTATTGGCACCACCTCTTGCTCCCCAGAGGAGCTCGAACAGTTCATCCACTTCACCAACACCTTCCACCCCAACCTGAAGCTCACCTGGGCCATCTCCAACACATCCCTCACCTTCCTGGACCTCTCAGTCTCCATCTCAGGTAACCAGCTAGAAACTGATGTCCATTTCAAGCCCACTGACTCCCACAGCTACCTAGAATACACCTCCTCCCACCCACCCTCCTGCAAAAATTCCATCCCCTATTCCCAATCCCTCCGCATCTGCTCCCACGATGAGGCATTCCACTCCCGCACATCCCAGATGTCCACGTTCTTCAAGTACCACAACTTGCCCCCCGCAGTGGTCGAGAACACCCTTGACCGTGTCTCCCACATTTCCCGCAACACATCTCTCACACTCCGCCACCGTCACAACCGCTCCAAGAGGATCCCCCTCATTCTCACACTCCACCCCACCAACTTCCGGATACAACGCATCATCCTCCGACACTTCCTTCATCTACAATCTGACCCCACCACCCAAGCCATTTTTCCATTCCCACCCTTGTCTGCCTTCCGGAGAGACCATGAATCTAAGGGGTGAATTTATATTTGCAGATTAGATTAGATTAGATTCCCTACAGTGTGGGAACAGGCCCTTTGGCCCAACAAGCCCACACCGCCCGTTGCAGCATCCCAACCAGGCCCATCCCCCTATAACCTACACACCCCTGAACACTACAGGCAATTTAGCATGGCCAATCCACCTAGCCTGCACATCTTTGGACTGTGGGAGGAAACCGGAGCACCCAGAGGAAACCCACGCAGACACAGGGAGAATGTGCAAACTCCACACAGACAATTACCTGAGGTTGGAATCGAACCCGGGTCCCTGGCGTTGTGAGGCTGCAGTGCTAACCACTGAGCCACTGTGTCGCCCATTTCATTTCGTTCAAAAAGCACGCAGTTTAATGACAATCAGTCAATCTGATGGTTTATAAATTCCAGTTAGAAATAAAACTAGTTTGAGTCCAAACTAAAACACAGATTCTGAACAAGGTCTCACACCTAACATGCATTGTCTGACCTAAAATGTCACCTCTTCTTTACACTGATGAAGCCTTTCATTCTCTCAGGGCCATGACTTGAAAGGAATTCAGGGATATATATATACATATGAATCAATTAAAACCTTCTAACCGATTAAAGATTTTACAGCACCTGAGGTTTCTCTAGTATATCGTCCTCAGTGATGTGAACCTTTGATCTTTTACCCCTAAATTCTTTGTCTGATATGACCCCTCTCACTGTAGAAAAACTGAGGCAATGAAAGCTTGTGTTTTCAAATAAACCTGTTGGACTCTAACCCAGAGATAATGGGAACTGCAGATGCTGGAGAATCCAAGATAATAAAATGTGAGGCTGGATGAACACAGCAGGCCAAGCAGCATCTCAGTAGCACAAAAGCTGACGTTTCGGGCCTAGACCCTTCATCAGAGAGGGGGATGGGGAGAGGGAACTGGAATAAATAGGGAAAGAGGGGGAGGCGGACCGAAGATGGAGAGTAAAGAAGATAGGTGGAGAGAGTGTAGGTGGGGAGGTAGGGAGGGGATAGGTCAGTCCAGGGAAGACGGACAGGTCAAGGAGGTGGGATGAGGTTAGTGGGTAGCTGGGGGTGCGGCTTGGGGTGGGAGGAAGGGATGGGTGAGAGGAAGAACCGGTTAGGGAGGCAGAGACAGGTTGGACTGGTTTTGGGATGCAGTGGGTGGGGGGGAAGAGCTGGGCTGGTTGTGTGGTGCAGTGGGGGGAGGGGACGAACTGGGCTGGTTTAGGGATGCAGTAGGGGAAGGGGAGATTTTGAAACTGGTGAAGTCCACATTGATACCATTAGGCTGCAGGGTTCCCAGGTGGAATATGAGTTGCTGTTCCTGCAACCTTCGGGTGGCATCATTGTGGCACTGCAGGAGGCCCATGACGGACATGTCATCTAAAGAATGGGAGGGGGAGTGGAAATGGTTTGCGACTGGGAGTTGCAGTTATTTGTTGCGAACTGAGCGGAGGTGTTCTGCAATGCGGTATGTGCAAATGTGGTATACTGCATCCACTGTTCCCGGTGTGGCTTCCTCTACATTGGGGAAACCAAGCGGAGGCTTGGAGACCGCTTTGCAGAACACCTCCACTCAGTTCGCAACATCAGCTTTTGTGCTCCCGAGATGCTGCTTGGCCTGCTGTGTTCATCCAGGCTCACATTTTATTATCTTGGGACTCTAACCCAGTGTTGTGTGATTTCTGACCTTGTCCATCCCAATCCAACAGTGCATCTCCATATCAGTCATACAGGGCATTGGTGAGACCACATTTGGACTACTCTGTGCAGTACATGTCACTGTACTTCTTGAAAGATGTGAATGGATTGGAAGCAATTCAGAGAAGGTGTACTAGACTGTGCATAGAATGAGCGGATTGCTTTACGAGGAAAGACTAGACAGGCTAGGCATGTATCCTCTGAAGTTGAGAAGTCAGGGGTGACTTAATTGAAACATAGAAGATCCTGAGGGGAGTTGACCAGGTGGCTGTTGAAAACATGGCTCCTTTTGTGGGAGAATCTAGAACTACTGGTCGTAGTTTAAAAATTAGGGAGTGCCAATTTAAAACAAAGAAGAGGAAACATTTTTTCTGTCAGACGGTGCTGTGTCTTTCAAGTTCCCTTCCTCAAAAGGAACTGGATGCAGAATCTTTAAATATTTTTAAGGCATAGATAGATAGATTCTTGATTACCATGGGATGAAAAATTATTGGATAATGCAAAATGTAGAGTTGGGGTTAAAATCAGATCAGCCATTATTGAATGGTGGAAACCCTTGAAGGGCTGAGTGGCTTACTCCTATTCATTGTTTGTGTGTTCAATCATTGTTCAAATTCTATTTCCATACTTTTAAAGTGGACAGCAACAAAATGAAATGCTGAGGATTGCAACTATCAGAATGTTTACTTCTTACTCCTTAAGCTTGTCTGCTCCAGCCTTGCCATTTGCTGTGGATCTTCCTTTCTCATCCCCAGTGATTTCAATTGCCTCATCCCCAGTTGGGGAGAGGACCCTTAAACCTGCCCCTCCACTTCCCGTCTCTCTGCTTTCCCTCACATTACGAGTCAGCTTACCTCCAGAACAAAGTGCGGAGTTAGAGAACTGTCAAGTGACACTTGGTCCTCTGGCTGTATGCATCCCTAGCACACATTGTGGCCTATCAGTAATATGTTGCACATGCAAGAGCCCATCTTTCACACACTGGCCTCAATTGCCATGTAGCATTAAGGAGCAGCTGCCCACATGCAGCATGTGTACAATACTGATGGCTCCAGGAAAGACTGCTTGTGAAGATGCAAAACTGGCACTTAAACTGGATTAGAATAGATCATTGACCAATTTGCTGCATTAAATCTGATTTGATTCACTTCTCTAATGGTTGCTCACCTCCTCGGTGACTTCTGTCCAGACCACATAAATCAGGAAAGAGAGGCTTCTGATGCCATTTATAAGAATCAATTTTCCCTGAAAACCTGGAGAACCTTCAGGGAGACACCACTGAACTGTGAGATTTATCTGTTGCTGAGCTCAGATTTCTCAGCAGTAGATTATTTGGAAAGGATTGATTTTGAGGTGAGAGATGTGGTAGTTAGGTTGAGGAAACAGTAGTAAAGAAAGGCAGTGATGGGGAAGATGTTTGTAGGGAAACTGAGTGTTCTGAGGAAGTGTTCAAACGAAGTGGACAGGATTCCTAGACTCGTGACAGACCACTGTAACATCCTGGCAGTGATGTAGAGTCTCCCTGTTTGACCAGTAGGCCTTCCACAATCCATTCATAGCTATAGTGTTGTTAACTGATGAAAGGTTTCACCATCCCTTGCTACAGAATAGCATGCATCTCTTGTGCACATCGTCAGCGATTTAAATTTTAATTATAATTGCATGGGAAACAGGGAAGAACAAAGCAGTGAGAGCGGCAAACACTTCCAGTTCTATCGTTGGGAATGGCATACCACAGTGGGTTAGTTGTTGGAGGTAATTCAGAAAGATAGGATCTATAAGCATTTGGAGATTTGAAGAATGATTGGGAAAAGTCAGCATGGTTTTGTGCGAGGTAAATCATGTCCACAAACTAGATTGAGGTTTTTTGAGGGAGTAACCAAACATATTGATGAGGGCAGAGTGGTAGACGTTGTATACTTGGACCTTACTAAATTCCTTTGATAAGATTCCACGTTGTAAACTAGTTAGTAAAGTTAGAACACATAGGATTCAGGGTGCCAACTGAATACATAATTTGCTTAATGGTAGGAGACAGAGAGTGGCAGGGTAGTTGTTTTCGGACTGGAGGCCTGTTTCCGGTTTCACAGGGATTGGTGCTGAGTCCATTTTTGTTAGTCATTTATATAAAAGATTTAGCTGAGAATATGGAAGGGACGGTTAGTGAGTTTGCAGATAACACTAAAATTGGTGGTGTAGTGGACAGTGAAAAAGGTTATCTAAGATTATGAAGTGATCTTGATTAACAAGGTCAATGGGCTGAGGAGTGGCAGATGGAGTTTAATTTGGATAAATTCAAGGTATTGCGTTTTAGTCAAAAAAGAACCGGACTTATACAATTAAAAGTATGGCCCTTGGTAGTGTTGTAGAATAGAGAGATGTAGAGGTTCAGGTACATAATTCATTAAAGTTTGTGTCACATGTAGACAGGGTGGTTAAAAAGGCATTTAGCACACTTGCCTTCATTGTTCAGACCTCTGAGTATCAGAGTTAGGATGTCATGTTGAGATTGTACAGGTCGTTGGTCAGACTTCTTCTGCAGTACTATGTCTAGTTTTGGTTGCCCTGTTAATAGAAAGGTTTTATTAAGCTGGAGAGAGTTCAGAAAAGATTTACTAGGATGTTGCCTGCTATAGAGGACCTGAGTTATAAGGAGGGGCTGGGTAGGTTAGGGCATTTTTCATTTGAGTGTAGGAAGTTGAGGGTGACCTAATGGAGGTTTATAAAATCATGAGGGTACAGATAAGGTGAATGGCAGAGGTCTTTTCCCTGGAGGGTGGAGGGTGTGGATTTCAAGTCTGGGGAGCATATTTTTGAAATGAGAGGAGAAAGATTTTAAAAAGCCATGAAGGGCAACATTTTTTTTTTACTCAGTGTCGTCATTTGTGAATGAACTTCCAGGGGAAGTGCTGGTTGTGGGTACAGTTCCAATGTTTAAAAGTCATTTGGATAAATACATTAATAAGTAATGTTTGAAGGGATTTGGGTCAAGAACAGGCAGGTGGGACTAGTTTAGTTTGGAATTATGGTCAGCATGGACTGGTGAGACCAAAGGGTTTGTTTCCGTGTTTAATGACTCTATGACTCTATAAACCCTGATCTCATCCCATGTTTACGCAAGATCATCTAAACCTTGATGGATCACAGCCTGACTTTCACAGCAGAATATTGAATTATGGATTAAATGATATGTACCTGTCAAGAATTAATTTGTCATTTGAGTTAGTGGAGACAATGTCATAGGATAACAATTTAAATAGCAACAAGTGTAAGTGTGCAGGGGAGGTGACCGTCTAATGGTATTATAGCTGGACTAATAATCCAGACATTCAAGTAATGTTCTAGGACCTGGGTTCAGATCCTGCCATACAATGGTGTAATTTGAATCCAGTAAAAATCTGGAATTACGAGTCTAATGTTGGCCATGAATCCATTGTGAATTGTTGGGAAAGAAACTTACCTGGTTCATTAATGTCCCTAGGGGAAGGGCAACTGCCATCCTTACCTGGTCAGGCCTACATGTAACTCCAGACCCACTGCAATGTAGTTGATTTTTAACTGCCCTCTCAGCATAAATGCTGGCCTAGCCAGTAACATCCTTATAAAATAAGGAATAAAAAATAATAATATAAACAAAATTGTAACTGCTGCCAGTTCCTGTGTGGCCTAATAAATAAACAAATCATTTCAAGACTATAGCAGGAATGTCAACAGATGCAAAGAGATTTGTACAAATATCCTCTAACTTTTTCAAGATGGCGGTGGCAGAGTAGGCCCCTCGACTCTGTCTGTGTTTCTTTTTCCTCATTTTCTTCTTTTCTCATTTTGCTTATTTTTTAGCTTGTTTTAGTCATGAGGTAGGGTCACCAGGCCCAGAACGTTAACTCTGATTTCTCTTCACAGCTGCTACCAGACCTACTCAGCTTTTCCAACAATTCCTGATTTTGTTTTGGAGATCAAACTCTTGCAGGTTGTGCAACTTCAGCGTGGCTAAGTACTTAAAAAAACTGTTGAACTTTTACTTTACTTCTTTACTTTTCTACTTCATACTAAAAAGGACTGTAATATTTAATTTTTATCTTTGTTTCTTTTCTTTATACCAAAGATTTTATACGCAGGTACCTTTGTACCTAAGATGGTGCCAGGAATAGCAGCATTGTATACTTTTCACTGTACTCATGCACTTCTGTACTTGCGTACACGTAACCATAAAATCTAATTCTAATTCTAATTCATTCTAATTCTAGTAGAACACCATGCTTTATTCCCTAAAAATCAAACAATCAACACCCCATGAGATCAACTGGTATGTCCTTTTATTGTTCCCTTTGAAAGGCTTAGTTTTGAGGCATACCCATTTGCTTCAAATCTTTATAATTTGTGTGAATTTAAGGATTCCACTTCTATGAAGGCATTTTTACAGACTGCCACATGACAACAGTCACTATTTAAAACAGTGGTAATGCAGACGGCCTGTTGCAACAAATGAGAAAGCTACATACATAACTGAGTAAGTATAGAAAGAACTGCAAAATGAAATTTAGACTGTTGTCTCAATAAGGCTGTGACATGGTTATGCGATACTACACACTTTGTCCATGTCATAGCTGCAGGCTGCTGCATTTCATCGTCGTCTCAGGGGTATCAGGAGCTAATAGTGATGAAGTTAGCTTTAGTCTCCCAAGTTTTAGTAGTGGCATTCTTCTATCCTTATCAAATAATGCCAGTACAGTGGATTACTGGTAGTCAAATAGACATTCTCAGACATGAAATTGTTTTTATGGTCAAATATTACATGAATTTTTATGCAATGGATGCCTTTCAAATTCATGAAGGCAATAGGATTGTCTTGGCAGGACCAATTGATGTCAAAAATCAATTATGCTCTTTTGGGATTAATGCCATGTCATTATCTTGCACAAACCTAATAAGAATTTTAAATACATCAGCACATTTCAAGGTTCCTTAAGCCCACTGTAAATTTGCAAGCAGTGCAACATTGGCAGAGATCTAGTGAGATGGATCTCTATCTGATTTTCTGACACTTCCAAAACACATTCTGCTCTTGCAGAATCAGCAAAGACAACTGCAAGATCTTGTTGATTAAGTGATCATATCAACATTTAAGATTACAAAGTCAGCCTGGTAGGAAAACCCAATGCCTTCCACCCTTCCTTTCACCCCAAATTCAGCACTGCAGCTCTAAATTTAGTGATCAACAACAATAACAACTTAGACTTGCGCCTCAATTTGACACAGCAAAATGTCCCAACACCTCGCGTGGAAGTGATCAAAAAGAATATGAAACAACACTGCATAAGAAGACATTAGAGCAGGGTTTTTTTTATTCACTCACTGAATGTGGGTGTTGCTGGCTGGGCCAGCAATTCTGACTCATCCCTAATTGCACTTGAAAAGACATGGGTAAGTTGCTTTCTTGAACCACTGCAGTCCATTTGGCATAGGTACATCCATGATGTCAGTTGGGAGGGTGTTCCAGGATTTTGATACAGTGACGCTGAAGGGTTGGTGACATATGTTTGAATCCGGATGTGAGTAGCTTGTAGGGGAATTTGCAGGTGATGAATTTTCCATGTATCTGCTCCTTGTCCTTCTGATGCTAGTAGTCAGGTGTTTGGAAAGTGCTACATTAAGGAACGTTGGTGTATTTCTGCAGTGCGTCTTGTAGATAGTGCATACTGCTACTACTGGCTATAGTGGTGCATGAATTATAAGTTTGTGGATGAAGTCATAGAGTAACAGAGCCATAGCAATGTGTAGCATGGAAACAGACCCTTCAATCCAATTCGTCCATGCTGCTCAGATATCTTAAATTACTCTTGTCAGCATTTGGCCAACATCCCTCTAAACCCTTCCTATGCATGTACCCATCCAGATGCCTTTTAAGTGTTGTAATTGTGCCAGCCTCCGCAACTTCCTCTGGCAGCTTGATCCATACACACGCCACCCTTCTGCGTGAAAAGAAGTTGCCACTGAGGTCCCTTTTAAAGTTAGTCTTTTAAAATAAACACTAAGCTCTTCCCTGGTGTATTTTTCTTGGACCAAATTCTGATGTCCAGAGATACTAGTTACTAAACAGCATTGGCAGTCAGCTGTGTAGGTTCACTGCTCCTTTTTCACCTCCCACAAGGCACTGCACTCTCAATTCCTTGCATTTCAAAAGTACATTTGTTTTGAGCTTTTCTCCCCTGAAGTTAAAAAACAATGCAACAGCTTATAAAATAATGTCTGCTCCAAGAATTTGATGAAACCAGCTCTGAAAAAAATCTCAGTAAAGGAGCAGCTCTTACAGCCACAATTTGCTCCCATCCTCCATCTTGAATGACTCAGGATCCAAACTTAAGATAGAAAAGCCAAGATTCAGTGCCAATCAACTAGACTGCTTTGTCTTGGATGGCATCAAGCACCTTGAGTATTGCTTGAGCTGCAGCCATCCAGGCAAGTGGGAATCATTCCATCTGTTCCCTGCAGGACAGGCTTTGGGAAGTTAGGAGATGAGTTACTCACTGCAAGATTTTTAGCCTCCGATCTGCTCTTGTGGCTACAGTATTTATATGACTAGTCCATTTAAGTTTCTGGTCAATGGTAACCCCAAGATGTTCATCGTGGGCAAATTCAATGATGGTGATATCATTGAGTGTCAAGGGATGATGATTAGATTATTTTCTTGTTGGAGATGGTCATTGCCTGGCACTTGTGTGGTGCAAATCTTATTTGCCACTAGTCAGTCCAAGCCTATTTGCCCAGGGCATGGATATTTAGGCATTGACTGCTTCAATATCTGAGGACTGGCAAATATTGCTGAATATGCCCATTTCTGATGTTATGATGAAGGGAAGGTTACTGATGCAGTAGCAAAAGATGGTTGTAACAAGGACACTACGCTGAGGAACTCCTACAGAGATGTACTTGGAACTGAGATGACTGTCCTCCAACTACCACAATCATCTTCCTTTGTATGGTTATGACTGCAACCAGCAGAGAGTTTCCCCTGATTCACATTTGCTCCAGTTTTTCTATATCTCTTTGATGCCATTTCAGTCAAATATGGCCTTGATATCAAGGGCAGTTACTCTTATCTCAACTTTGGAATTCAGTTCTTTTAATTCATGTTTGGACCAAGGCTGTAATAAGGTCAAGAGTTGAGTGACTGTGGCCGAACCCAACTTCAATGAATAGGTTATAGCTAAGCAAATGTCGTTAGATAGATCCATTGACAACACCTTCCATCTTTACATAAGATTGAATAGACCAATACGGCAGCAATTGTCCAGACTCACTTTTTATGTACAAGACAAACCTCTGCAACTTCTCACATGGTCAAATACATGTCCATGTTGCAGCTGTCCTGGAACAACTTGGCCAGGGATGAGGCACGTTCTGGAGCACAAGTCTTCAGGACTTTTGCTAGAATGTTGCCAGGACACGTAGCCTTGGCAGTATCCAGCATCTCCAACCATTTTTTTAATGTCACATGCAGCAAATGAAATTGGCTGAAGACTGGCATCTGCAATGCTGGGACTTCTGGAAGAGGCCGTGGTGGATCATCCACTTGGATAGTTAACAAACAGTGGAGAATCTTAAAGGAGGACAGAGAAATGGAACAGTTTAAGGTGAGCATGGTAGCTTATGTTCCAAGCAGATGAATGTATAGCTGCCAATGGCACAGCAGTGAAAAAATAGTTAGAAATGGATGTAATGGATGTATTTGAAAACAAGAATGACATTTTAAAAACTTAGTCCGTAAATAATGATTGGATTGCTCGATAATTAAATTTCATTAGTATATAGTGTGGTAATGATTACCCACTGTGGCTCCCATTTCTAAGCCAAATGGCCACAGACAGTGGTTAGAGTAAAGGACTGGCTCCAGCATTAAACAGACTCTGTCTAGCTGATGAAATGACCAAAACATATGCAATGCAGCAATGTTTTACAAAGTCTAAGAGAAAGAAGAATATACACTTATGAAGTGTATTTCATGGTTTCAGGATATAGCAAAGCATAATACAACCAATTAAAACATTTGCAGTGTAGACACTATCATAATCAGGCCAACATGAACTTGTACTTGCTTATGTAGTATATATTAAGGTAAAGAAAATTGAATAGGGATTGGAGCAATAAGGCAAAAGTTCAACTCTATCAACCGATGTCACGTTTGCAACTCATTAATTTCACAAAATTAACTTACACAAGGCAAAAAAAACTTGCCCTGATTGTTTAGCTGCAAACACTTTCAAGGTCAACTACAGCAGAGGCCACATTAAGTATGCTAGCAGATCCTAAAAAGTTAAATGCTGGATGTAGCTGCACAAACTGGCGAATTAATAAGCCAATATGTTTCAAACGTTTTATCAGGAGAGCATATAACTTATATCTGAAATTCAGAAGACTATGACCATACCATCCTGAGGAAGCACTTTGGTTTTTAAAATGTTGTCCTGTCAGTTTTCCTGCTGCATTTGGAGTTTCTCCAATTCTTATAATACTAACGTTCGAAATAAAATTGCTTGATCCTGATGTGTGATGCAAGGCATATTTATACTTTTGTTGTGTATAAACGTATAATTAAATTCGTACTTGATCAGATTAATTTCTGTTTTAGCTCCCATAAAATGAGCCCAAGGTTAAATGCTTGATAATACACATAAAGAGATAAAGAAATATGGAGCAATTATCATTGTTATTTTAAGGTACACTAGCAAACGCCAATGCTTACTTAATATTTTCTTTGATAACAGATGCAGGATCCTGTAAAATGTGCTAGTAATTGCCAGATGTGTTCATTGCTATTGTAGTCCCAGAAATGTCACCCTAATTCACAGCAGAAATTTCAGATGTGCCATGAAAGTCATTTGACATGTGATAACATATTTTGTTTTTACAGTCCATCACCTTCAGTTTACTATGTGCATGCTGTCTGGTATCTGATTGTCTGTATGGCTGATTACATGACTGATTGATGTGAAGGCACAAACAGAAACTCATTTCCAAGAAGTAAACAGCAATAATGCTTCTATAGGGTATGGTATGGAGATAGTTAGGGTATAGAATACATGGCTTGGAAGTGTGATGGAGGCAAGTTCAATTGAGCCATTCAAGAGTTCATTGGATGATTATCTGGATAAAAGTTAGGTGCAAGGTTATGGGCAAAAAGCAGGAGATAAGCAACAGCTAATTATGCACATGTAACGAGCTGCTACGGGTATGATGGGCTGAACAGTCTTCTTTGTTGCAATACATCTGTGATTCTGTGATCATTTAATGAGATGTAAAATACTGGACCTAAATAGTTAATATTTGGCATTGTTGTAAAGATTGTGTCTTTTTATTTAGTGGTTTTAAAAGCTGGGGACTGAAATGAGAAAGCTGTTTCATAAAAGTAGCGTTTGAAAGAGTGGCTGCAGTTTTGAAAGCAAGTAATCTGACACCCACTGCAGGCATCTTATCGTATAAACAACTGTTTGAACAAGCAGTAACTGAAGTGAGCTGCAGATGATGTAGCACCCGGAGGGGCTGTACTGATACGGCTTGTGCTGGCATCAAGAAATTGATTGATCGATGGACGAGTCACCAGTTATTAATGACAAAGACCTTTTAGGTCTGCAAACAACTGTGTGATTAGTTCTCAGGTAACTGGACACCTTGGAACTGGGAACAAATTACAAAGGGAAAGAGTGTTCAGTTCTTCCCCAACTCAGGTCTCTGTACTGTTTGATTGATTGATTGCTTTATTGTCACATGTACTGAAGTATAATGAAAAGCTTTGTTTATGAGCAGTACAGGCAGATTATAGTAAGCAAGGACGTACAGATCAAAAAGACTTAGACACAGGCATACAGGTTACATTGCACAGGGCATGGTCTTGGTGAGATCAACATTAGCAAGATTAACGTTATTTGAGGCTATTCATCATCAGTTTTACTGGACTGGGAAGAAGCTGTTCCTGAACCTGCTCAGGCGTGTGTTCAGGTTTCTGTATATTATGCGTAATGGAAGAGATTGTAGGAGGTCATTACCAGGGTGAGATGGGTCTTTGATGATGTTGGCAGCCTTTCCATGTCAGCGAGCCACGTGAATAGAATCATGGATGGAAGGTTGGCTTCCATGATGGTCTGGGCTGTGCACACACCTTCTGTAGTTTCTTATTGTCCTGGGCAGAGCAGTTGCCATACTAGGCTGTTATGCACCCAGACTGTCTGCTTTCAGTGGTGCATCTGCAGAAGTTGGCAAGGGTCCTTAAGGTCATGCCAAATTTCCTGAGTACGGCCAAAGCTCACAATAAATATAAGAAGCAACCAGAGTAAGCAATGTAAGCAGCCAGAGAAAGATGACTGAAGCAAAGTGTAGGCCAGCAGAAGAGTGATAAAGATCATCTCAACAAAAATACCTGGGAACAAATTCTACTGAATTGTCATTCTGGTCTTTTCCCTCCATCCATAACCTATTTAATCCTGACTGTCTGTGTGTAAGAGGAAGTGTATAAGCGGATTAAAGTTTTAATTAGTAGTTTTATATACCAACAATTTAGAACTGTTTATCTGTAGCTGAAGTCTAACTATTTGTTATAAATGGTAATAGAACAGAAATCTGGTCTATGCTTTCTATCGACCTGGGTCTGAAAGTCAGGTAAAATAGACAATTTTGCATACTTTTTAAAAACCTTAACATTTGTGAAGACTCCAGGAATAAAAAGGTTTGTTTTCCAGTGTGCTATTTAACTGGGTTGTTACATTATCCAATTATTCAGGATTTTTCTGAAACTATGTTTCCACATTTGTAGTTTCAAAACGTTACAATACTGCAGAAATTTGTGTTTGTTCTTAGCAGATCAATGTGATCCCCAAACTGCTTTCATCAGACAATGAAAACAACTTGAAAAAGGCCAGAAATCATCTTTTTTGAAGTAGCTTAACATCAAATTAAATTAGTGGACCATTTTATCATTTAGTGTACTTATTAATGTTGATAGTCATTCTCCGTTTCATACCTGTGTTAGTGTTGTCTTAAAATACTATATTCTTTGACAGAGTCCAATCTTACCGGAATGTAGATGTTTCCAAAATTAGCATCACCTGACTTGAAGAGACATTCTTGAGTGATGAAGGAAAGGATACTTTAGATTATTTTAGCACTCTCAAGCAACATCAAGTTGAAACTGGCAAGTATTGTCCTAAAGTATGCCAAATGTTTTACATTTTATATGCATCTTATTAGTTACTTTGGAAAATGTTAATACTGCTTTTGCAATTTTCTGTTCCTACATAATGTCTTCTACTTCATTCACGAAAGTTGTCAGTTTATTTCATGAATTATAGAACCGGCCCCATCCTCTACAATTGAGGCCTGACCAATAAGCAGGGCATTGTCTCCAAGGCAAAATGGTCTTTACATCAGCCTTTGAAAAAGTGCACTAATTTCTATAATGCTCATAGTATACACACCGGTCAATAACTGACTCGAATTAGACCAATACATCAATTAAGGTTAGGATTAAAATGGATTTACCCTGATAGCTGGTTCCAAGTGAAGCTAACAGCAATGCCTCCCATCCTACAGTATGACAAAGATTTCCAGGATTTTAATATGAGGTATATTTCCTGTTTCAATCATTTCCCACTTTTAAAAAATCATTTAGGGAATGTGGACTTCACCAACTCAGCCAGCATTTGTTGCCTACCTCTAGTTGCTCTAGAGATGTGATGGTGAGCTGTCTGTTTGAACCGCTGCAGTCCATTCAGTATATGTACACCCATAATGTCATTAGGGATTGAATTCCAGGATTTTGATACAGTGACACTGAAGGACCAACAATATATTTATAAACCAAAGTGTCATGGAGGGAAACTTGCAGGTAGTGATATTCCTATGCATCTGATGCCCTTGAGCTTCTAATGGTGGTAGTCATGGGTTTGGAAAGTGCTGTCCGAGGAGACTTGGTAAATTTCTACAATGCATCTCAAGGCAGTACATTCTGCTGCTACTACTAGTTGGTGATGGAAGAAGTGAATGTTTGTGGATGTGGTGCTAATCAAGCCTGTTGCTTTGTCTTGGATGCTGTCAATATTTCTCAAACACTGCTGGATCATGCTCATTTTGGGGAGTATTCCACCATACTCCTTACTAATGCCTTGTACATGGTAGTAGGCTTTGGGAATCAGGAAGTGAGTTACTCGTCACAATATTCCTAGCCTGCTATTGCGGCCACTGTGTTTGTGAGGCAAGTTGTTTAATCTTCTGGTCAGTATAAATCTACAGTATGTTGACAATGAGGGATTCAGCCATTCCAATGCCATTGTACATCAAGTGGCAATGGTTGCATTCTCTTTTCTAAGAGATGGGCATTGCCTGCACTTGTGTGGCACAAATTATATCTTGCCACTTGTCAACCCATGCCTGGATTTGTCCAGGTCTAGTTGCATTTGGACACAGACTGCTTTGGTATCTGAGGAGTCACAAAAGATGCCAAACATTATGCAATCATCAGCAAACATCCCTACTTCTAGCCTTATGATCAAAGGAAGGTCATTGATGAAGCAGCTGAAGATGGTTGGACCTGAGGAACTCCCTCAGAGACGTCCTGGAGGTAAGCTAACTGACCTTTCTAACTATGCCGTCAATACATTGGAGAGCATTCTGCCTGATTCTCATTGACCCTAGACTTGCTAGAGATCCTTGATGCACACTTCATTCAAATGTGGCCTTAATGTCAAGAGCAGTCACCCAGCAAATGGCAGCAGCAGAGTAGCAGCGCTGCATTCAAGGTCCTGGGCCGAGGCTTGTCCATCTCCATCTGCTTTCTTTGTTTGCTTTTTTTCTCTCTTTTTTTCCTCATTTGTTTCTTTCTAAGGCTTTTTAAAGCAACGGCAGCAGGAGAGAGTGGGCCAGTAGCACTGAGGAGGAGAGAGCGAGAGAGACAGAGAGAGGGAGAGAGAGAGAGCTAGGGCCCAGCAACAGCATGGAGGGGAGTGTGGGCCAGCTATTGAAGATGGTGACACTGGCGTAGTAAGCCAGGTCAAACACATTCTATTTTCCTTCTTTTCTCACCTTCTAATTTTTTTTACTTACCTTCTAGAAAGAGTAAAGCAGCAGCGATATCACTGCTAGGAGCATGGCAGCAGCCATGGGTCCTAAGCAGTGTTGACAGGAGGTCTGGTGGATGGAAGCAGCTGTGGGCCCGGAGCTGTGTCGGCTGGGGATCCGGTGTGGGGAAGCGGCTGTGGGCCCGGAGCAGTGTTGGCAGGGGATCCGGTGTGGGGAAGCGGCTGTGGGCCCGGAGCAGTGTTGGCTGGGGATCCGGTGTGGGGAAGCGGCTGTGGGCCCGGAGCGGTGTTGGCTGGGGATCCGGTGTGGGGAAGTGGCTGTGGGCCCGGAGCAGTGTTGGCTGGGGATCCGGTGTTGGGGAAGCGGCTGTGGGCCTGGAGCGGTGTTTGTTGGAGGTCTGATGCTAGAAAATAGCTGTAGGTCTGAGTCCACATGTCAGTACCACAGCATCTGCAGCATCAAGAGCAGGAAGCTCAGGTTTCCCAGATAGTGCACCAAAGTGGAGGAGACCAAGCCCGTGCAGGGAGTGCACTCAGAAAGAACTGTTAAACTTTTACCCTTATTCCTTATTTTTCCACTTAATACGTGAAAGGACTGGTTTTCTTTTCTTACTTATGCTCAGAATAATAGTAAGGTTTAATTTTTAAGCTTGTTGCTCAATGTTATTTCTTGTACCCAAGCTTTGTACGTCGGGTACCTTTGTACCTAAGATTGTGTCTTATGTGGCAACAATGTACACTTTTCACTGTACTCCTGTACTTGTGTACGTGAGTATACATGGCAATAAAATTTAAATCAAATTAAACTAAAATCGCATCCCCCTTGAAGTTAAGCCCTTTTGTCCACATTTGAACCAGTGCTGTAAAAAGGTCGGGAGCTGAGTGGCCCTGTTGGAACCCAAATGTAGAGCGACTGGGCAGGTTACTTGCTAAGCAAGTGCTGTTTGATATCACTGTTGATGACCCCTTCCATAAAGTTACTAATGATTGGTAGTTACAGTGGAGGGGCTGTATGCCGGGCTGTAGGTCAAGGGTTGTGTTCGAGTACAATTCTGCTGCTACAGTGGCTCACAGTATTAAATGAATGTCCAATTTTAAGTTTCTAGATCTTTTCAAATTCTCGATCATTTATCACGAGGACAGTACCACACAACATGATGGAGGCTGTCATCTACACTGGGGACACAGAAATCAGACTAGGTGATTGCTTTGCTGAGCACCTATACTCTGCCCCTAAAAATGACCCTGAGCTTCCAGTTGCCTACCACTTCAGCGCATTACCATGTTCCCATGCCAATATTTCTGCCTCAAGCCTACTGCAGTACTCCAGTGAAGCTCAACACAAGCTAGAGTCATCTTCCATCTAAGTACCTTATAGCCTTCAGGACTCAGCATTGAGTTTTAACAATTTCAGAATGTGAACACCCTCTTCTTGTTTCGCCACAATCCTGGGACTTGTTCCATATGAGCTGCTCCCAGCACAGCAAACCCTCTTTCAACCATTTACAGAGATAACACAGTGTGAAGCTGGATGAACACGGCAGGCCAAGCAGCGTCAGAGGAGCAGGAAAGCTGATGTTTCCGGCCGAGACCCTTCTTCAGAAATGGGGGAGGGGAAGGGGATTCTGAAATAAACAGGGAGACAGGGGAGGCGGATAGAAGATGGATAAAGGAGAAGATAGGGTGAGAGGAGACAGGTCAAAGAAGCGGGGCTACAGCCAGTAAAGCTGAATGTAGCTGGGGATTAGGGAGGGGAAAGGTCAGTCCAGGGAGGATGGACAGCTCAAGGAGGCGGGATGAGGTTAGCGGGTAGGAGATGGGGGTGGGGCTTGAGGTGGGAGGAATGGTTAGGGAGGTGGGGACTAGCTGGCCTGGTTTTGGGATGTGGTTGGGGGAGGGGAGATTTTGAAGCTTATGAAGTCCACATTGATACCTTTGGGCTGCAGGGTTCCCAAGCGAAAAATGAGATGCTGTTCCTGCATCTTTTGGGTGGCATCATCGTGGCAATGCAGGAGGCCCAGGATGGACATGCCGTCTGAGGAGTTGGGGGGAGAGATGAAATGGTTCGTGACTGGGAGGTGTAGTTGTTTGTTGCAAACTAAGCGGTGTGTTCCGCAAAATGGCCCCCAAGCCTCCCCCGACCAACACTGTTCTGGAAAGATACATTTGTGTTAGGCAGGTTGGGAAGGATGAGGTCAAGTTCTTCTTTCTATCTTGTAGGTTTCTTCACCACGTATTACCACTAGAAACAGAAAGGTTGCCATTCAATGGGTGCGGCATGTCATGGAACAAAGGAAGGAAACCAACTACTGGTATCTGCTATAGATCACAAGGAACTTTGCAGCCAAGCCAAAATTTTATGGGGCCTATAAAAAAGGGAAGCATGGCAGTTAGCTTGACCTAATTAGGTGAGTGCCAAAATTTTGCTTTCCCAAAACCTGATTCAACTTTAGAGATAAAATCAGTGGCAAGTTTGTAGCAGCTCATTCAACAGTGGGTTTCTACTTGTAACACATTTGCAAGCCATGAATATTTAATATATTCAAACTCTTTTGCAATTACATCCTACCTTCAGGATCATACAATACTTACAAGAATCTTGTGGCATCTGGTTCACATTTGTTTAATAGTGTCATGCAACTGTCAGCCTTGTGCAGTTCTTGCTGAGGTCAATGTTTTATCCTTGTTGAAGTCTGCAGAACAAGATAAGGAAGCTGGAGAATCTAGTGCAAGGAGGCTTGGGGCTGGCAAGGGTAAGTACAGAATGCAGCTGGCAGAATTGGGTAAGAGACATGTAGGAGTGAATAAGGGATCTAAGGGAGGTTCGAAAGTAAGGGTGACGCGTGAAAGAGTGAAATGGGAGGGGCCTGACATTCTGGGTTTTGTGAAGGCGTGGGGAGGTGAACTGATTCCTGGGGCAATCAGTCAAGGTAAGAGTATAAGAGACCTGAAAGGCAGTGTTAGTGCATGTGGATCCATCTCATGGCTTTACTAAATTGAATGATCAATTGTCACTTGCATTTTACAGTGAATAATTCAGTAAAATACAGCAAAAAGCTTTGACTGTCGCCACCATCTGTTGCCGTTTTGAACAGTTAAAGAATAAAAAAGGTACGACTGAAAGAGGGTCTATCTTTGTTCTGGGGGTCACAGAACTCAAAACGTAAACTATGATTTCTCTCCACAGACGTTGCCAGAGCTATTGAGATTTTCTAGCAATAGCTGTTTTTGTTTCTATTTTCCTTCTGCCACCTCCACTATAAGTCATGAGTCCCGAGCCTTGAGCTGGTTCACCGACGATACCTGCACTGCCAACTGAACTGGACCCACTAACATCGGAGTCATCACTCTTTAGGCACCATTTCTTTGCCGCTGGGCCCACCTCACCAACACCAACTCCGATACTTGATCCCATGCTGAAACCATACATACCCCGCAAACAGGGTTCCCTGGCCCCTGTGTTGCTGCTCCGTTGCCGACAAGGAGGGGGACCCAGCTCCGGGCCTACCACAATCAGGAGCTGCTGTGGCTGCCTTGTTAATAACCATGAATCCCTGCTCTGATGCCGCCTCAATGACCCCAGGAGTCCCCACTCTGGTCTACCAGAACTGTTCCCTCCAGCAGTTGTTTCAGGGCTTTGAGTTTACCTGTGAAGTTTTAATCGAGAGAGTGGTCTTGGATAATTTCCTTTACAATGTATCGAAAGAAGGCCTGCAAATTCAGCCATGTCCCAGAGTAGTGAATGTAATATTGGATACTAATACAAATATTCAAAGTTATGGTTGAAAATGCGCAATGTTGTCTCTTCCATAATAAAGAAATATCCCTGTAACTCCCAACAAGTGCCAACTATGGCTTCCGAGAAAAAAAAGGGTGCAGTAGGAATGAAAGGTTGATCATGTATAAAAAATTGAATTCTTAGTAGAAGCCACATGGGTTTAGGTTCTATTGGACTAAAAGTTAAGTAACAATCAGGAGATGATAGAACAGATCTGAGTCAGAGTATGTCATGGATATTGCTATATATTGGAGATTAAAGTAATGTTTGTGATGGGAGAATAGAGGAAGTGCAAAGGAAACAGTCAAATTTAGGGAATTTAGAGAGCAAAGTTTGGGACATAACCTCAGGAACTGGACTACACAACAGTTTCAGAGGAGAAATTAATGGAGGACACTACATCTTGTTTAAAAGTAGTATAGACAGGGCAGAAAATAGATAAATACAATTGGAAGGTATGGTAGAAAGAAAAGAATGACATGGGTGTTGGAACAACCAGATCCAAAGCAAAGATACTTTTTAGAAACATAGGAAATAAGATCAAAAGTAGGCCATTTGGCCAATCAAGTCTGCTCCAGCGGACAAGGCCTCCATTATCTTATATGATAGAAAATGCACAGGTTCATCACCATCTGAGTGAAGAAATTTCTCCTTGTCTGAGTCCTACCCCCTAAACTGAGGCCATCACCCCCTGTTCTAATATCCCTGCCATGAGGAACATCATGCCTGCATCCAGTCAGTATAGCCCTATCAGAATTTCATACTTTCCAATAAGATTACTTCTCATTCTTCTAAACTCCAGTAAACCCAAGATCTCATCATATGCCAAACCTGTTTTCCCAGGAATCAAAGATAATAAAATGTGAGGCTGGATGAACACAGCAGGCCAAGCAGCATCTCAGGAGCACAAAAGCTGACGTTTCGGGCCTAGACCCTTCATCAGAGAGGGGGATGGGGAGAGGGAACTGGAATAAATAGAGAGAGAGGGGGAGGCAGACCGAAGATGGAGAGTAAAGAAGATAGGTGGAGAGAGTATAGGTGGGGAGGTAGGGAGGGGATAGGTCAGTCCAGGGAAGACGGACAGGTCAAGGAGGTGGGATGAGGTTAGTAGGTAGATGGGGGTGCGGCTTGGGGTGGGAGGAAGGGATGGGTGAGAGGAAGAACCGGTTAGGGAGGCAGAGACAGGTTGGACTGGTTTTGGGATGCAGTGGGTGGGGGGGAAGAGCTGGGCTGGTTGTGTGGTGCAGTGGGGGGAGGGGACGAACTGGGCTGATTCCCAGGAATCAGTCTTGTGAACTTTTGTCGTATTCCCTCTATGGCAAATATATCTTTTGTTAGGCAAGGATCTATTATCACATCTATCACTACCTAAATCATACTGTACCATTCTGTGTTTTTCTACCACATTAGATAATCTCACACTTATCCACATTAGATTGCCGTGCAATTCTCAATTATTCAACTTGTCTACATCATCTCAAAGCTTCTTTTACATTCTCCTTACCACTGACAATTCCTTCTAGTTGTGTATTACCAGCAAAATTGGAAATATTATGTTGATTTTCTTATCAAAATCATTAATATGTACTGCGAATAGCTACAACTAGTACTGATCTCTGTGGTCATCCACGAGCTGCTGCCATCCACTTCAAAAAAGATCTCTTTATTCATGCTGTTTCCTGTTTGCAAACCACTTCACAATCTGTGCCAATATATTGTCCCTAATTTCGCATCTTTTAATCATGCATAATGATTTCTTATGTGAGACTTCATCAAAGACGTTCTGAAAATCCAAAAACACCACACCCTCTCTTTTCCCTTATCTATTCTACTAATTATGTCATCAAAAAAAACTCCAGTAGGTTTATCAATCACACATGATTTCCCTTTCATAAATCCATGTTCACTTTGTTTAATTCCATTGCCCATTGATATTTACTAAGTGTCCTGCTGTCATGTCTTTCACAATAGTCTTCAGCATTTTACCCACTAACAATGGTAGGCTAATCATTTGAAAGTTCCCTGTTTTCACCTTTCCTCCTTTTCTAAATAGTGTGGTTACAATGCTATATTTTCTATCCTCAATTCTACTGGGACTACTCCAGAATCTACAGAATTTTGGAAAATGACAACCAACCCATCCATTATTTCCACAGCTACCTCCTTAATATCTGGGAATGTAGATTATCGCACCTTTGGTACATATAAGATTTCCAAACCATTCATTTCTCCAGCATGGCTTTTTAAAGACCTAATTTCCATCAGTACATTATTCTTAATAGATCCTTGTTTCCCTATCTTTTCTGAGAAGTTATTTGTAGCTTCTTCTGTACAGACAGAATTAAACTGGTTGCTTAATTGCTCTGTCATCTCCTATTTTCCATTATCAGCCTTCTCATTTCAGACATTTTTCTTCACAAATGTTTTTCTTTTTACATACTTATAGAAGTGTTTTATAATGTGCTTGAATGTTTTGTGCAAGTTTATTGTCATTCTATTTTTCCTCTTTTAATCAATCACATGGCCCTCCTTTGCTGAATTCTAAACTTCTCCCAATCTTCAGCTTCTACTTTTTTTTAGCAACTTTATACAAGTCTTCATTAAATTTAATAATACCCTTAATTTCTTTTGTTTGCCATGATTGGGCCACCCTTTCTGTTGCATTTTTGCACCAGTAGTAAGTGTATAACTGTTGCAATGCATACATCCATTCTTAAAATACTAGCCATTGCCTATCCACACCTATTTTTAAAGTTTCCCAATTAAACTGCAGTCGGTTCGTGTTTCATACCTTTGTCTAGATTTAGGACCCTAGTTTTGGATTGGACAACTTCACTTTCCATCCCTATGAAGAATTCTATAATGTTCTGGTTACCCTTCCCAAAATCCAACTGGCACAATATGATAATCAGTTAACCCCTTCTCATTGTACATCATTAAATCTAGGATAGCATGCTCTTCAGTTAGTTCCTCATCATATTGGTCTGAAAACATCTTGCATTTATTATGGCAATTCAACTGCCACTATATTAATGCCCACTTTATAGTTAGATTGAAGCCATTCATGATTACTGTAACACCTTGCTCCATGCATCTCAATGTCATCCCCTACCTTGCCACTACTGCTTGGAGTCCTGTAGATAATAAACATTAATGTTTTCTGGCCCTTATTATTCAAAGTTCCATCTAGACTGATTCTACATCTAATTTTTTCATAATTTCTCAATGTAGCTTCTCACTATTTTACAGATTTTATTCTTTACTATCACAGTACCCCATACCTATATCCCTTTCCTTTCTGCCTGACTCTCCTAAGCATTGATTACGTTTGGATATTGAGTTCCCAGGCAAGGTGACCCTGTTGCAGCCTTGTCTCTGAAATTACAACTGTACTGTTATTTATTTATAACTGCTTTTAATTTGTCTAATTTATTGTGAACTCTATGCATTCAGATATAATATGTTTAGTTTGTTTTTTCAACATATTTCCATTTTATTTTGTACTGTAGCCCTGTTTGTTGCCAGCTTTTATTTCCTCTGTTCCTATTTCAGCTTTCTTCTTTTCCACTTCTCATTTTTAATTTTTTTCCCCTCCGTGTGGCTTCCCACTCATTTTTTTCATTTCCTGCCACTCTAGTTTAAACTCTCCTCCTTAATACTAGCAAATGTCCCAATAAGGAGACCAGTACTAATCTTGCTATGTAGTTTGTACAGGTTCCACTTGCACCAAAATTGTTTTCAATGCTTCAGAAATCTAAATCCCTCGATCTCTCCAGCCACACAATTAATCATTCAATTCTATTCTTGATCTGTCAAGCACATAGTACTGGAAGTAATACAATTGTTGATGTTGGGAGGGTAACGGTGTACTGATAATGTAACCGTACTATTAATTCAGAGCCCTGGTTAATGTTCTGGGAGCATGGGTTCAAATTCTAATGTGACAGATGGTAACATTTGAAATTATTAAAATCTGGAATTGAAGGTAGCATAATGATGACCATGTAGCCCATTTGGTTCGCTAATCTGGTCTTTTAGGGAAGGAAATCTGTTGTCCTTACCTGTGACTCCAGACCCACAGAATGTGGCTCATTATTAACTGCCCTCTGAAATGAACTAGCAATCCACTCAGTTGTACCAAATCATTGCAACAAAAGCAGAATAAAACCAGATATAAGCACTGAAAACCATAGCAATAAACACAGCCATGTCAACCCTGCAAAGATATTCTTCAACAACATCTGGTGGATTGTACCAAAATTGGGAAATCTCCCATAGACTAGTAAAGCAACAGTGTGATACAGTCTTATTGCTGGACTCATATTTTACAATGACCCAGATACAGCGACCACTATTTCTTGCAGGATAGAACCACAAAAAGTGGCAGCACAGACGTATACAGTCAGGAAGAAGTTGCTCTGGAAGTCCTTAAGATTCAATGAAAGTGGCATTGAGTCTTGTGTGGCAAGAGGTCATGGGCAAGGAAACTTCCTCCCAATTTTCATACTACCATTGCATACTTCCGCCAAACTCCTAAACATTGAATACTACTTGGAGGATGCACTGACAGTGGCAAGAACACAGAAAATATTCTGGATAGTGGATTTCAATATCCACAACCAACAGTAGTTCAGTAGCTCTACTACCAATCACAGGCAAAGACCTAGATACGTAGCTATTAGACTTGGTCCACAGCCGGTGGTGAAGGAACTAATGAGGAAAAAAACCAACTTGAGTTTGTCCTCCCCAGACTACCTGTCACAAATGCATCCGTTCAATGTGGTCATCGTGGGAGTGATTACCACACAGCCTTTATGGAGAAAATGTCCATCTTTTCATTGAGGAACACCATCCTCCATGCTCAATAAGACCATCTTTGAACAGAGTTAGCAACTCAAAGCTGGGCAACTATGAAATAATGTGGGCCACTGTCATCACCATTATTGTGTTCAAGAACAATCTTTAACTCACTGCCAACAAGTTGGGGGATCAACACTAGATTAATGATGAGTGCAAGAATGCATGCCACAAGCAGCACCAGGCATACGTGCAAGTGTGGTGTCAATCTGGTGAAGCTATAAGACAGGGCAACCTCCATGTCAAATAACAGAAGCAGCAAGCAATAAGACGGGGTAAGCAATTCCACAGCTAACAGATCAGATCTAAGCTCTACAGTCCTGCTGTATCAGTTGTGAACGATAATGGATAAGTAAACAATGTCTTTCCGAAGAAATTCCTTAATGTGTATCACATTAACCACCACAAGTTGGAAGCACAGGCCATGCATCATGCTGCCTAGAGATGTTCCTTCAGTACAGGTACAGACATCTTTGAGAATCAGTGAAGAGTCAGCATAATAGAGAAAAGAAAAAGTGAGATAGATCAAACACATTGCAGCTATATAAAACCCTTATTAGGCCGCATTTGGAGTATTATGTGCAGTTTTGGTCACCACACTACCAGAAGGATGTGGAAACTTTGGAGAGAGTGCAGAGAATGTACACCAGGATGTTGCCTGGTCTCCAGGGTATTGACTATGAGGAAAAGTTAAAAAGACAAGGATTGTTATCACTGAAAAGAAGGTGGCTGAGAGGAGATCTGATAGAGGTCTACAAAATTATGAGTGGCATAGAAATGGTGGATAGTCAGAGGCTTTTTCCCAGGTTTGAAGTTTCAATTACAAGGGGGCACAGGTTCAAGATCTGAGGGGGAAAGTTAAGGGAGATATGCAAGGGAAGTTTTTCACGCAGAGAGTGATAGCAGCCTGGAATGCACAACCAGAAGAGGTGGTGGAAGCAGGCACATTGAAGACATTTAAGGGGCACCTAGATGGGTACATGAATAGGGAGGGAATAGAGGGATATGGATCAAAAAATGGCAGGTTTGTTTTTAGATTAACTAAGGAATGATGGTCGGCATGGGCTTGGAGGGCCAAAGGGCCTGTTCCTGTGTTCTACTTTTTCATTAGTTTATTTATTCCCAGCAGCGATTATACATTCGTATGCACCTGCTGTGGGAAAATCTGTCAATCAGGGTTAGACCTGATTCAACACCAACAAGCCAGTAATCATAAGTATAAACTTCTTAAAATCTTTGTCCATGAAGAAACGTCAAGAAAATTAACCAACTTCTGCTGAGCGTGTACATTCCCACTTAAGCCTGGATAAATTTAGAATTTATTTGAGTAATGGTATCTGCAACAATGACAGCAGTTTGAATCTGCTTGGGCATTGAGTATTTATGGGAAAGATGGGAAAATGTTAACAATAGAAGGAACAGATTTAATGATTAAGAATGAAATAACTTCAAATGAAAAAATAGGATATGATAGGTGTTAAGCAGATAGTAGCAAATTTATGGGTGCATGTAAGAAATAGAGAAGAGCTTAAGCTTGTAGCAGGAGGTATGTACAGGTTCCTTTCTAGTAATTGTGAAGTGGCGGGTTAAATAAATGCTGCAATTAGACAAACATGTAGCATTGTGGTTTCTGCATTAACAGATCTGCACTATTAAATGTTTGTAAAGTACATCTTCCTTAATTCTTTATTTTCCCCATTAAAACCATCTGTTCTGGAATCTGCCACGTGGAAACTATATCTGCTCATTTGTAATTTTAAAGACTTCTAACAGATCTCCTTTTAGATTTCTCTTTTCCAGAGAAAGTGCTCAATTCCGCTCAATATTTACGTAATAGCTTACTGTGTGCTTACACACTAATTTAAAAATACAAAAGTGGAACATAATTAAAATAACACAGCATTTTTCAGTTATTGGAATCAAATACAAAAAGGTTTGCTGTTGAAAAGCAGGAATGCAAATGCAAACTTCATCCTGGCTGACTTTCATTGTTTCATTGCAAGAATGTTCATGGTTGCAGCATAAATTCATTAATTATGTTTGCTGTATAGTCAGTTCCTCCAGCTACTTATCACTGGTGCTGAGTACCGCACTCTGATTGATGTTTTGATAGTATTCTGCTTTAGCTCAGTAATTATAGCTATGGAATTGTGAAAATCATTGTTAAAGCAATGTGTCTTCATCACCAATTGATTTGCAGTTTCACCAGATATTAATGAGAAAAAAATAGATTATAAATGACAAATGGCCCAGCAGTTTAAACAGAAAAGTGGCAGATATCCAGCTGGAGATTTGAGTCCCAGCTGTTGGAGGTATTGCTTCATGTGAGTGAATGATTCCACCTCGGTTTTGCCTTTCCGTAGGGGAAGTGGCTAGAAATTGACTGATTATCTCAATTTGTTCTGCAATCTTAGAGCAAAGGTAGCTCTGGCAAAGTCTAGGACTCTGACTGCCCTATCCGCTTAGTCAGAGTCAAGATGGGAAATTGGACTGGGAGCAAGTGGCACCTTGAAGGAAAGAATCTGTGAAGGGAAACGCAATAAAAAGTCTATTAGAGGTGTCAAAATGCGAAAGAGTAATGATCAACTGAAACCGAAAAAAATTGAATGACATGCATAGTAGAATGATATAAACTGAGAAAAGTAAATATGAATTTATGTGATTATAAACAATGGTTGGAAAAATAAACAAAAAGCAAATGAAATGCAATAATTAACTGATTTCTGAAAATATAAACTCCTTACTTTAAAGCAATTAAGTATAAATTGAATTATATTTTATTGTCACATGTACTCAAGTATAGGTGTACAGAGTTCCATTCTCCAGTGCTATCTTTATTACAAAAAAACAGCAGATATAAAAGAAAGAGAGCCAGAAAGAAAAAAAACTGTCCAGATCTAAAAGTCCCATTTCAATCAAAGTGTTTGGAACGGGAGGGATACAGCAGCATGAAGAAATTGCAGAAGTGTGGAAAGATATTGGCTTGGCCACTTTGGTCCTGTGCTGCTGATGGTCCTCACGATAAGTTCACCTTTTTGAAATGTATAAATCCTCAGGGGAATTGTCAGGGTGGATGCTGAAAGGATGCTCCCTTTCCCTTATGGGGAGATGAACAAGGAGACTCAGTTTGAAAAAGAGGCCTCCCAGAGAAAATGGAGATGGACAGAGTTATTTTTCTCAATGGCCCAAACCTACTTGAAGTTTGCTTCTTTGCAGGTCATGGGAATTTACTGAGATAACAATGACCACGTTCATTTGGGACTGCAAGAGGTAACAGATGAAGGCCAGATTGTACGGGGTTACCATGAGGGTGTACTGTAGGGACTGGAGAATGTAATGCAAAGTAGAGAACTCAATGTCACAGAATAACAGAGAACAGGGAGACCTCACACTCCCTAACTCATTTACTCAGTGAGCTGCTCTCGCCCAGTCTGGTGCCAGGCCCCACATACAAAGACATGAGGTTTCCCATCTCCTTCTGTTCCCTCACCTCTGAAGCAGTTGGTGAGATACCATCGAATAGATATTTACACTGTTACATATTTTCCAGAAGTACTATTTCCTAACAGAGGTCTTAAAAGTATAAACTAGAGAAGGTAACAGAGACAGAGGAGGTTGCAGTGTAAGAAGAGGTTTCAGCAATCAGGGTGTTTCAAGGTATGGTATAAGGTTACTAAGTGAGGGATGGCTACAGGTATTGGATGAGAATACAAAGATAGGTAGGGCTTTACAAGGATGTTACAGAATAGGGAGGTTTGTAAGTAGTGAGGGAGGTTTGACAGATAGGGAGTATTCTGGGATCCAATAAAGGAAACAGTGAGTGGGAACATTATAGTAGCTTATGCAAGTTGCACAGAAAGGGAGGGTCCTAGGGACTGAAAGAGGTTTTGGAGATAGGGAATGACAGGTAGAAAAGACAGGAATAGACCATTAAGCCCAACAATCCAGCTCCACTATTCAATAAGATCTCCTCTCCAAACTCTAATTCTGTAGTGGCTGCAGTAATTTACAATACTAGGGAGGGTTGGAGCATCTGGAGAACGTTACAGAGAGAGATAGGGAGGGCTTTGGAGTCTGGTTGAGGTTAAAGGGATAAGGAGAGTTGTTCAGACTGGAGATAATTACAGAGATAGGCAGGGTTGCAGAGATTATAACGGGGGCATTTATAGAGAGTGTGGTAAAGAGGAGAGGACAATACAGAGAAATGGAGGTATGTGGTAGGGATGGTAGAGTGATTGGGCAGATCATAGGTGTTAGTATAGGTTTTGGAAATAAATATCGCAGTCATGTCTGGAGGGGTTTATAGAGATAAGAATCGATTTGAGAACTAGCGGAAGCTATAGACGTAAACAGCTGTGATGACTAAGGAGATTACCCACATAGGAGGAGCAGTAGAGAAAGAAGAGTTTACAGAGAAGTGTGTTATAGACATGGGAAGACCTCACAGAGATTGTGAGGGTTGGAGGAACTAAATAATGTAGTAATGATTTGGAGGAAGGAAGCCAATGTACTGTAGCTAAATTTACAGACAGCATAAAAATAGGTGAAAAGGCAGGTTGTGAGAGGAATACAAACAGCTTATAAAGAGATATTGTATCAGTGATAATGGGAACTGCAGATGCTGGAGAATCCAAGGTAATAAAATGTGAGGCTGGATGAACACAGCAGGCCAAGCAGCATCTCAGGAGCACAAAAGCTGACGTTTCGGGCCTAGACCCTTCATCAGAGAGGGGGATGGGGTGAGGGTTCTGGAATAGATAGGGAGAGAGGGGGAGGCGGACCGAAGATGGAGAGAAAAGAAGATAGGTGGAGAGAGTATAGGTGGGGAGGTAGGGAGGGGATAGGTCAGTCCAGGGAAGACGGACAAGTCAAGGAGGTGGGATGAGGTTAGTAGGCAGGAGATGGAGGTGCGGCTTGAGGTGGGAGGAAGGGATGGGTGAGAGGAAGAACAGGTTAGGGAGGCAGAGACAGGTTGGACTGGTTTTGGGATGCAGTGGGTGGAGGGGAAGAGCTGGGCTGGTTGTGTGGTGCAGTGGGGGGAGGGGACAAACTGGGCTGGTTTAGGGATGCGGTGGGGGAAGGGGAGATTTTGAAGCTGGTGAAGTCCACATTGATACCATTAGGCTGCAGGGTTCCCAAGCAGAATATGAGTTGCTGTTCCTGCAACCTTCGGGTGGCATCATTGTGGCACTGCAGGAGGCCCATGATGGACATGTCATCTAAAGAATGGGAGGGGGAGTGGAAATAGTTTGCGATTGGGAGGTGCAGTTGTTTGTTGCGAACCGAGCGGAGGTGTTCTGCAAAGCGGTCCCCAAGCCTCCGCTTGGTTTCCCCAATGTAGAGGAAGCCACACCGGGTACAGTGGATGCTGTATACCACATTGGCAGATGTGCAGGTGAACCTCTGCTTAATGTGGAATGTCATCTTGGGGCCTGGAATAGGGGTGAGGGAGGAGGTGTGGGGGCAAGTGTAGCATTTCCTGCGGTTGCAGGGGAAGGTGCCGGATGTGGTGGGGTTGGAGGGCAGTGTGGAGCGAACAAGGGAGTCACGGAGAGAGTGGTCTCTTCGGAAGGCAGACAGGGGTGGGGATGGAAAAATGTCTTGGGTGGTGGGGTCAGATTGTAGATGGCGGAAGTGTCGGAGGATGATGTGTTGTATCCGGAGGTTGGTGGGGTGGTGTGTGAGAACGAGGGGGATCCTCTTTGGGCGGTTGTGGCGGGGGCAGGGTGTGAGGGATGTGTTGCGGGAAATCGCCGAGGCCAGACGCCAACTCTCCGACACCACCTCCTACCGCCCCCTCAAACATGACCCCACACCTGAGCACCAAACCATCATCTCCAACACCATTCATGACCTCATCACCACAGGGGACCTCTCACCCACAGCTTCCAACCTCATTGTTCCCCAACCCCGCATGGCCCGTTTCTATCTCCTTCCCAAAATCCACAAACCCGCCTGCCCTGGTCAACCCATCGTCTAAGCCTGCTCCTGCCCCACCGAACTCATCTCCACCTATCTGGACTCCATTTTCTCCCCTTTGGCCCAGGAACTCCCTACCTACGTCCGTGACACCACCACGCCCTCCACCTCCTCCAGGACTTCCAATTCCCTGGCCCCCAACACCTCATTTTCACCATGGGCGTCCAGTCCCTATACACCTGCATTCCGCATGCAGATGGCCTCAAGGCACTCCGCTTCTTCCAGTCCCACAGGCCCGACCAGTCCCCCTCCACCGACACCCTCATCCGCCTAGCTGAACTCGTCCTCACCCTCAACAACTTCTCCATTTCGACTCCTCCCACTTCCTACAGACTAAGGGGGTGGCCATGGGCACACGCATGGGCCCCAGCTGTGTCTGCCTCTTTGTAGGTTACGTGGAACAGTCCCTCTTCCGCACCTACACAGGCCCCAAACCCCACCTCTTCCTCCATTACATTGATGACTGTATCGGCACCGCCTCTTGCTCCCCAGAGGAGCTCGAACAGTTCATCCACTTCACCAACACCTTCCACCCCAACCTTCAGTTCACCTGGGCCATCTCCATCACACCCCTCACCTTCCTGGATCTCTCAGTCTCCATCTCAGGCAACCAGCTTGTAACTGATGTCCATTTCAAGCCCACCGACTCCCACAGCTACCTAGAATACACCTCCTCCCGCCTACCCTCCTGAAAAAATTCCATCCCCTATTCCCAATTCCTCCGCCTCCGCCGCATCTGCTCCCACAGTGAGGCATTCCATTCCCGCACATCCCAGATGTCCAAGATCTTGAAAGACCGCAACTTTCCCCCCACAGTGATCAAGAACGCCCTTGACCACGTCTCCCGCATTTCCTGAAACACATCCCTCACACCCCGCCCCCGCCACAACCGCCCAAAGAGGATCCCCCTCGTTCCCACACAGCACTCCACCAACCTCCGGATACAACGCATCATCCTCCGACACTTCCGCCATCTACAATCCGACCCCAACACCCAAGACGTTTTTCCATCCCCACCCCTGTCTGCTTTCCGGAAAGACCACTCTCTCCGTGACTCCCTTGTTCGCTCCACACTGCCCTCCAACCCCACCACATCCGGCACCTTCCCCTGCAACCGCAGGAAATGCTACACCTGTCCCCACACCTCCTCCCTCACCCCTATCCCAGGCCCCAAGATGACATTCCACATTAAGCAGAGGTTCACCTGCACATCTGCCAATGTGGTATACTGCATCCACTGTACCCGGTGTGGCTTCCTCTACATTGGGGAGACCAAGCGGAGGCTTGGGGACCGCTTTGCAGAACACCTCCGCTCGGTTCGCAATAAACAACTGCACCTCCCAGTCGCAAACCATTTCCACTCCCCCTCCCATTCTTTAGATGACATGTCCATCATGGGCCTCCTGCAGTGCCACAATGATGCCACCTGAAGGTTGCAGGAACAGCAACTCATATTCCGCTTGGGAACCCTGCAGCCTAATGGTATCAATGTGGACTTCACCAGCTTCAAAATCTCCCCTTCCCCCACCGCATCCCTAAACCAGCCCAGTTTGTCCCCTCCCCCCACTGCACCACACAACCAGCCCAGCTCTTCCCCTCCACCCACTGCATCCCAAAACCAGTCCAACCTGTCTCTGCCTCCCTAACCTGTTCTTCCTCTCACCCATCCCTTCCTCCCACCCCAAGCCGCACCTCCATCTCCTACCTACTAACCTCATCCCACCTCCTTGACCTGTCCGTCTTCCCTGGACTGACCTATCCCCTCCCTACCTCCCCACCTATACTCTCTCCACCTATCTTCTTTTCTCTCCATCTTCGGTCCACCTCCCCCTCTCTCCCTATCTATTCCAGAGCCCTCACCCCATCCCCCTCTCTGATGAAGGGTCTAGGCCCAAAACGTCAGCTTTTGTGCTCCTGAGATGCTGCTTGGCCTGCTGTGTTCATCTAGCTCCACACTTTGTTATATTATAAAGAGATATTGATAGGTTAAACAAATGAGTAAAAAGTTGCCAAATGAATTATAATGTGGGAAAATGTGAAGTCGTTCTCTTTAGAAGGGTGGTCAAAAGAATTGTGTATTATTTAAATGGAAGAAAACTGCAGAAAACTGGAACACAAACTGGCAGCTCCAACAACAATAGCTGAAGAAACTTGACACTATCCTGGAGAAAGCAGCCCACTTGTTTGGCACCTCATCCAGAAACATCCACTCTCTCCATCACTGGCACTCAGGAGCAGCAGTATGTATTACCTACAAGATACACAGCAAAAAATCACCAAAGATCCTTAGAGAACACCTTCTAAACCCACAACCACTTCCCTTTAGGAGGCAAGGGCAGCAATACATGGGAACACCACCATCTGTAAGATACCCAACAAGCCACTCATCACCCCGACTTGAAAATACATCACCACTCCTTCACTGTTCCTGGATCAAAATCTTGGAATTCCCTCCCTAAGGACATTGTGAATCAATCCACAGCAGATGGACTGCAGCAGTTCAAGAAGGCAGCTCACCACCACCCGCTCAATGATGACCAGCGATGGGGAATAAATGCTAGCTAGACAGCGATGCACACATCCTACAAATGGATAGAAAACAAAATATATAAAACATTTTCCTAGCTACCATAGTTCTGAAGAAGGGTCATTGGACCCAGAATGTTAACTTTGCATCCTCTCCAAACATACTGCCAGACCTGCTGAGTTTCTTTAGAAATTCCTGCTTTTGCTCCCTTCTCCAGTTAGTTGGTAATTGTAACTCTTGATTAAGGTCATGACCTCTGGTCTAACTTGTTCCTTGAGGATTTACCTGTTAATAAACAAAAGATTATATAAAGTATCCTGTCTCAGAGAATGCATATCTGGAATGTCACTAAAGACAGCCTTAGAGAGAAATTGTAAAGTACTTAAAACCACTCCATTATCTCTTCCAGTTTGAATGTTATTTTGACAATTATAAAATTGCACAGCTGCTATTTGCTCTTTAGAGTATTATTTTCAAATAACTCAGTATTAATAATTGATAGGTAGCCATTTCATTTTAAAGCTTGAAAAACCTAAGGGACTAAAATAATCAAGGATGCTTGGACATATTAGAATTCACTACCACAGGAATAGTTGAGACAAGAGACATCGATGTATTTAAGGGAAGATACACAGGGCGATGGAGAAAGGACTAAATGTGGCTAAATGAAAAAAATTTGGGAGGACGTGCATGAGAAACATAATGCCTACACTGGCCGGTTGGGACTGAAGGCCTGTTTCAGACCACATTGATTCAATTTCATTTAAGTTAATTGCATAATGACAAGAAATCAAGATAAAAATTGAGGAAAGACACCAATGAAGGAAGAGGAAATCTGAACAAACCTGCAAAACTGAAGGATAGGAATGGCAGGAACCATGTACTGCTGGTAAACAAAGCTTTTCACTGTACTGCAGTACAGGTGACAATAAATCAATCAATTGATCAGAAGGGAAGCTTAAAGTTAGTTAAAAGGGAAAAGGAAGGATACAATAGGTCTAGGCAGCTACAAATTGACAAAGTCCTTGAGGAGTATAGAGAAATTGGAAAGAAACTTAAATACGGAATTAAGAAGGCTGAAAGGGGCCATGAAGTGCCTTTAGCAAACAAGGTCAAGGAGAATCCCAAAGTTTTTTATGCATGTATTTGAAGAAAGAGGGTGGCAAGGGAAAGAGTAGGCCGTCTCAAGGACAAAGGAGGAAGTTATGCGTGGAGCCACAGGAAGTGGCAGAGTTCCTTAATGAGTATTTTGTATTAGTATTCATTAAGGAGAAAGACAAGACAGATGTCGAGGTCAGGGATGAGTGTGTGAATATTCCAGAGAATGTCAATATATTAAAGGAGAAAGTTTTGGGTATCCTAAATTGCATTAAGTAGATGAGTCCCCAGGGCTATCCCAGGTCACTGTGAGGGGCAAGGACAGAAATACCTGGGGCATTAGCAGATATTTTCACATCTCCTTTGCCCACAGGCGAGTTTCCAGAGGACTGATGATTAGCCAATATTATTCCCTTATTTAAGAAAAGAAGCAGGGATAATCCAGGAAATCATGGGCTGGTGAGCCTGTTATCTGTAGTTGGGAAGGTCTTGGAGAAGATATTGAGGGGCAAGATATATGCATATTTGGAAGGAAACAGACTAGTAAGTGATTGGCAGCATGGTTTTGTATGGTGAAGATCATGTCTCACTAACCTGATTGAATCTTTTGAAGAGATGACAAAGATAATTGATGAGGGAAGGACTGTGGATGTAGTTTATATGGATTTTAGTAAGGTTTTTGATGAAGTCCCACATGGCAGATTGGTACAAAAACTAAAATCACATGGGATTCGGGGTGGGCTGGCTAGATGGATATAAAACTGGCTTGGTCATAGAAGACAGAGGGTAGTTGTGGAAGGGTGTTTTTCACAATGGAGACCTGTTCCACAGGGCTCAGCCTTAGGTAGGATATATAAATGATCTGGAGGAAACTGTGCGTGGTCTGATTAGTAAATTTTCAGATGACACGAAGTTTGGTGGAGTTGCTGATAGTGCTGACAATTGTGGAAGAATACAACAGGTTATAGATAGATTGGCGATTTGGGCACAGAAATGGCAAATGGAGTATAATCCTGACAAATGTAAGGTGATACATTTTGGAGGATCAAATTTAAGTGCGAATTACACTGGAAATGGCAGAACCCTTAGGAATAGTAACATATAGATGGATCTGGGTGTACAGTCCACAGTTCCCTACAAGTGGCAACGTGGGTGATCCAAGTGATTAAGCAGGCATTTGGCATGCTTGCCTTCATTGGCTTGGGCATGGAGTGCTAGAGTTGGCAAACCATATTGCAGCTATAGAAAACTCTTGTGAGGCTGCACTTAGAGTATTGTATGCATTTTTAGACACCACACTACCAGAAGGACGTGGAAGTTTGGAGAGAGTGCAGAGAATGTTCACCAGGGTGTTGCCCGGTCTCAAGGGCATTGACTATGAGGAAAGT
This sequence comes from Stegostoma tigrinum, assembly GCF_030684315.1. Taxonomy (NCBI): domain Eukaryota; kingdom Metazoa; phylum Chordata; class Chondrichthyes; order Orectolobiformes; family Stegostomatidae; genus Stegostoma; species Stegostoma tigrinum. The sequence continues at coordinate 98,021,220 of NC_081357.1, forward strand.
TTAAAAAGACTAGGATTGTTTTCACGGAGAAGACAGTAGCTGAGAGGAGACCTGATAGAGGTCTACAAATTTATGAGAGGAATAGATAGGGTGGATAGTCAGAGGCTTTTTCCCAGGGTTGAAGTTTGAGTTACAAGGAGGCACAGGTTCAAGGTGTGAGGGCGAAAGTTTAAGTGGAAAGTGCAAGGGACATCTTTCACGCAGAGTGTGGTCGGAGGCTGGAATGCACTGCCAGAAGAGGTAGTGGAAGCAGGCACGTTGGTGACATTTAAGAGGCATCCGGATGATTATATGAATGTGGAGGGAATAAAAGGATATGCACTGAATAAGGGCAGAACGTTTGTTTTTTAGTTTAGTTAGCGCATGATGATCAGCAGAGCCTCAGACGGTTGAAGGTTCTGATCTTGTGTTGTACTTCTCTTTTATTCTTTTTTCTTCTGTGTGCTTCAACTAGTGAGGAATTTATGGTCTAGGTCAGTAATGCCTAATCCAACTTCTTGTACTGCTTACGTATAGTGCTCATGATTAATATGCCAGAATATAAAATGGTGGCAAACTCTGTTTGTCATGAAAATCAGTCATTACAAAGGATTTTTTCTACTTATTTAAATGTTCTCTGTAAAGATGTTCATTGTCTGAAGAAAATGAGTTACTGAAAAAGCAAATAATTGAAAAGTATCCGTAGCAACCAGAGACCTCAACTTATGCTGAGTGTTCAAGGTCAGAGACAAAGCAAAATGGCAGATCATTCATGAACATAAAAAAATCCTGAGTAGATTATCTTTCCACAAATACTTGTGCTTTTCTCACAGAACACCCATTTGTTGTTTATGATTTTATACTACGAATTAACCCAGTCCCACAATAAATGGAGGAATTATTCATCAGCTAGGAACTCATGTTAGATTTATTGTTTTACTAGACTTATTCAGCAAAGATAGTCGATTTATATTTTGAATATATCTCAGTTTAGCTATGACCACAGGTCAGAACTTAAAAGCATGGTAGATATTTTTAACTTATATTCCATGTAATTCCAAATTGTGTTTTTGAAAAAAAGGCCTGCACAGCAAATTGGCTGTAGATGTAAATTAAATGATTATGTGGAGATTGAGAGAGAGAGAGAGACATAGAATGTCACACCCATGGATGTGAAGGAAGCTCCAAGCAATAGCTCTTCAAAGGGGGAACAGGCAAATTAAAACTGACTGGACTGTGGCCTCTTCTAAGTACAAAGATATTGAGGGACTGACAAATGCCTGCTCAATAGCAAGTCTCCTCTGCAGATTAAGTCCTAAACTGCAGACACATTTTGGATTTTTCCCTTTGAAGAATATAAATTACAGTAGTTAAAGAGACAGTTTCAACTATACTAGCGTGTGCTAGCGGGATTGAACATTCTCATATGTACAAACCTGGGTCGAAGCGATAGCATACACCAAGGTTGAAGAACTATCCCCCAGTTACTCCTATATTGTAGGCAAAGGGATACTTCCATGCTCAGTGCCAGAAGCCAGTTAGTTAACAACCAGACAATAAAAAAAATGGGATAACAGGTCAAGTCTCACTCACCCTGAAAGCTAGAAACCAATCACAGTCAAAAAGAATCAGAGATACAGAATCACAACCAGTCTGCAAAACTAAGCCTCATGAAACCCACACTTCAACTACAAATGTCAACATTACAAGAAAGTATCACTGCAATGGCCATAATGTTCAAATTCCCAGAATTCACAAACAATTCAGAGATAGATCTGTATTTTTTTCTCTTTATCATTTTGGACTCACCTCTTATTTCTAATCTGTCTGCGATTGTGTTACTTTACCAATTCCTCTCCTAATTTTTAATTGTTAAGTCATAAAAACCTGGTTCCGTTGGCTCCTTTCAAACCATAAGTTCTTTGGACCTGGGAGAAAAAGATCGTCAAGGGAAGAGGTCTATTTTTCAAGTAACATTGTAGCAACTAACTGAGGGTGAAGTGAATAAAGACAGGAGCTTGTGCATCTTCCTCACATTGGAATTTAACCATTTGGGATATCCTGGCTGGAGCTGTAATAAATTGGGAAACATACAGAGGCAAAGTGAGAGTGATAGCCCTTGATATCAAGACTGCATTTGACCAAGTGTGGCATGAAGGAGTCCTAGAAAAACTGAAATCAATGGGACACAGGGGAAATCACTTTGTTGGTTACTGGTGCTCAGTCATCTCAGCTGCACAGCATCTCTATAGATGTTTCTCAGGGCAGTGTCCTGGGCCAATCATTTTCAGCTGCTTCATCAATGACCTCCCTTCCATCCTAAGGTCGGAAGTAGGAATATTTACCAATGATTGCATGTGACTCCTAGATACTTAAATATTGCACGTTCAAATGCAACAAGATCTGGACAATTTCCAAGCTTGGGCTGAACAATGGCAAGTCATATTCATGCCATTCAAATGCCAAGGAATGAGCATCTCCAATAAGAGACATCTAACCACTGACCCTTGACATTCAATGGCCTTATTATCACTGAATCCTCTATTATCCAACTTCATGGGGGTTACTGCAGACCAGAAACTCAACTGGAATCACTGTATATAAATACAGTGGCTACAAGACCAGGTCAGACACCAGGAATACTGCAGTAACAAAAGCCTGCCCATCATATACAAGGCACAAGTCAGGAGTGTGATGGAATACTCCCCACTTGCTTGAATGATTGCAGCTCCAACAATATTCGAGAAGCTTGACACAGGGCTTAGTGTGGCAGAGAAGTGGGTGGGAAACAGAGCAGTAGGTCAGCATGTGCAGTGTTTGAGGTAAAGTTAGAGGTTAAGTCAAGTAAGACTACTAGGAAAATCAGGCGGGGTCACGTTAATGAACATGGTGGGTCTGACAGTCTGAAGTGCATTTCTTTCAATGCAAGGTGTATAACAGGTAAGACAGATGAGCTGAGACAATAAAAACAAAGTTCCCGGAAAAGCCCAGTGGGTCTGGCAGCATCTGTGAAGGAGAAAAACAGAGTTAACGTTTCAGGTCCAGTGACCCTTCCTTAGAACTGGTGAGCTGAGAGCCTGGATTACTACATGAAACTATGAAGCTGTAGCCATTACAGAAAACTGGTTGAGAGAAGGGCAGGACTGGCAACTTAATGTTCCATGTTACATGACTGATTAAGGAGAATGTCACAGCTGTACTAAGAGAGAGCGCCTTGGAGGGCTCATCCAGTAAAGTCGTGTGGGTAGAACTACGGAATAAGAAAGGTGCAATCACCATGATGGCATTTTACTATAGGCCTCCCAATAGCCAGGCAAAGATAGGTGAACAGGCATGTAAACAGATCATGGAAAGTTGTCAAAACAACAGAATTGTTGTAACAGATGATTTAACTTACCCAACATTGACTGGGACTCCATTAATTCTTTAGATGCTTAGGTGGGGCAGAATTTGTTAGATGTATCCAAGAGGGTTTCTTCAAGTAATATGTAGATAGTCCAAATAAAAGACCTTGTGTTGGGAATGAGGTGAAAGTTTTCGTTAAAGGCCAGTTGATTGGAGTTCAGGACCAGCATGATCCTGTGAGGATGAAAGATAATCATCATCATCATCATCATAGAATCCCTACAGTGCCTTTGACCTTTTGGCTCAACAAGTCCACACCGACCCTTGGAACATCCCACTCAAACCCATCCCCCTATAACACACACACACCACTGAACACTACGGGCAATATAGCAACAGCCAATCCACCTAGCCTGCACATCTTTGGACTGTAGGAGGAAACTGGAGCACCCAGAGGAAACCGACGCAGATGTGGGGAGAATGTGTGCAAACTCCGCACAGACAGTTGTCTGAGGGTGGAATCAAACCCAGGTCCCTGGTGCTGTGAAGCAGCAGTGCTAACCACTGATCCATATTTAGGGACCCCAGAGGATGAGAGATATTGAAAGATTTCTCACAAAAAGAAAGGAAGCAAATGTAAGGTTTGGGAAACTGAAATCAGACAAGGCACTTTAAGGATACAATGGAAGCAAAATAAGATTTAAACCAGGAGTTGGGACAGCAAAAGGGGCCGTGGAATGTCCTTGGCAAGCAGGATTAAAGAGAATCCCAAGGGATTTTATACATATATTAGGAGCATGTAACCAGAGGAAGTGGTTGAGGTCCTTAATGATTACTTCGCATCAGTATTCACCAAGGAGAAGGACATGAACAATGCTATGTTGAGACAGGGTTATGTTAATGTTCCAGGCAATGTCAATATTAAGAAGGAGGTGGTGTTGGATGTCTTGAAAGACATTAGGTAAGTCCCCAGGATCTACCCCAAGATACTGAGGAGACAAAGGAGGAGATTGCAAGGGCTTGACAGAAATCTTCATATCCTCTTTAGCCACAGGTGGAGTTCCAGAAGACTGAAGGCTCACCAATGTTGTTACTTTGTTAAAGAAGGGCAGGAAATTATAGGCTGTTTTGCAAAAAACACGAAAGTTGATGGAGTTGCGGATAATGAAGAAAGTTGTCAAAGAATGCAGGAGTATATAGGTCAGTTGGAAAATTGGATGGAGAAATGGCAGATGGAGTTTAATCTCGACGAGTGTGAGGTGATGCATTTTAGTCAAATTCAAGAGGAAAATTTGTAGTAATTAGCAGGACCTTTAGCAGCATTCTAGAGAGGTCTTGGAATTCAAATCCATAGCTTGCTGAAAGGAGCAACATGAGTGGAAAAGGTGGTAAAGAATGGAAACGGCATGCTTGCCTTCGTTGGTCAGGGCAGTGAGTATAAAAGTTGGCAAGTCATGTTGCAGCTGTACAAAACTTTAGGTTACATTTGGAATATTGTGTGTAGTTCTGGTCGCCACATTGTAGGAAGGATGTGGAGGCTTTGGAGAGGGTGCAAAAGAAGTTTACCAGGATGTTGCCTAGATTGGAGTCTACTAGCTATAAGGAGAGATTGGATAATCTTGGATTCATCCAGAATCTGAGCATAACAAAATTGAGGATGTTATGTATTATAGTTGTTGAAAGTTATGTAGGGACATTGCCCCTTTAAGAGGTGAATCACATAACACTAGTGATTGTTCAGGCAGGATTCACAGGCTTGTTCAGATTAGTTTGAGCTTTCACAGAGTACACAACCTTGGAATAAAAACCTCCCTGTTGTATTGGCAGAAAACGATGAGTTCATATGTTCTTAGTTCTGACTGAGGCCTCATAACTGCCCAGTATAGAATAAATGGTGATAAGAGTGATATAGGCTAGCGTGAGAGAAAAAATACTTCACTCACCAGCATGCTCTGACATCAGACAAACAAGTGAGGAACCATCCCCAACTTCAGACCCTGCAACAGAGAAGGGTGGAAGGATGGCAGATTCCTTGTTCCCAAATAAAAATAAAAGAGAAAATCTGAACCTTAAAGAGGAGGAAACGCAGAGCAAGGCTGTGGATTTATCGTACAAGAGATCTCAGGCACAGAGGCAGGGAAAGGAAGAAAATCCCAAATTCAGAGTGAGAAATTGAAGAGGCACTGTTGCAATTCGACTTGGGGGGCTTAAGGAGATAATACCAAATTTAAGAAGGTTTTGATTGCAAAATTGGACCAGGTTGCACACCCAAAATTAAAAGTAAAGTGGTGGAACAATTTAGCATCATCAGACCCTTTGAAGAAGAGAAGAAAAAGAATCAGAGTGTGAGAAGGCCAGTGAGGAATTTAAGTTGAGCATCCTAGAAGTCTAGGGCGAAATAGTTAAATGTTGGGTTGTGCCTAAATTAAATGGGCAAGCCATCAAAGTGGAGATGGAAACTGGGCAGCAATTTCATTTATTCCCAAATCAATTTACAACCAAAACCTGAGACATCTGCCACTCAAACACTCCAACATTGCCCACCACTGTTAGAGCAGGAGGTCCTCTTAAAGAGTATGTAATGATAATGCCACAATCACAGAACTAGGCTACTAAGCTATCCGTCCACGTTGTGAAATGAAATTACCTAGCCTTTATTTGGATTCGTGGCTATAGAAACTAATATTGAAAATGGGAGCCTGTGAACAAAATGGTCAGTTCTAAAAGAAGTCTACAAGACATATTAAATAGGTATCACAGTGTTTTTGAAGACACTGTTGGAGTTTGATGGAGTCCAAGTTAAACTGAGTTTGAAACCAGATACTCAACACAAACCTCTGAGGGCACGCATTGTTCTGGCACGCCATCGAACTGAAAACATAAGCAGAACCAATGAGGCTGGTGAAACTGGCATATTGAAACCAGTAAAGAACAGTGACTGGGCAAACATATGATCACATATGTTTCAAAACATGATGGATTGATCTGAATCTGCAGTGACTTTACTGTTACTATTAATCCAGCACTATGGGCAGATAAACTACCCATTGCCCAAAGATCTGTTCAGTGGCCCAGCAGGGGGAGCAAAAAAATTCAGAAAAATGGATCTTTCGCAGGCCTTCCCACAGATGGGAGTTGCTGCTAAATCCCAAAACCTGGTGTCCTGCTGAAAGATCAGGCTTGTTTCACTATCCAGAAATCCCCTTTGGGATCACGTCAACCTCAATCTTATATCAGCGGTCTACAAACAAATCCTAAGTAGACTAAAAGAAAATCAGTAGCTCCACAGAGGAAGAGTACTTGGAGCTGGAGCAGACAGTAAGATGGTTGCAAGCAGATGGGTTACGAATAAACAAATAAAAATATGTCTCCTTCTAAAAATCGATGGAATAGTTCGGGTACATCATTGATAACACAGGGCTTCACAAGGCATCAAAGGATATGGAGGCAATCATGGAGACTACAGTGTGTCCCAGTTAAGATCATTCCTAGGTCTCATGAATTATGTTGGCAAATGCATTCCGAATTTGGTGATCCTTTTGAAGCCATTTCATAATCTTCTAAGTAAAGGTCAGCCTTGGTAATGGGACCCAGACTGTGAGCTTTAGACAGTTTGGCAAGAGATATGGATAGTTCTGAGGAGACATCTTCATTACTATTGCCAAAATGTTGTCAGGGCCCATAACATTTCCAGTATCCAATGCCTTCAGCCATTCCTTGATGTCACATGGAGTGCGGAGCATTGGTTGAAGACTGGCATCTGTAATGGTGATGAGATCAGGAGGAGGCCAAGATAGATCATTCACCCAGACTGAAGATTGTTGTAAATGGTTCAGCCTTGTCTTTTGCACTGATGTGCTGGGCTCACCCATCATTGAGGATACATATAGTTGTTGAGCATCCTCCTTCAGGGAGTTGTTTAATTGTCCACCACCATGCATGGCTGGATGTGGCAGGACTGTAGAGCTTACCTCTGATCTATTGATATTGGGATTGTTTAGTGCTGTCCATTGCATGCTGCTTCAACTGTTTTGCATGCAATTAGTCCCGTGTTGTAGTTTCACCAGGTTGCTACCTCAGTTTTAGGTTTGTCTGGTGCTGCTCCTAGCATGCCCTCGTAACCTTCATCCAGCCTTGGTGAATCCCCTGGCTTCCAGTAAGTGATATAGTAGGCATTTAGTTTGCAGATTGCTCTTGAGTACAATTCTGCAGCTGCTAATGTCCATCAGTGCCTCTTTGAGATGCTAAATCTGTTCCAAATCTATTCTATTTAGCACAGTGGTCATAGAGTTCCTCAGTGTGAAGAAAGGATTTTGTCTCTTTGAAGACTATGTAATAGTCACTCCTGCCAATATTGTCAATGACAAATGCATTTGCCATTAAAAAAATTGTAAGGGTGAGGTCAAATCATGTTTTCCTTTTCTATTTCACCCATCACCTGCTGCAGACTCAGGCTGCTAGCTATGTCCTTCACGATTCTGCCAGAATTTATGCAGCAATTTATGGGTATGTTATTCACTCATGGAATGTGAGCATCACTGGCTGGGACGGGACCTATTGCCTATCTCTAGTTGTCAATGAGAAGGTAGCGGTAATCTGTCTCCTTGAACCACTGTTGGCCATGTACTGTAGGTAAACCCACAACGCTGTTTGGGAGGAAATTCCAGGATTTTGACCCAATGACAATAAAGGAATGGTGATATTCTTCCAAATCAGGTGGTAAGTGGTCATGGATTTGGAAGGTAACAGTAATATAAGGGACAGAGTATGGCAATGGGTAGTGGGAAGAGGTCCATGAGAAGGAGAAAAAATAATTAGATAGGAAAATTAATTTTCTTTATTGTCACATATCTCATAAAAATACAGTGAGAAGTATTTTGTCGTCACAATCTGGTGCCATTTTGAGTTACAAAAAGAATAAAAAGAAATCAGTTAAATAAGAGTTCATCTTCTGTTCAGATTGGGTCTCAAGCATAGCTCCAGGGCTTCTGCAAGTTCTTCAGAAGGTGTTCCAATTCTCAAGGAGTCCCGCCCTGAGAACAACAATGACAATACTGGTGCCCCAGGACACCCTGGCTCTGCTGCCATCCACCACTGCCAAGGGTCTGGGCTCTGGGCCTACTGCCACCAGGATTATTTGGTGTAGGGACTGCTGCTGCCTCCAGGAGCCTTAAGCATGGTTCCAGGGCCTTTGCAAGGTCTCTGGAATGTGTTCCAATTCTTGGGGAGTCCCGCTCTGGGAACAGCAACAACGACACCAGTGCCCCAGGAGACTCTGGCTCTGCTGCCATCCAGTATCGCCAAGAGTCCAAGCTCTGGGTATACTGCCTCCATGAGTTTCTGCCCAGGAACTACTTCTGATCCATGCCGCTGATGCTGCAGCCATTGCCCCACCAACACTGTTCTGGTCTTGAAGGTGAAGGAAGAAGAGAAAAAGATGACAAAAAGTACACAAAGAAAAAGATGCCACTGGCCCAGAGTGGACTGGCTCTGGTGTGCCCAAACACTATCTATTGTGCTGACATTTACCATCTTGAAGACTAGAGATAAAAGAGAGTCCAAAATAATATTGAACTGGAAGTGCTAATTTTGTTCCTCTTTCCACAAATGCCGCAAAATACAGGAGATGATGGAAGCTCAGAATCTAAAACTGAACTTGGGCTTTCATAGGGTAGGTGCACTTCAGGTCACACACAAGCAAGATTCCTGCTATTTATCACCATCCTGGAATCAATCCTTTGCCATACTGAACACCAATTGGAGGAAGCATTATGGGTACTGAGCTTATTCTGGCCAGGATGCTTCAATGTCCATTGCAGAGAGACAGATTAAGGTGACCTCTTGGCTAATCTTACCTCACTGATCCATTGATAATACCTCCTTTCTATTTATTTCTTAATTTATTCAATAGATTTTGCTTCCAACACTCTACAGGAGAAGTCTGTTCCAAGCTTTGACCGTTGTTTATGGACCAGAATTTTAAATCATTTTTGGACTACTTAATATTTTTAAAGTTGGTCCATAGTAAAGATTCATGTGCTTCAAAAATCCTATTTATTATACCCAAAACAAAACCCAGCAGAAATCAAGAAAATAAAGTGCTTCAAAAAGCTCAGGTACATTTGGAAAAAATGTACCTTTTTTAAATATATAAAAAGGAAGAGAGAGATCAAAGTAAACATCGGCACCTTAGAACACGAATTGGGGAGATAGTTAGGGGAAACAAGGAAATGTCAGAGGAAGGAAACAGATATTTTGCATCAGTCTTTATGGTGCAAGATACTTTGAACCTTGCATTAACATAAAGAATTCCAAAGTAAGCCAATATGATACTTCTGTGCAAAAATTGGGTAACTAGGCTGATTAGCTTTTCATCTATTGTTAGAAAAATATTGGAATTAACTATTTTGGAAGGAGTAACAGAACATCTGGAAAATCATCATCTAGTCAAGCACAGTCACATGTCTTCATGGAAGAGAAATCATATCTGACTAATTTATCTGTGTTTTCTGAGGAACTCTCAAAAAGAGTGGATAGAGGGGAACCGGTAGATGTGTGAGATTTAGATTTCAAGAAGTTGTTCGATTAGGTACTACACATAAAGTTGCTTTAACAGTAGATGGTGCTGGAGGTATGTATTCGTGTGAGAATTGGCTAATAGGAATGAAACATGAATGGGGATGAGTTCTTTCTCAAGTTGGCACTTGTCACTAGTGGGTTTCCAATGGGCTGCAAGTGTTTCCAATATATATTAATGACTTGGAGAAAGTAAGTGAAAGTCTTGCCGCAATTGGATAAGGTACTGGTTAGAACCACATCTGAAGTACTGAGAGCAATTTCCATCCCCTTATTTAGGGAAAGGCCTCATTTCATTGGAGTTACGAGAAGGTTCACTAAGGTGATCTCCAGTATGAAGGGGTTATTTTATGAGCAAAGGTTAAACAGGCTGAACTCACTGGAATTTAGAAAAATGACAGGAGATCTCATTGAAATATAAAGGATTCTTAAGAGCTTGAGGTGTTTCCCCTTTTGGGAAGTCTAAGACCAGATGCCATAGTCTCAGAATAAAGGGACACTAATTTAAGACTGGCATGAGGAAGGATTTAGTCAAGATTTGAGAATCTTTGGAACTCTTTGCCACAGACAGCTGTGGGGCAGTCTTTGTGTATATTTAGGGCTGAAACAGATAAATTCTTACTCAGTAGAGAAATCGAGGGTTAATGGGAAAGTGCAGGAAAGCGGACATGAGAAATGTCAGATCAACCATGATCCTATCGATTGGTGGAGCAGGCTCAAGGGGCTGATGGTCTACGCCTGTTCCTTTTTCTTATGGTCTCATTAAAATCAGTAATATTGAACTGGTGTTTAGGGAATTTTGCCAAAATTTAATAAATGCAACAAATAACTAAAGATCAGTGTTAAGCTATAATACCAAGTAGAATTGTACTCATTGAGCACTCAGCGCTCACTCCCAGAATCAGTTTGTTCTACATAAAGAATGATAAGGAAGAAATAACGCAACACATTCAATGGGAGAAAATATTAAAGTTTTGAGCCTTGAACAACTTTAAAAAGAAATTTAAGGAGATACATGAAGGTGAGAAAGTCCTTACAGGGTATAGCATATTTAGTTCACTTTTGGTACTGATAAACCTAGCTCAGATGAATTTACTATTGAAACAAATAACAAGCTTCTTTCTTTATGAGGCTTCTTCTGTGACTATCTCAAAGTTTTTGCTCCGTGCGACCACGAAAAATATAATGCTTAAAGAACGAAGTGTGCCAAAGGTGAGTTAGTCATCGGGATCTTGTTTAAGCTGCAGCTGAACGGAAGGGCTGGGGGGCGTGGTGTGCGCAGGCGCATGTGCCTCGCGCGACGCGGCGGTAAGATGGCGCGGCACGTATTCCTGACGGGGCCTCCAGGTAGCGACAGCCGAGGTCTACTCTGCGGTTTCGGTAGCTGGTAGGAACGGGAGTGGTGCGGACGGTCGCCGGGCACGGTTCGGGAAAACTGACCGCGGTATCGGGGGTTGGAGAGAACGCGGCCTGAAGTCGGAATCTTGTCTCCCCCCTCCCCCCGCATTTGTGAGATGTTGCTGTGGGTCAAAGCAGTGAAAGCGTTTGGGGAAAATAATCGTGTGGGTGATGAGTGTTAGTTTTATTTTTTCTGAGGGACCAGGTTTTGTACCCGCCAACCCCCAAAAAGTGCAGCGCGGAGTCAACGTTGGCGGTACCGTGTGCTCTCAGACACGACGCTATTCTCCGCTATAGTGGCACCCACCGTGTCACAGTATTGGGATAACGTGGAGAATTAAGAGAGTCGTGAATCTGTGCAACACACTACCCAGAGTATGGTGGATTTTAGGACTGAATAAATTTAAAGAGTGCAGGTAGCTTTCAATTAGTAATGGGTCGAGGGGCTCTGGAGAGTGGTCAGCAAATTGGAGTTGAGGCCAAATTAAAATCAGCCATGAATGAATCACATGGTGGAGCAGGCTCAATGGCCTGAATTGTCCATTTCTCCTCCTAGTTATGTTCTTATTGTCACATTTCCCCGTTGCTTGCCTCCAACTTGGAAGGAAGCCATGAGGAACAGAAGGTGAGACAAAACCAGTTGCAAAGGGACACAATCAAGTGGCTCCATTATTCCCCTAGAGAAGGGGAATGTTCCTCAGGCAGCCTAATTGACTCCATTAACTAAAAGGGGTCTGTGTCTTCAGAACAAATCCTGGACAGTCTTGTTCCTGAAAGCATAACTGTCAGTGCCAGTGACCTAGAAATCCTTTACAATGAATTTCTCCAGAGTGAGAAATGTGGTATTTAAAAAGCTAATCGATACTAGACACTTTGAAGGTATAATAGGACGGATTTTTGAAATAGCTTTTAAAAAATCTTCTGTTTTTACATTCTTTTTAACTACTTTGCTTAAACATATTTGAATAAGTGAGATTCAACTTGATCTTTAAGTTGTGAACCGGAATAATGAAAATTTTAACAATGGAAGCTCATAGAGAATATGAAATTGAGTACAGTGACCTATCACTTTTCTGGGGAGCCTGACAATGGATAATGATATGGTGTTGAAAAATATCAATCTTTTTGTGCAGATAGACTTGGAAGACCTTTTTATTTTCAAAATAGCATGTGAATTTATTTGAAAGCAATAAACTAAAAATCTGAGTTAAACTATACCATGTGTTGAGAATGCATTTACAAATGTTAATTCTAGCCTTTGGGCGGGAGCTGGGGAGAAATGTGTTTTTGTGGAAAGTGTTAACACCAATGTATTCATAATTTGATTTGTGAGAAATGACAGCAGAAAATGCTCTAAGTATAGTTAAAAGATACGATACTATTAAAAAAACAATACATGGGCAGTGAAGATCAAATATAAATATAGTAGTAATTGAAATTTGAGGAACAGATTTAATGTAGTAAACTTTCCCAGGGCACTTCATGGGAGATAATCAGACAAAAAGTTACACCAAACTAAATGAGATATTAGAACAATTGAGCAAAGTTGTTTTTTGTCAAAAAGTGGCTCCATTGCTGTCATGAATGTTGAAACCAGCTAGGTATTTGAAGGTGGATAGGGTTTCTACATTATGTGCAGTAGCACCTTCTTTCAGACCAGGCCCAGCAATGGGGTGGCTTCCAGTGGCCCAGAATAGCAGTATAGGCCTGGTGGGGTAGTCTTCTGGTGCGACAGTCGCCCGATGTGGCGATCTTAGGCAGGAGGTGTGGTCTCGGCCTTGGCCTCGTGTGCTGGACTTCGGCACTTCTAGGTCTTTCAGCAACCTATTGTGGACAACTAGTCCTGACGTGGAGGTCTTCGGCAGCTCCAGCAGCATGGTGTGAAGATCTGATCCTGGCGCAGTGGTCTCGTCTTGCTGTGGAGCTGTTGTCATCGCTTCAGAGATGGCTTCAGTGTCTTTCGGCGGCCCAGCATAGAGATCTAGTTCTGGCGTGGAAGTCTTGTCCCAGTATGGTGGGGTGGTCTCAGTCCGGGATGGCAGTTTTGGCCCAGTTCTCCAGCATACCCCAAACCCAGGAGATGTTAATTGAACTGTGAACTTTTACTTTCTTATTTATGATTTTTCTCATTAATTTAGACACTGTGGTATGGTGACTTATAAAACTTTTCATTTTTTTTTGTAAAGATAGAAGTGACAAATTGCTATTCTATTCTAGCAAAAACGTGACCAGATTCAACACACAATAAAAGCTGCACAGTTTTGTAGTAGTGATTTAAGCTGGTGCTTTGAGCACTGTACTGGCAGTCTGAGTCCTGCAGATTGATTGAATTACTAGTGGAACAAACACAATGTTTTATCTCATTTTATATTATAGAGCATAAGAGATGGATGCATGTAATAAAGCGCAAGCACAGATGTACTTTGGGGTTTAAGTTATGGAAATGTCAGCCCTGAAATTTTTTTTTTACAAGCAATATTACTGGACTTCAGCATTCAGTTTAAAGATGCTTTGTGATATGTGAAGGCCTGTTTTCAGCCTACAATGTACAATTGGACAGCAAGTGTTTTTATGCATTTTAAATAACTTTATTTTTGGAAGCAATTAACTAAAAATTCATTATTACTTGCAGCCCAAACTAGAAGTTGTCACAACCATGTTCACATTATATTTTGTGTTCTTAATAAAATGGTTTTTAAATGATAAATTGGTTGCACATCCAGAACCATCAAGTGAAATGCTGCTGAGACGGAAATGGTGCTTAATTAAGGTGATAGTCTTTGGCTATGGGATTTTTGCCTGGGGATTTTAAAAAAATAGAATAGGAAGTGTATTAAAAATTTAATTCTCAAGATTGTCTATTTCACATTAATTTATTCTATTTTAGTCGAGGTACAATAGCTAATCCCACTTATCATTTGAGTAAATTTTTTTTCATAATTCTCTAGGTATAGGTAAAACAACCCTAATCCACAAAACCATAGATGTGTTGAAATCTTCTGGTGTTCCTCTTGATGGATTTTACACTGAAGAAGTCAGAAAAGATAGGAGAAGAATAGGATTTGATGTTGTTACAGTATCGGGGAAGCGAGGACCTTTGTCCAGAACTAGGTATAAAATGTTTCAATTCCTCAAGCCTGTTTAAAATATTATTTTAAGATAATGAGTTTTTATTTTTAAAAATGATATTTTCCTGCCCTTAGCTGTGATTCAGGTTCTCTGAACCGTAGATGTGAATATAGAGTTGGCCAATATGCAGTGGATATTCCGTCATTTGAATGCCTAGTCCTCCCTCTTCTCAGAAAAGTAAGACTTTTGTTCTTGAAAGATATACTAATCCTACTTTTTTGTCTTGTTATATCTGTCGGAGACAGTTGACATGAGAAACTTGCTAGAACAATGGTAATCCAAATTTAAGTAGAGGAATTTAATGGTTGGTTATGACAATTGAAAAGAAACCTAAAAAATATGAATCTTGTGTCAACAGAAAAAGCAAAAGGTTAATAGGGTAGTACTCTTAATTTGTTTCCTCTACTTCTTGTAGGTTAGCGACAGAAATGACACAGAGAAAAGGGTGTACGTGATAGATGAGATTGGAAAAATGGAGCTCTTTAGTGAACCCTTTATCCAGTCTGTACGTCAAATCCTAGATGGACCTGGTGGCACCATACTTGGGACTATTCCTATCCCGAAAGGAAAACCTTTAGAACTTGTGGAAGAAATCAGAAGCAGAAAGGATGTTAAAATATTTAATGTAAGAACCTGAATACTGCCATATGCAATTGAGCAGACACGGAATATACTCTAAAATAAATTACCAAGTTGTAAGAACTATGCTACTAGAATTATACTTCAGCATTCTAGCATGCAAGAACTAAATAATTAATAAGGAGTTAATAAGGAATGTACATAAACCATTCTGCAGTATTCCCCATTTGAGAAATTAATTATTGAATAGTTATTTTTGTTTTACAGATTTCAAAGGATAATAGGAATAATATTGTACGAGAGATTGTCGCAACAGTGCAAGACTGCAGAGAACTAAACAGAAACTGATTCAGATTGTGGATGATTACAAGAGAATGTGTCCTATGAGTTGTGCAGATTTTTGATTGGTCTTCTGTTTTGTGCTTCAGGCTTTTTACGCCTGTGCATAACTTTAATGCTTAAAAGATTTAGTGTACCTCTGGTTGCAGTGTACTAACGTAGGGTTTTGTTCTTGTTTATAAAAGTGTTATTTGACTTCATGCTTTTTTCCTAACTTACATATATTGTTTAAGGTAGTAGTTGGATGTTTACCAGAATGTGTACTGATTTATTTTGGTGATCACTTTAGGTGAACTACACACAAATGACGTCAAGTTATTGGTTAATAACAAATCATGTGAAATTTAACATTGTTACATTCAATATCTTGTCTGCATTTTCTCAGGAAATTTAACTTTGACAGAAAAACAAAGATCAATTAAAATTTTGAGATACAGTAACACTCTTCGAATTCAGTTTTTAAAAAAAATAGCTGCAGCATTTGATTCTACCCATGTTAGTACATTTCAGTAGCTTGTGTTACTAATGAAAATAGCCCATAGTGCAAATGAAAGTAAACTTCTAATACCCTTTAATTTTCGTTTTGCCGTGCTTTGTTGATGTAGCTTTGCTGTTAATCAGCTACCACTCAGATAATCATATAAGAGTGAACCAAAATAAGTTAGGAGAATAATCTTGTGTTGTATCATGTCTTGTTTATTGTACTACAGCCTCTAGAGACCAGTAACTTTTTTGTTTAAAAATAAAAATATGAAGCCCTAGCTAACTAT